>NC_137797.1:56868808-57395410 GCF_963383645.1 Muscardinus avellanarius
CTGACCGAGAACCCGCCCAGGTCCATCCGGGGGGTCGTGGCGCTGCGGGACGTCGTGGCCATTGACCTGGTGAGGAGCGCGGGTGGGCAGGCGGGCGCGCAGCCAGACCCCTTCCAGAGCGCCCCGGCCTGGCCTCCAGCCGGCGGGCAGGAGGGCGAGACCTTCCCCAGCCCGCCCTGGACCCCGGGCTCTTAATCACTAGAAAGCTGCGAATTCCATCTGGCTCGGAATCAAGACGCCTTTCCCACTGTCGCGTGTCCGCCCATCCCTCTGTCCCCCTCCCGTTGTGCTACAGGTGTGAAAGCACAACCCCCTGTAAAAAACGCGGTTTAAAATCTTCCTTTTGTTCATCAAGTACCAAGTCTGGGCAGGCAGTGTGCTAGACCTGGAGGATGCAAAACAAACAAAAAGCAAAACAAACAAACAAAAAGCCAAATTTAAGACGTCTTCCTAGAAGCGGTTGTGGGAGGGATCGAAAGACACCAATGCAAATAAAGCCATGTGATAAGTGCTAGCCTCGCTTTCTTTTTGTTCCTAATGCTTACAGCATGCCAGGTGCTCTAGAGCAAGTGCGTGAGTGAATGCATGCGTTCATCAAGAACTGCACAGCATGCTTGGCCATCTCAGGACGGTCACTCGATCCAAATTGTGATCAGGGCTTGCTGGGAAAACTTGCTGGAAAGACTATCGTCAGATACAAAGTGGCACGGCCCGCCTTTAGTTTGCCCCAGTTTTTAGTATGCTGCTACTGTATCCCTTCCCTGCAGGACTAGGTTCACTTTATAATCCTGCAACAGACTGGAAGCAGTCTCCTCTCCCATGGTCGTTCTCCCCACCCCCCTTGGTTTCTTTGTCTGAGCTATGCTCCAGGTGTGCGTTTTCTTCTTCCTTGGGGAGCAGATGTCTAGCCTCCTTTTACTTTCCCTTGCTGGAGTTTCAGAGTCTCTGTCCCCCATGGGAGAGGCTGCCAAACTCCTTATGGAGCTGTTTTGCTTAGAGAATCATAGCTTGCTTTGAACATGTCTGTAAGAAAATAATAAAAATTAATGGAAATATTTTATTCTTCTCAAACTACCACAGAGGGCTAACATCACTGTGCAATTTATTTGCTTTATATTTGGGTAAAAGTTGGAAGTAAAACTTTGTCCTTTTCCTCACTACCATTATTTCCATTCTCTTGAATTAAAATAAAAAATTTTTCTTTACCAATTTTTTTTTTTTTTTTTTTTTTTTTTTTTTTTTTTTTTTTTTTGGCGCTGGGGATCAAACCCAGGGAATTGTGCTAGGCAAGCACTCTACCACTGAGCAACATCCCTGGCCCAGCTCGAATTCCAGGTTTTTCTAGTATTTTCAATGTAAATATGTATTGTTTTAACAAAAAAGATATTATTTTTTGTGGTACTGGGGATCATTCTACCTCCAAGCTATACCCCCAACCCTATGTTTTTATTCTTTATTTGGAAACAGGGTCTTTATTTGCAAGGACCTCACTAACTAGCTGAGGCTGCCCACAAACTGTGATCCTCCTGTCTCAGCTTCCCAAATGCTGGGATTATAAACATGTGCCACCATGCCTGGCTGATAAAGATTTTAAGATAGAGATAGAGATAGAGATAGAGATAGAGAGAGAGAGAGGAATGATTTCAATAGTTGTTATGTATTTTTTTTTTTTAAGACGTCAGAAACTGGAAAGCATAGTAAAATGCATTAGGCCTGGAATTAGGCCTGGAGCCAAAAAGCTTATAAAAAGGCATATTATATTTGTTTATAGTACAAAGTTTACCTTTCAGGTAGGCAATGTCTATTAAGATGCTGAGCAAATCTAAGATTCGATGTAATCACATCAGAAGAGTCAATGGCAGAGTGACAAAGACTGCCTCAGTCACTATTGGTTTTGAAGGAGGTCATGGGCATCCTGGATAATACAGTGAAACAGACTTTCCTGTAGCACCTTTAGAAGGTGCATAGTTCTGCCAGCACTTTTGTGTGTGTGTGTGTGTGTGTGTGTGTGTGTGTGTGTGTGTGTGGTACTAGGGATTGAACCTAGGGGCATTCTACCTCTGAGCTACACTTCCAGTCTTATTTATTTATTTATTTATTTATTTATTTATTTATTTATTTTTTGCGGTACTGGGGATGGAACTCAGGGGTATTCTATCTCCAAGCTTCACCCCCCAGGCCCATTACTTATTCTTTATTTTGAAACAGGGTCTCACTGAGTTGCAAAGGGCTTCACTAAATAGTTAAGACTGGCTGAGAACCATGATCCTCCTGTCTCAGCCTCCCAAATGCTGGTATTACAAGTGTGTGCCACCTCGCCTGGCTCCCACACTTTTATTTAATTTATTTATTTTAGTGTGGCACTGGGGATGGAACCCAGGGACATTCTACTTCCAAGCTATAACCCCAGTCCTATTTTTTATTCTTTATTTTTTTTTGAAACAGAGTCTCACTGAGTTGCAGAGGGCCTCACTAAATAACTGAGGCTGGCTGTGAACCACAATCCCTGGTTTCAGTCCAGCACTTTTATTTTAAGCCACTGAAAACCATTATCTTTTTTGTTTTTGTTTTTCAGCGCTGAGGATTAAACCTGGGGCCTAATACTAGACAGGTGCTCTGACACTTAGCTACACCCTAAGCTTGGAACCCATTTTGGACTTTAGTTTTTAATTTTTTAATTTCTTTTTTTGTTTTGTTTTGGGGATTGAACTCAGGGGCATTCTACCTCTAAGCTATACACCCAGTTCTATTTTTATTTTTTTATTTTTTTATTATTTATTATTTATTTATTTATTTATTTATTTATTTATTTTTGGTGGTACTGGGGTTCCTGGAAGCCCTTCTACCTCCGGGCTACACTCCCAGACCTATTTTTACATTTTTATTTGGAAACAGGGTCTCCTAAGCCAGCGCGTGCGGCTGGCTTCGAACCTGCGCGATCCTCCTGTCTCTGCCTCCCAAGCGCGGGGATTACAAGCGAGCGCCACCACGCCCGGCAATTTTTTTTTATTTTTATTTTGAAATAGGGTTTTGCTATGTTGATGAGAGTCTCACTTGCTGAGGGAACCTGCAATCTTCCTGTCTTAGCCTCCCAAGTACTGGGATTACAAGCATGTCCACCATGCCTGGTCCATTTTTGGACTTCTGACCTTCAGAATTCTAAGAGAGTATAAGTTAAGGCCACCAGGGTTGTAGTAATGTGTTACAATAGCCATCGGAAAGTAATATATTTATAACTGATATTTATATATGTTTAATATTTACTAACTACTATTTTCAAATGGGCATCTTAAAAATATTATTGTTTATGTGAAAAATAATCATGCTAAGTACAAGTGCCTTAACAATCTCTTTTCCTGAGTTTTCATAACATAGTTTTAGGGTTATTATCTTTCAATGACTTGTACTAAACTCCACAGTTTATGTGAAAAGTGGGTGTCACAGAACTGCTCTCCCTGGTCCCAGTTAGTAATTGCAGATGTAACTGACTGGCCATCCTCTATGAAAACTAGGTCCTTAATGCCACAGTGTGGAGAAGTGTTCTGATTTCTGTGGCATATCACATGCAGCCACCCTCTTATCCATGCTAATTCAGGTACTTACATTAGCTTATGTTGGTGCCAGGCAGCTTTTTGTTTGTTTGGTGCTGGGGATTGGACCCAGAGCCTTTCACCTCCAACCAACAACCACCCACCTAGCCTTTTTCATTTTTTTAAATCTTGAAACAGGGTCTCATTAAGTTTCTGAGGCTGGCAGTGAACTGTGCTCCTCTTGTCTCAGCTTCCTAAGTGCTGGGATCACAGGCATGTGCTTTGTTTTTTAGAACTAGTTCTGCTTTCCTTGAAAGGTAAACTGTTTTCTCTCTCTCTCTCTCTCTCTCTCTCTCTCTCTCTCTCTCTCTCTCTCTCTCTCTCTCTCTCTCTCTCCTCTCTTTTAAGGCCAACTCTAAACATCTCTATCCATTCTCAGTGGTTTTCTCATTTTACAAGTTTGTCTTGTTATTTAACTTTCAGTTGTATCAGGTTCACATTCTGCCTTTGTTCTTACTATCTCCTGGACTTCAGTAAAGCCCCTAAGTAAACCAGTCCTTTGTGCTCCTGGGCCTCAGTTCTCCTCCTTGTTAAATGTTGGGCCAGATAATGCTATTTAATTCATGTCATATGCCATAGTTAGCTTTTAGGAAAAATACTGCAAACACGTAGATAAAAATTCTATTTTATTCCCTTAACAGGAGGGGAAATTGAAGGTAACAGCCACAAGAAGTTAGACTAGAAATCTACATATGTGTTGGATAGGGTGAGGTTTTCCTTTCGGCAATAGTAAGCTTAAAATGTAGGTGGAAATATCAGTAGGTTGGTTTTTGTTTTGTTTTGTTTTGTTTTGTACTAGGAGTTTAATCCAGGGGTGTTCTACCTCTAAGCTACACCCACCTCTAGCCCTTTTCATTTTTTATTTTGTAATAGGGTCTTGATAAATTACCATAAGCTGGCTTTGAGCCTGTGATCCACCTGTCTCAGTCTCCCAAATACTGGGATTATAGGTGTGTACCACTGTACTGGACTCAGTACATGTTCCATATGGTTCACCACTTCAAAGAAAGTTTCTAAGATTGCCTGGGCAAAGCTTTTATGAAATGCCCACATTTACTTTAAAAGTAATTTTAAAAGAATTCTCTGGAGTTTTTCTCTTGTGTACATCAAATACTATTTTTGAAGCTCTTAAGCTTAGGCACATTTTTTAAAATAGACCTAGAACAGTCTATGAATTTCTTATGGATTCATTCTCCTTCAGAGCCATCCCATCACCTATAGGAAAAGAAAGATCTCTCAACGCCAGCAGCCCTCGCTTCTATTTCTTCTTGTCCTTTTGCACCCTCTCCCAGACTTTCTGCTCTCCAGCAATCCTGGCTCCATGAGGCTTCTTGGAGATGCAACAAATACACTTTTTACATGCTGACCTGTTTGTTTGCCAGGGACATTTATTCCTTCTTCAAGGTGGCTGAGATCATCACCAACTCACATTAATAATCAGTTGTACCATCCATGGTGATCCCATAGCATTTATATGTTGAACACCTGCACTGTGCTTTTCTTCTAAGGGTGGAGACAGTCCCTTGAAAATAATAGTTCAAAAAGCAGTATCTCTAATAGAGGTATTGCTAGGTCACTATGAAACCACAAAGTAATATCCTCTAACTTGGCTTAGAGGGGAAGAAGGCAAGGTAAAGGCAATAAATTAAGAAGGAAGAATAAGGTAAAGTGCCCAAGAGGCCATGTGGAACCAGTCTGCCTAGTTCAAATCTGAGTTCTGCCACCACCATGGAGAAACTGATTAACCTGTCTCTGTCCCCTCATTGCAAAATGGAGAAAATAACAGTAACTGCCTCTTAGGGTTGTCGCGAGGATCAAATGAGGATCATTCCTGCGATTGCATATGGCACAGTGAAGGTCAGAACGAGTACTTGATATTGTTATTACTTTGCAGAAGTTAGGGCTCTTGAAGCATGGGTGCTAATAATCGAGGCATTCAGTGGAAACCTATGTCTGTTACAGCATTTAGCTCCTTGCCTTATAATCTCCTGGGCTCACTTCTGTTTCCACACAATATCTTAGTCATCTTTGTAACCCATGCCAGGCAGTAAATGTATATAACAAGTCATAGTCATATTTGGTTGATTTTGTTGTAGGCTGTGTGTGTGTGTGTGTGTGTGTGTGTGTGTGTGTGTGTGTGTATGGGGGAGTTCTAGAAATTGAAGGCAGGGCATTATACCTCTGAGCTACTCCCCCCATCCTTTTAATTTTTTTGTTTTGAAATAGGATCTCTCTAGGTTGCTGAGAATCTTGCTATGTTGCTGAGACTGTCCTTGAACCTGTGATCCTCCTGTTTAAGCCTCCCAACTACTGATATTACAGGTACCCACCACTGTGCCCGACTTAGTGGTAGGCTTAAAAATTTTTTTTTTCACATTTTATCATCACAATGACTTGTAGTCTGGAGGAAGGATAAGGGGAAGTGTCCAAGACATACAAAAAATAAGTGCTTAGTCTCTCTCTTATAATCAGAAAAATGAAACTAAACTATATATATATAATAACGGCTCTCAAGGGAGATAATGGCTTTCCCTTGAGAGCCATTAGATTGGCAAAATTAGAAAGTCAGAGCTTACCTGACTAGGTCTCTTTGCTGAGATGTAGAGAATCAGGAAGTCCTCTACATTGCTGGTAGAACTTGGCAATAGCCAAGAATATTGAGGACCTCTTACCAATTCTGTTCTTAGTCTGTGCCCCACATGTGCATCATCTTGAAATACTGTGTTGAAGAATCACTACAATAACAATGTTTGTAATAGAAATACCTATCAAAGAGTAGAGGGGTAAGCAAATAAAAATACTATTCAGTCCAGAAAAGAATTAATTAGATAATTTGGACCAATATGTCTGTATCTCAATAACAGAATGTTGGATGGGCAAAAAGTTGCCGGAAGCTATATTCAGTATGATGCTATGGATATAAAAATAAGCCAAGGGAGTATTCAACCTAGGGGCACATATGTATTTAGTA
Source organism: Muscardinus avellanarius (assembly GCF_963383645.1). NCBI lineage: Eukaryota > Metazoa > Chordata > Mammalia > Rodentia > Gliridae > Muscardinus > Muscardinus avellanarius. The sequence continues at coordinate 56,875,370 of NC_137797.1, forward strand.
TCAGTAGGAAAACATTAGTGGAAATGACAAGCACTCTCTGTAGAGTGGTTACCTCCGGGGAGAGAAGTCAAAGCCAGGAAAGGGAGCTTAAGGAGTTGACTTAAAAAAAAAATCTAAGCCATGTACGGGAAAGAATACGCTGGCTTGAGATGGCAGGAGTGCCCTTTACACTCTCTGTGCTGTTTCTCATCCTCAGATTTTAAAGGTAGTATTCCCTCTGCCCTTGAGAAAGTTCCATTTAAACTTCATATCTTATGACAGAAAGACTTAAAAATATGGCAACTAGCCAGTAAGTCTCAATTATTAGGGATAATGGAGATGAGAGTGAATGAATCTAAAATCGATAGAGGATGGAGGTTTTTATTTTTATTTTATTTATTTATTTTTTTGTGTGGTACTGGGGGTGGAACTCAGGGGCTTTCTACCTCCGGGCTACACTCCCAGACCTATTTTATACTTATTTGGAAACAGGGTCTCACTAAGTTGCTGAGAGCCTCACTCAGTAGCTGAGGCTGGCTTTGAACCTGTGCGATCCTCCTGTCTCAGCCTCCCAAGCGCTGGGATTACAAGTGTGCGCCACCACGCCCAGCTGAGGATGGAGTTTAAAAAAAAAAAAATCTGCCTTTAGCTAAGTACTTCCACCAAGGCTTATGTTGAAGAACTGATTTAGATTCCTTCTCTGAGGCTTGCTGGGATCCTCTAGCGGAGCCTGTAAGATGCAAACAAAGGAGTGGCCGAACAAGAGAAGCTTAATTCTAAGCAAAGAGAGGGAAGAGAAACGACGCTAAAGTGCACACGCTGTCCTTAGAGCTGGCTGTGGCATTTACAGTTAAGTAATGGAACTAGGGGCCTGGCGTGGTGGCGCACGCTCCTAATCCCAGCATTCGGGAGGTGGAGACAGCCTCAGAAAAGCCCTTCACAAATCAGTACTGCAAAAATAAATAAATAAATAAATAAATAAATAAATAATATAAAATAAAAATTAAAAATTAAATTGAAAATGGAACTAGGTAGATTGCCTGAGGAAGTGGATTTTTTTCACGCAGTATATGAATCTGACCAAGACACACTTAACTCCTCAGGGGCTTCTAATTGCCCTCAGGATTAAAATCCAGATGTCTTAACAGGCGTTAAAGTTTCTTCATGGTCCAGTCCCTGTTCATAGCACAGCCTTGCTTTTTGTCCAGTTCCCCCTTGCATTTCAGACACACACACACACACACACACACACACACACACACGCACACGCACACGCACATGCACACCAACACAAAAATAGCACTCCGGGGCTGGGGCTGAGGGTAGGGAACACATGCCTGGCATGTGGGAGGCCCTGGGTTCTATTCCAGCACTGCCTGTAATCCCAGTACTTGGGAGGTGAGACCGAGGATCATAGACAGGTTGGAGATCAGCCTCAGCAGTTTAGCTGATTGTCAGCAACTTGGAGACCCTGTTTCAAAATAAAAAAAAAATAAAAGAATAAAACGGTTTTGGGGTATAGTTCAGAGGTAGAATGCCCCTGAGTTCAACTCCTGGTTCCAAAAACAAACAAATGAACAAAGAGAGACCCCTCCATTTCTGGCTATGCCAGACCTTGCTCACCCGGGGCCGTTGCAGAAGCTGTCTCTCTGCTGTAATCTCCTCTTGCTCTTGCCTCCAGTTGTTCAAATACCCCATTGTCCTACACATACCCACCCGCAGGATGGGTACCATTTCCTTCCCATGGTATCATGGTTTATCATGTCCATAGCACCGGTCACACTTATCCTCTCCTGTAAATGTGTTGACCTGTCCACCTCCTCACCAACCTGGGAACTCACTGAGGATTTGGGCTGTTTCTCTACATGTAGCAAAAGAACTGAACACTTGGAGGTGCTCAAAAACTACATGACAAGAGAAAAAGCACAGTCCATCCTCTTGGCACAAGTTCCTGGGCATGTTTGTCAAACGTGTTAAAGAGTTATAATTGGCAATTATTGAGCACCTCCTGCCTTAGCCTGACACTGTTCTAAGCACTTTAGGTAAATTAATTCTTTCAGTCTCAGCTCAAAACGCAGGTTTCTTTTGTGCTTGAGCAGAAGCTTGTTCATTCTTCTGTCTTAGGACCCGGGGCACTGCAGTGCTCCCTGGAACGTGAGAGTCCTCACGGAGGGCTCCAGCCTCATCCGGCCTGTGTGTTCACAGTGCAGCACATCATGGGATGTATAGGTGACCGCATGTGCTGGAGGCACAGATGATGAAACTGAACATACCCATTTCTAAGTGCCCATTATCGCCTCCTCAATGAGATGAAGGGTTTCAGTTCTCGTTTTACTTTATATTTTCTCACAAACTTCTAGTCTTTTTTTTTTTTTTCATGGTACTGGGGTTGAACCACCTTTTTAAAAATTTTCATCGTTGTTATTATTTTATTTTACCTATATGTATATGTATATATTTTGTGGTACTGGGGATTGAACCCAGGGGCATTCTAGATTTAAGGTACAACCCCAACGTGGTTTATTTTTATTTTTTATTTTATTTATTTGTTTACTTTTGGGGATGGAACTTAGGGGCATTTGACCTTCGAGCTATACCCTCTGCCCTATTTTTTATTCTTTATTTTGAAACAGGGTCTCACTAAGTGGCAGAGGGCCTCACTAAGTAGCTGAGGCTGTCCGCGAACTGAGATCCTCCAGTCTCAGCCTCCCGAATGCTGGGATTACAAGCATGCGCCACCACGCCCGGCTGTTTTGTTCTTTTTTAAAATTAATTTTTGGAACAGGGTCTAAGTAGCTGAGGCTGGCTGCAAACCTGTGACACTCCTGTCTCAGCTTACCAAGTACAGGTGTTATATGCCTGGCTGAAGCTGTTGCTGCTGCCGCTCATCCTCTTCTTCCTTCTTCTTCTGATTATTATTTATTTATTTATTTATTTATTTATTTATTTTATTTTATTTTATTTTGCGGTACTGGGGATGGAACCCAGGGACATTCTACCTTTGAGCTACACTCCCAGCCCTATTTTTTATTCTTTATTTGGGAACAGGGTCTCACTAAGTTGCTAAGGGCCTCACTAAGTAGCTGAGGCTGTCTGAGAATCACATTCCTCCTCTCTCAGCCTCTCAAATGCTGGGATTACAAGTGTGTACCACCACACCCAGCTTATTCTTGGTGTGTGTGTGTGTGTGTGTGTGTGTGTGTGTGTGTGTGTGTGTTACTGGGGATTGAATTGCTGAGGCTGGCCTTGATTCTACAGTTATCCTGTCTCAGCCTCCTAAGTATTGGGAGTACAGGCATAGGCCACCACACTGGCTGCAATTTACATTTTCATAGAAATTTTAATTTCCACCTGGGTAGACTTGGTAAAGCTTCTTTTGTCAATTTCATCTGTGAGATGGAGAAAACACTTTATAGACTTGTTGGGAAAATTAAAGTGTAACACAGTTAAAACAGTGCTTGGAGCCAGGTATGAGGGCACATGCCTAGAAAGGTAGTAACTTGGGAGACTGAGACAGGAGCATCACAGATTTGAGACCAGCCTCAGCAACTTAGCGAGGCCGTTTCAAAAATAAAAAGGGCTGGCGGTCATGGTGGCTCATGCTTGTAATTTCAGCATTTGGGAGGCTGAGACAGGAGGATTACAGTTCTTGGACAGCCTCAGTTACCTAGTGAGGCCCTGTTTCAAAATAAAGAATAAAAAATAGGGCTGGGGATGTCACTCAGAGGCAGAATGTCCCTGGGTTCCATCCCTAGTGCCAATAAATAAATAAATAAATAAATAAATAAATAAGTAAATAATAAATAAATAAAATAAATTAAAAGGGCTGGGATGTATCTTGAAGGTAGAATGCCCTGGGTTCAATTCCTAGTACCAAAAAAGAAAAAAAAGTGCTTTGTACATGGTAAAATTTATATACATATTAGTTATTATTAATAATCTCTATTCAGATATATTGTCATTTAAGGCTCACAATGATACCATAAGATGGATATTATTCTCTCCTCAAATTAGGAATTTGGCTTTAGGAAATGTAGTAAATATGAAAATAAATAACTTTTTGAGCACAAATTTTATATCAGATGTTTAAAATATATTGTTTTTTTCTGAAAATTCTTCTCATTAGGTATATCAAGTTTGATATGTTTAAAAATAGAAATTCCAGCAGGGTTTGGTGGAGCACGCTTGTAATCCCTGCGCTTAGGAGGCTGAGACAGGAGGATCACGCAGGTTCGAAGCCAGCCGTGCTGGCTTAAGAGACCTTGTTTCCAAATAAAAAGTATAAAATAGGTCTGAGATTGTAGCCCAGAAGTAGAAGGGCTTCCAGGAACCCCAGTACCACCACTACCAAAAAAAAAAAAAAAAAAAAAAGAAAAAAAAAGAAAGAAAAAAGAAATTCTAAGCCAGCGTGGTGGTGCATGCTTGTAATTCCAATACTTAGGGGGCTGAGACAGGAGGATTGCAGGTTAGTGGCCAGCCTCAGCTACTTAGAAAGGTAGGCATTCTGCAACTTAGTGAGACCCTGTTTCAAAATAAAGAATAAAAAATGGTGTTAGGGGTGTAGCTCTTAGAGGTAGAATGTCCCTGGGTTCCATCCCCACCATCCCCAGTAACACACACACACACACACACACACACACACACACACACACACAGACACACACACAGACACACACACACAGACACATACAAATTCCCAATAGGGTATGGTGATGTACACTATAATTTTAGTACTTAGGAGGTTGAGACTAGAGGATCACAGGTTTAAGACCAGCCTCTGCAACATATTAAGGCTCTCAGAAACCTATTGAGACTTCGTTTCAAAATAAATAAAATTAAGCTGGGCATAGTGGGGCATGCTTGTAATTCCAGTACTTGGGAGGATGAGATAGGAGGATCATAGGTTTGAAACTAGCCTTAACTATAAGTGAGGCTCTCAGAAACTTACCAAGACTCTGTTTCCAAATAAAACAAACAAATAAATAAAATGGGTCTGGGAGTATAGCTCAGGGGTAGAATGCCCCTGGGTTCCATCCTCAGCAACGCATGCGTGCACACACACACACACACACACACACACACACACACACCAACAAATAAATAAGGCTGGAGAATGTAGTTTGGAGGTAGAATGCCCCTGAGTTCAATTCCCGGTACACACACACACACACACACACACACACACACACACACACTTTGAATTTTCACCCCAAATCTTCCCTTAGTGTCCCCCCTTCAGGAAATGACATCCTCTCCCATCATCTTTGATTCTTTCATTCCCCACATCGAACTCAGTATATCCTCCTGACTTGTCTTCTAAAATATTTCCAACTCGGATCTTTCTTATCCCATTTTCTGGTGCCAGCTACCCATTTCCTTATGTAGATGATTAAAATTGCCTCCAAGCTGGGCGTGGTGGTGCACACTTGTAATCCTTGCGCTTGGGAGGCAGAGACAGGAGGATTGCGCAGGTTTGAAGCCAGCCGTGAGCGCTGGCTTAGGAGACCCTGTTTCAAAAAAAAAAAAAAATTTTGTAAAACTAGGTCTGGGAGTGTAGCCCGGAGGTAGAAGGGCTTCCAGGAACCCCAGTACCACCAAAAAAAAAAAAAAAAATCGCCTCCAAACTGATTCCTCTCCACATAGCATTTGCAGTGATCCTTTCAACATTAATCATAAATTACATCACTCTTCTGATTCAAATACCCATGAGCCTCTAAAACCCTTCTTGCCTATAAGAGCCTCCATGACTTAGCACCTCCATCCCTGACTTGCCTCCTGTCCTTCTCAGCCACACTCTTTGCACTCTCCTTTCCTATCTCAGAGCCTTTGCACTTAGCATCTTCCAGAACCTCCAGAACCTCCAGAGGGCTGATTCCTCCCAGTAGTCTTCGCCCTGGCCAGGGGCACACAGCCACAGAGCACTCTCTCTCTGGTCATGTGATCCTCATGTTCAGTAGTACGAGGCCATCCCCTGTGTTGTTTAGTTGCATGCGCATTTTGAGAGCTAGTAAGAGGTATGTAACATGAGACCATATTACAGGTTCTTCTTTTCTTCTCTAGCTTTTCCCTGTATTTTGACTCTTTTATACTATTTTAAAGCTCTCACCATGGAAGGCAGAGGAAATGGCAAGCAACTCAATAGATCAAATTGGTTTCTTCTCTTTTTGGTACTGGAGGGATTGAACCCCGGTGCCTTCTACCTCTGAGCTACACCTCCAACCTTATTTTATATTTTGGTAATGGGGAATAAGCCCAAGGATTCTTTTCCTCCAAGCTATACCTCCCTAGCCTTTTTAATTTGTTTTTATTGTGAAATGGGGTCTTGTTAAGTTGCTGAGGCTGGCCTCAAACCTGTGATCCTCCTGTTTATCCCTCCAAGTACTGGAATTACAGACGTGCACCATCACACCCAGCAAATTGACTTCTTCTTTGTAGTATTTTTGGATGGAATAGCTTGAATATTGCAAACAGCCTTAAGAGCCTCAATGAAGGCAGGGACATTGTCGGTTTAATTCACCGATATATCCTCCGAGACTGTAATGATATATAATATGTACTATGTGTTGTTATTATTTGCTAAGTTTCCCAGGCTGGCTTGAATTCAGGATCCTCTTCCCTCAGCCTCCCAGGTAGCTGGAATCACAGGCGTGTGCCAATGTACCTGATCCCCACTGAGTTTCTTAAGAACAATCAGTGGTTATTAGTAATAACAAATATTGATTGAGCATGTCCTATGTGTCTGCCTTTTGAAAAACAGTTTAGAGTATCTCATTTAATCTTACTTTATAAGGAAGGCAATATTATCTTTTACAGATGAGAGAACTGAGGCAGATAATGGGTAAATACTTGCACAAGTTCCCATTCAGAAAGCATGAACTGGAGCTGGGCTTGGTGGTGACTACCTGTAATCCTAGTACTTGAGAGGCTGAGACAGGAGGCCTGCGGTGGAAGACCAGCCTCAGCAACCTGGACAGACTCTATGCAATGTAGTGAGACTTTGTTTTCAAAACAAAAAATAAAGAAATAAAAAAGGACTCGAGGGAGTGTAGCTTGGAGGTAGACTGCTCTAGTTTCAATCCCAGTAACACACACACACACACACACACACACACACACACACACACACAGGCATGAACTGGAGTCTCTTGACCTCAGAGTCAGAATTCATTAAGCACTATGCACACAGCAACAGTTGGCCTTCAGCAGATTTGTGATATTTCTGTAGAAGGCTTTAGGTTTTGCAACAGGGACAACAGAGTTACATCAGAATGTAAATTATGTGGTTCCTGGGTGTAAGTTGCCAAGGGAGGAGGGGATGACGTTATAAACAGAACACCTTTCTCATTTCTCCACCCCATAGTTCTCTTCAAGTCTGTTGTCCTTCAAAGCTGAGGCTGGTATCGACTCTATTGCCCATGAGAGTCAAGGACAGGCTTAGCCCAAAAGCCCCGTGCGGGATGTAGCATCCTTTTCATGGGGCCCAGAATTGAAATCTTTTTTTTTTTTTTTTTAATTTTCTTTAGTCTTTTTCACCTGTGTCTCTTGGCCCTGAGGCCATGATTTTTCAAGTCTGATATTAGATTAGTTGAGGGAGCCTTCACTATTTGTTGAGACACTGCCCAGTTCTTAACACTGGTGATTCCTTTTAGAATATGTGGGTGGATTATTTCATGCCAGGAATATTCAGATTCCAAAAACAGCTCAGCTACTCACACTTCCTGAGGGACTGGTACACTAATGCCCAGGTAGAGTCTAACGGGAAGAAAAAACACCTGGTGGAGACTACAGTGAGCTTTTTAAAATTATGACAGAGGATTTGCCAAGTTCCAAATGTAAAAATAGCTTCTACTTGAGACTAAGCTTATGTGCGATGTGACTTAAGTAATCGCTAATGTGGTTTAATTGGAAGGAAATTCACTCAAAATGTCTTCATACATTGGCATCTTCATCAATATATTCAACCTTTTAGCTTTGCCATTGGTCTTCCTTTATATTTGTCTCTGAAATACTTTTGGAACAGGTAATTCATTAAATTGTAACTAATTAATTACTTGTTTTCCTTCCTTTATTGAAGACCAGAGAGTTAAAGCTTACTATCTGTACACAGAGGACATTAAATCCTGAGAGGACCATGAAAGTTAAAAGATGTCATCTGAAGGGAAATTTCAAACCTGAACAAACTAGAATGAAAGTGTAATGAATCTCCAGATGGCCATCCACAGGTTTAGTTAATTATGAGCAGATCGTGTCTCATCTATCCTCCACCCATGTTCTCACTGGAGGGTTATTATAAAATGGTTCTGAAACACCATACTATTTTATCTGTAGATGCTTCAGTATATATCTTTAAGAAATAAGGACAATCTAAAAATAGTAACAATAATGCCATCAACGCACCTAAAAAACTTTAACGATAATTTTGTGGTGTGTGTGTGTGTGTGTGTGTGTGTGTGTGTGTGTGTGTTAGTTATTGGGGCATTATACCTCTGGGCTGCACCCCCAGCTTTTTTTTTATTTTTTTATTTTTGTTTTGAAACAGGGTGTCACTAGGTTGCTGAGTCTCGTCTCCAACCTGCGATCCTCCTGTCTCAGTCTCCTAAGTACTGGGATTACAAGCATGTACCATCACGCCCAGCTATAATAATTCTTTCATAATATCAAATAGCCAGTTAGTTCTCATTTCCCCTCTTCCTCAGAAAGGTCTTTTTTTTTTTTACAAGTGGAGCTGTTCAAATCATGATGCAAATAATGTTGGGCCAATTTGTGCTTGGTTTGATCTGTTCCTTAAATTCCACGTAATCTCTAACAGTTCTTCTTTCTTTTCTCCTTGTCATTTATTTGCTGGAGAAACCAGGTTACTTTTGCTGGAAAACCTTTCATGTTTGGAATCAGCCGAAGAACATCTTCCTTCCTTTCTTTTCACTCTTTCTGCAGCACTGAGGAGTGAACTCAGGGCCTCATGTGTGCTAAGCAGGTTCTCTACCACGGCATCTCCAGCTGGTAGTTCTATTTTAAGTAAATTTTTGAGGCTCCTTCATACTGTTTTCTCTAATGTTTCTTTCATTCATTCATTCATTCTTTCTTTCTTTCTTTCTTTCTCTCTTTCTCTTTCTTCCTTTCTTTCTTTTTTTTTCTTTTTTCTTTTTTTTGGTGGTACTGAGGTTCCTGGAAGCCCTTCTACCTCCGGGCTACACTCCCAGACCTAGTTTTACATTTTTATTTGGAAACAGGGTCTCCTAAGCCAGCGCGGGGCTGGCTTCGAACCTGCGCGATCCTCCTGTCTCAGCCTCCCAAGTGCAGGGATTACAAGCGTGTTTTTTCAATGTACATTTCTATCATCAGCATACAAGAATTTTCTTTATTTTACTCCCTGGACAACATTTACCTCCTCTCTTTTGATCTTAGCCATTATAACAAGTATGAGGTGACATCTTATGGTTTTGATCCGCATTTCCCTGTTGATTAGTGACATTGAGCAGTTTTTCATATACCTGATGGTTATTCATGTGTCTTTTTTGAAGAGATTCAAGTCCTTTGCCCTTTTTTTTTTTTTTTTTTTTTTGCAGTTCTGGGATGAAACCCAGGGGCATTCTATCTTAGAGCTACACCTCCAGCCCTATTTTTTATTCTTTATTTTGAAATAGGGTCTCACTGAGTTGCAAAGGGCCTCACTAAGTAGCTGAGGCTATCTGTGAACCGTGATCCTCCTGTCTCAGCCTCCCAAATGCAGGGATTACAAGCATGAGCCACCATGCCCGGCTCTCCTTTGCCCTTTAAAAAATTATTATTATTATTATTATTATTATTATTATTATTATTATTAGTGGTGGTGGTACTGGGGTTCCTGGAAGCCCTTCTACCTCCGGGCTACACTCCCAGACCCATTTTTATATTTTTATTTGGAAACAGGGTCTCTTAAGCCAGCGTGGTTGGCTTTGACCTGTGCGATCCTCCTGTCTCCGCCTCCCAAGCGCGGGGATTACATGCGTGCGCCATCATGCCTGGCTAGATGTATTTTTTTCTACTGAATTATAGGAGTTTCCAATAGTAGTCCGGATTTAACCCTTTATTGGATGGATGATTTACACATATCCTCCTCTGTCCTGCTAATTGCCTTCTGTTGGTTATCTTCATTGTCATGCACAACTGTTCAGTTTCATAGTTCTACCTGTCCATCTACCTGTCCACCTACCTGTCCATTTTGCTTGTGTTGCTTGTGCCTTTGGTATCATATCCATGAAACCATTGCCAGGACCGAAGTCATAAAGCTTTCTTCCTTGCTCTATATATTTTTACTACGGGGAATTGAACCCAGAGGCAGTCTACCTCTGAGCTACACCCCCAGCCCTTTTAATTTTTTTTTTTTTTGAAACAGGGTTTTGCTAACTTGCTGAGGATCTAAGTTTTTGAGGCTGGCCTCAAATCTGAAATCCTCCTGTCTCAGCTTCCCAAGTACTGGGATTATAGGCGTGAACCTCAGTGCCCGGCTTGTGTGTTTGTTTTTATGCTAATAGCATAAACACGTTCTGTATGCTACTTACTGTAGCTTTGTAATTTTTTTGTGTGTGTGGTACTGGGATTACTGAAAACCCTTCTACCTCCGGGCTACACTCCCAGACCTATTTTGTACTTTTATTTGGAAACAGGGTCTCTTAAGCCAGCGCGGCTGGCTTCGAACCTGTGCGATCCTCCTGTCTCTGCCTCCCAAGTGCGGGGATTACAAGCGTGCACCACCATGCCCGACTTGTAATGTATTTTTAAGTCAGGAAATGTGATATTTTCATCTGTGTTCTATTTTTCAAGATTGTTTTGATCCAGGGTTTTTAGTGTTTCTATGTGAATTTTAGAATTGTTATAATTAACATCTTAATTTTAACAATTTAGTTTGTATTATTACCAGTTTAACTTCAATAGTATATGAAAATTTTGTCTATATAGTTCCATTCTCTCCTCTTCTTTCTGTTGTTATTTTGTCATAAAATTACATTTTATATACTATGTACCCAACAATGCAGATTATGGTTATTGCTTTAGGTAGTTGTCTTTTATATAGAAGGAGGAAAAGTTATAAAGAAAAATATATTCGTGGTTTTTTAAATTAATTTTTATTGGTGCATTGTAGTCATACTTCTTAATAGGATAAAAAAAAACTTGAGATATCCATGCACACATCACCCAATCAACCCTTTCCCAATCCCTAACCCCCGCCCTCCCCCTCCCTTCTATATTTATGCTTTTTATTTTAACCTATTTAGTTTTTTTTTTTCTTCATTACTGTTGATGGAACCCAGGGACATTTTACCTCTGAGCTACATCCCTAGCCCTATTTTTTATTCTTTATTTTGAAACAGGGTCTCACTGAGTTGCAAAGGGCCTCACTAAGTAGCCGAGGCTGCCCTTGAACCGCGATCCTCCTGTCTCAGCCTCCCCAATGCTGGGGCTACAAGCGTGCGTCACACCCGGCCTATGTAGTTCTCTTTAAGAGTGTTCTTTATTTACTTGCATTCTAGTTATTCCCTAGGTCCTTTTAATTTCAGCCTGAAGTGTTTCTTATAGGTCTGCGGATAACTACTCTTACAAAGTGTCGTTTCTTCGGAATAGCTTCATATTTCTTCATAAGGAATATTCTTTTTTTTTTGGAGTGAAAAATTTTATTTTATTTTATTTTAATTTATTTATTTTAATTGGTGCCCTGTATTCATACATCATAGTGGGATACATACTTTTGTAGACATACATGCACACATTGCCCTGTCAGCCCCCACCCGATCCCCACCCCATTCTCTCCCTATCCCCCCCTCCCATGCTTGGTTTAGTGATTGACATCTAGTATTATAGCAAATTATCAAAAATTAAAAATGATAGTCTCACATAACAGTTTCATTTGTCTGATACCAAGCTTTTGATGACTTAAAGATAACATTTCAATATTTCTTTTTGCTTTCTTTCTTACCAGGGAATCTATTTTTTCTATTTTTTAGGTGAAACTATCATATATTTATATATTTATTTTTCAGAAAAAAAATCTATCCTAATATGGAATATGTACTCTAGGTACCCACAACGATCTTGAAAAAGAACAAAGCTAGAAGATATATATTTTCTGATTTCAAACCATATAAAGCTACAATAATTGAAACAGTGTAGTATTATTCTAAAGGCAGATATATAAACCATTGGAGTTAAATAAAAGCCTAGACCTAAATTCTTCCCTATATTGTCAAGTTATTTTTGACAAGGTTTCCACGAACATTTGGTGGTGGGAATAATAATCTTTTAACTAAATATTGTTGAAAAATAATAATTACATGGAAAAGAATAAAATTGGTCCCTTACCTAATCCCATATACAAATATTAACTCAAAATAGATAAAAGACCTCAATATAAATCTTAAGACTATAAACTTTTAGGAGAAAATCTGGGTCATAAAACCTCACAACATTGAAATTGGCAGTGATTTCTTGGTTATGACTTCAATGGCACAGGCAACAGAAGAGTATACAAACTCCCTAAAAAATAAAAAACATATTGTATATCCAAAGACAATGTAAACAGAGTTAACAGTTACTAATAGAATGGGATAAAATATTTCCAAATGCTATATCTGAAGGTATATTAATATTCCAACTAGAAATCCTAAAAATTAACAACAATAAAGGCAAACAATACCCTTTAGAGATAGTTAAAAGACTAACATAAATAATGAATCTCCACAGATAACCAATCTTAGTTGTCTGTTGGATGGAAAATCTTGTTTCTCTAGTTCTGATGTGTGTTACCTATTTCTTCTTTGTAGTTAATCTCTTTGAGTATTTTCTCTAGTGCTGGTTTTGAAGACATAAATTCCTTCAGTTTCTGTTTGTCATGGAAGCTTCTTATTTTTCCATCTAATGTGATAGAAAGTTTTGCTGGGTAGGAAATTTTTGGCTGGAAGTTGTTTTCTTTCAAAATTGGGAATATGATACTCTAAGCCCTTCTGGCTCTCATAACTTGGTTTGGGAAGTCTGGAGTGATTCTAATTGGTTTGCCTCTGAATGTCACTTGGCCCTTTGCTTTTGTTGCCTTTAAGATTCTCTGCTTGGCTTCCACATTGGTCATTTTGACAATTATGTGGCGTGGGGATCCTCTTCTCTGATCCTGTCTAAAGGGAGTTCTATAAGTTTCCTGGACCTGTGTATCGACCTCTTGCTCTATGTCTGGAAAATTTTCTGCTATTACTTCCTTGAAGAGATTGTTGATCCCTTTGGTTTCACTTTCTTTTCCCTCCTCTATTCCAATTATTCTTAGGTTAGCTCTCTTAAAATGGGCCCATATTTCTTCAATATCAGATTTCTGCTGTCGGATATTTTTTTCTAGATTAGAAACTATGCGTTCATTTTTGGAATGATCATCTTCTAAGAGCGAGATTCTGTTCTCCATGTGTTCTAATTGGTTGTTTGTGCTTTGAATTGAGGCCTTTACTTCATTCATTGCATCCTTTATCTCTTTTTGGCTCTCTCTGAGTTCTTTTCAAAGCACCTCTATTATTTCTACAGTTATTTTCCTGATTTGATCTTCTAGAAATCTCTGAATTTCAGTTTTATCGGGTTCTGATGTTGTGGGGTTGTGAGCATTCATTGCTCCAGTATTATTCCTCTTTCCCATGATTTCGGAAGTTTGTGCCTTCTCTGGGTTCTTCCCTTGGGTCACTATGACTTCACTTAAGGTGTTCTGGATCTTGAGTCAGTAGTATCTCAGACCCCACTACTCCTTTACTGGGTTGTATCACAGAGTCTCCGACCCAGAGAGTCGACAGAGGCTGCTTTAGACTGTGGGGGGTGCCATGTTGCACATTCTCCTATGGTGTGATATCACTGCCACCGCCCCTCTCCCACTGGGTCAAGTCCCAGTGAGTACAGTACTGGGATTTCTCCTCTGTGGCCCGCAATTTGACTCACTGTTCTTGAGTACGCAGGTGTAGATGTACTGAATTCGGTGAATTCGGTGCTGCTGCCGCCGGTGGCAATATGGCGCCGCTGCTACGCCCTCGGCTGTTGGGCTGGCGTTTTTTTTCTTGGTTTTGATTTCCACTCTGAATCCCTGCAGCGTGTGCTGAGCTCAGCCACTGGGAGCTTTAGATGTCCTCTGCACCGAGAAATCCCACCTGGCTGTTCTGCAGCGGCTCCCCTCGGCTTGCTGTGGCCATCCCGTGAATTTGCTGGTGCCGCCAGCAGTATGGCGCTGCTGCTGCGTCTGCCGCGTCCTCGGGTGTGAGGATCTCCTCTGTGGCTCTGTTCTCAGTCCGCTTTCTCTCTGGAGCCTGGTGATTTTTTTTGTTTCTCTGGTGATGTTGTTTTCTGGCTTTGAAAGGTGCTGATTTTGTGGTAATGGAGATTTGTTGTTAGCGGGGCTCTTAAGCCCCGCTTTTCTCAGTCGCCATCTTCCCGGAAGTCAGGAATATTCTTAATGCAATGCATAGGTATCACATCTTTGCACAGATGCACTTTCCTTCCCCAAACAATGCTCTCTAAATGTCTCTGATCTCTCCCCGACAAGTAGTAGGTGGTGCTCCTGAGTCTTAGTTACTTTCCTGTAATTGGCTTGGAGACAGACTGCTTGGTCTTGTAATTCTAGTCTTACCATTTGCTAGTTTTGTGAACTTGGCTCTCTCTGGGCCTCAGTTTTATTTGTATAATGGTGTTAATAATTACTACCTTACAGGCTTCTTAGAATGATATAAATGATCTATGTGTTATGTCGTACAAGCTGTGCTATTATTATTCAAATTATTATACTTTGTATTTTCTCAAGATTGCTAATATGCAGTTTGATTCAGAAATACTAATTCATTTATTTGCATTTATTCTTGTCTTAAAGCTTGGTTTTCATCACATTAATACTAAATACACTTGGAGTCACAACTAATTAAAGTCCTAAGGAACACTCGCCTTACAGAGTCTAGAAGAATTAGGGAACAAACCGCAAAAGAGGGTGCCATAAAGGAAGTGCTATACAGTGGAGGTGAATATTTACATGAATTCAGGGTAGAGAAGGCTTTTTATAGTTCAGTCATAGGAAGAAATAAGGAGAAAAGGTGATAGAAATTTATATTTCTATTATATATATAATAGAGACACACTATATATATTAAAGAGAGAAAGTTAAATATATATATATATACATATATATATATATTTGAATTGAACATATTATATATATTGTGTGTGTCTCTCTCTATTATATATATACTTACTTAATGCTAGGGATCAAACACAGGGTCTAATTCATGCTAAGCAACTGCTCTACCACTGAACTATATCCTGAAAATATATTTTATTTATTAATTAATTTACATATTTTTGTGGTACTGGGAATTGAACCCAGAGGCATTCTACCTTCAAGCTGTACTCCTACCCCTATTTTTTAGTCCTTATTTTGAAACAAGTTCTCACTAAGTTGCAGATGACCTTACTAAGTAGCTGAGGCTGGCCTCAAACCTGCGATCCTCCTGAAATTACAAGTGTGTGCCACCACACCCAACTGAAAATATGTTTTATAAATTGAATTTGAGCCGGGCATGGTGGTGCATGCATGTAATTCCAGTATTTGGGAGACTGAGACAGGAGGGGCGTGGTTTGAAGACAGTTTAGTGAGTCCCTTGCAACTCAGTGAGACCCTGTTTCAAAAGAAAGAATAAAACATAAAGCTGGAGGTGTAGCTTGGAGATAGAATGGCCCTGGGTTCCATTCCCAGTACAGAAAAAAAAAAAAAAACTGAATTTGAGAAGATCCTGGTAGCTTTTCATTGATTTACCTTTCTCTCTTTAATTACTCTAAATTAGATTTTAAAATTTTGATTATATAATATTTCTTTCTATATTTTCTGCAAGACAAAGATGAAATGTATGATCACAAGAAATATTTTTATCTAAATTTTAAGTACTTGAGAAAGTCTGGAGTGGAATTCCTCCTGGTTCTTGAATTAATGGTTTTGGGTATATCTCTAAAGACTCTCTGGATTTACTCCTAGGTTTCTGACCAGAAATTATTGCTGCCTGTCATAAAAAGGGAAGGAGGTTATTAAAGACACGATATAAAAGTCCTCAGTATTTATTGAGACATTTCCTTTTTCTTCTTTTTTTCTTCTTTTGTGGTATTGGAGATTGAACCCAGGGTTATTCTAATTCTGAGCTATACTCCCAGACCTATTTTAGTTTTTATGTTGAAACAAGGCCTCAGTTTCTGAAGCTGGCTATGAACCTGCAATCCTCCTGTGTCAGCCTCCCAAGTACTGATATTACAGGTGTGTGCCACCATGCCTGGATGGACCCTTTCTTTTTTAAATCAAGAAAGAAAACAGCTATTCTGGCAGGGATCTGGTGTGACACTCACCAAGACTGATTCAAATCGAGATCGATCAAAGACCTGGAAGTCAGACCAGAGACTGTGAAGCTACTAGAGGAGGGCATAGATTCAACACTCTAACATATAGGCACAGGTAGAAACTTCCTCAACAAGACCCCTGAAGCTCAGAAAATTAAAACAAGGATCAATGAGTGGGATGGCATTAAACTAAAAAGTTTCTGTACATCAAAGGAAATCAAAAGTCTAAAGAGAAAGCCTACAGAATGGGAGAAGATCTTTACCAGTTATCCCTCTGAAATAGGACTAATATCTAAAACATACAAAGAACTTAAAATAATTTACACTAGAAAAATGACCCAATCAAGAAATGGGCAATTGAACTGAATAGACACTTAAAAAAGAAGAGATACAAATGGCAAATGGATACATGAAAAAATGTTCAGCTGGGTGTGGTGGTGCACGCGTGTATTCCCAGTACTTGGGAGGCTGAGACAGGAGGATTGCATGTTCAAAGCCAGCCTCGACAACTTGGCAAGGCCCTTCGCAACTTGGTGAGACCCTGTTTCCAAATAAGAAATAGAAATTGGGCTGGGGCTTTAGCTCAGGGGTAGAATGCATCTGAGTTCAATCCCTAATGACACACACACACACACACACACACACACACACACACACACACACAATGTTCAACATCAGTAGCAATAAGTGAGAAGCAAATTAAACTACACTGAAATTCCATTTAACCTCAATCAGAATGGCAAGCATAAGGAAGTCAAGTAACAATAAATGTTGGTGAGGATGTGGGGAAATAGGAACTCTTTTACACTCTTGGTGGGATTGCAAACTAGCTCAGCCAATATGGAGATCAATGTGGAGATTCCTTAGAAAACACCATATGATCTGGCTATACCGCTCCTGGGTATCTTTTCAGAGAGGTTGAAACCAGTGAACTACAGTAACACATGCATACCCATGTTCATAGCATCACAATTCACAATACCCAAATTATGGAAACAATCCAGGTGTCCATCAACAGCTGAATGGATTATAAAATTATGGAAAATACACACAATGGAATTCTACTTAGCAATTAAGAAGAATAAAATTATGTCAATTAAAAGAAAATGGAAGGATTTGGAGAACATTATGTTAAGTGAGATCAGCCGGTCACAGAAAGTGAAGGGTCATATGTTTTCTCTAATATGCACAAGCTAGGGAGTAATTGTGATACAAGAGGGACTCCAGATAAAGGAGGAGAAACCTCAGTGGAGTCAAGGAGGAGGTCTCAGGTAAGGGGCGGAGGAGGACTGAGGTTCATTAATGGAGATACTACCATCGACTATGTGTACATACGCGAATATACCAACATCAACCTCAGTGTTCTGTATTGGGAAGGGCAGAAATGGGAAGGTGGGGGCACCAAGTGCTGTGTGCATGTATGTCACTGTCACGTGATTTATTTTATGAAGTGAGACTATAATAAACCAATAAGAGCACATAAAATTCCCCCTACCAAAAAGAATAGAAAACAGAGCACTTTGGAAAAAGCAGAGCATAATTTCTATAATTCAAACCTACTTGTATGTACTCATAGAATCCTTGTAGACTGTTGCAGGAATTTTGGCTCCTGTATAGAAATATCTTGGTTTGAACCCAATTTATTATACTTTTATTTTTGGTGGTGGCAGTACTGGAGATTGAACTCAGGGGTAGTCCACCTCTGTGAGCCACACCCCTGGCCCTATTTTATTTTTCTATTTTGAAATAAAGTCTCACTAAGTCACAGAGGGCCTTTTTAAGTTGCTAAGGCTAACTGTGAACCTGTGATTCTCCTGTTTGAGCCTCCCAAGTACTGGGATTACAGGCATGCACCACCACACCCAGGCATTATACACTCCCCAGCTTAGTTTTTAAAAAAAATTTTTTTTTCTGTGGTACTGGAGATGGAACCCAGGGGCATTCTATCTCTGAGATACACCCCCAGTCCTATTTTTTATTCTTTATTTTGAAATGGGGTTTCACTGACTTGCAAAGGGCCTCACTAAGTAGCTGAGGCTGTCCTCAAACTGTGATTCTCCTGTTTCAGCCTCCCAAATGCTGGGATTATAAGCATATTCCACCATGCCGGGCTTAAATTCTTTTATTTTGAAATAGGGTCTTTCTAAATTGCTAAGCCTGGCCTCAAACCTACAATCTACTTGTCTCGGACTCCCACGTACTGGGATAATTGGTGTGAGCCACCAAACTTGGTACCTTATTTATTTATTTATTTATTTGGCACTAGTGATCTAATCCAGGGGCATTCTACTCTTAGACCTTTTTTTTTCTTCTGGTACTGGGGATGAAACCTAGGGGCTTTTCTACTCCCAGACCTATTTTATATTTTATTAGGAAACAGGGTCTCACTAAGTTGCTGAGAGCCTCACTAAATAGCCAAGGCTGGCTTTGAACCTGTATGATCCTCCTGTCTCAGCCTCCCAAGTGCTGGTATTACAAGCATGCACCACCATGCTCGGCTACTCCTAGCCCTTTTCACATATTTATATATATATATATATATATATATATATATATATGTATATATATAAGTATATATATATAAGTATATATATATAAGTATATATAAGTATATATATAATCTATATTATATATTATATATAATATATATATATATTATATAAATATAAAAATTATATATATAATTATATATATATATAATTTTTTTTGGTGTGTGTAGTACTGGGGATTGAAAACAGGGATATTCTACCTCTGAGCTTCACCCCCAGCCCGATATTTTATTCTTTATTTTGAAACAGGTGCTTACTAAGTTGCAGAGGGCCTCACTAAGTAGCTGAGGCTGGCCTTAAACCTATGATCTTCCTGTCTCAGCCTCCCAAGTACTGGGAATCAAGTGTGGGCCACCATGCCCTTTACTTTTATACTTTTATTGTTGCATTATAATTACATATTATAATGAGATTCAAAGTCAAACAAACAAACCTGCACCCGGGTCTTGGTGTGTTACCTTTTAGGTCCTGCCCTAATACACACCCCTCCCCATGCATAAGAGTGGGATCCATAGTGACACCTACATACTAGGGCACAGCATCATTTGAATGGTTTTTTCATCACTTTTTCCTGCTCCCTTTGCAACTTTCTATCCTTACCCCCTTCTTCTATTCTACTGGTCACTCTTTTTTAGAGTCCTCTTTTTTTTTTTTTTTTGTGGTACTGGGGATGGAACCCAGGGGCTTTTCTACCTCCGGGCTTTACTCCCAGACCTATTTTATACTTTATTTGGAAACAGGGTCTCACTAAGTTGCTGAGAGCCTCACTAAGTAGCTGAGGCTGGCTTCAAACCTGCAGGATCTTCCTGTCTGGGCATCCCAAGCGTGGGGATTACAAGCGTGCGCCACCACGCCTGGCTGAGTCCTTTTTTATTTTTTTTTTTTAAAGAATCTATTTCAAAATGGAGGTGGAGAAGGATATATATATATATATATTTTTTTTTCGGTACTGGGGATGGAACCCAGGGGCACTTTACCTCCCAGCTACACCCCCTGCCCTATTTTTCATTCTATATTTTGAAACAGGGTCTCACTGCATTGCAAAGGGTCTCACTAAGTAGCTGAGGCTGTCCTCGAACCTGGATCCTCCTGTCTCAGCCTCCGAAATGCTGAGATTACAAGCGTGCACCACCATGCCTGGCTAGAGAGGGATATATTTTAACAACAACAACAATAACAACCACCACCACCACCACCACCACCACCACCACCACCACCACCAGTTATAACTTATTTAGTAATCCTGTAGGTTGAATGGTTTTTTTGGTTCTGATGCAGAGGATGTTTTTATTAAGGACTAAAACAGGAAGTTGGGAAGCCTAGGAAAAAGAAGGGACAGATGTAGTAGTGGGATAGATAAAATAAAAAGAAAGAATGCAGTTTAAACTTCCTCTTACTTTTTGGGGACTTATCCCCCATGGGTAAGTAGTTGTATTTTTTTCAACCAGCTTGATTACTTTTCTTTTTCAGATTGATGATTATCCAGAATTTTTGAGCTCACCAGATAGAGAAATCAACCAACATATTCGTATCATCTATTCTTCAACTGTTTTGAAAAAGGAGTGTGAAAAATCAAAAGGTGTCAGGAAATTCCTATTTCCATTTCATCATGCCAATACTAACAACAGCAAAAAGGGTATGTAACATATTCCTTGAAATGACAAAAGATATCGAGCATGATGGTGCAAGCTTATAATCCTGGTACTTGGGAGGCTGAGACAGGAGGATCTCGGGTTCAAGGCCAGCTTCAGCAACTTAGTGAGACCCCGATTTAAAATAAAAAATAAAAGAGGGCTGGATTGTATCTTAGAGTTAGAATGGTCATGGGTTCAATCCCCGGTACAAAAACAAAAACAAATAAACAAACAAACACAAACCCCATTACATCTTTAGCACAGAAGGAGAAGGAAAGAATGAAGGCTCAGGGTGGCCTTTTGGATAAGCTCCTCTACTCTGGGGTCCACTCAGTATGGCTAGACTATCCCAGCCCAGCCCATTCCTTATTCACTGGACATCAAGTCTGACTCAGAGCCTCTCCGAGTATTGAATAGCTACAAAACGTGAGGAAAGTGTAGTGTTTGCATAAGCACCTCTCCACACTGACACACTATGGCATGGAAACTGTTTGTAAAAGTTGTTAATTATCAGGCTTATTAAATCCCTGGTCGCTCACCAGGTCTCTTGTCACACTAATTAGAGTACCGACCTGGTGTTGGTTGCCTTAAATACCTATTTATCCTTGTCCAAAGGCATAATTATTCTTGGCTCCCCCCCAACATGTGTAGGAGCATAAAAACACACATTAAAAGAACATAATAAAATAAGAAGACATTTTATGAAATTTAAATTCTTAGACTTTGCAAATTAGGTTAATGCTGTGAAAAAAAAAGTTTATCTTGTATCCACATTCATATGGCTATTCATAGAATCACACGTTCTGCCACCTGTTCTTGACTTTCACCCCCCAGGGTCTTATGGGACACTTTTGTGCAAAACTGCCATATTCACAAGGAGCCAGAGTGTGTATTACAAGAGAAAACATTCCCTTTTCCACCATGCCAATGGTGATATGCTCTGTATTTTCTGTTCTTTTCAAAGCTGTGTGTATCCAGGGTTAGATATTGTATGCATATAGCCCCGTGGTTCATCTCTTAGACGTTTTTATAATATGTGATCCTGAAGCAAGAGATGAACTTCAACCTGTCTGACCATTTCTGCAACACTAATCATTACCCAGATCTTTAATGTTCATAACAATGATGTCATGAGTAGAGAAGCAGCAAGCTGTAACCATTTAAGTGAAGATAATTATTAGGACGGCCTCTAAACCTCTTGGGTGAAAGCCTGGGGAATATTTTTATCATGTGGCAAAGATGTCCACATTCTAGTCAGCTCAATCATCTGAACGAAGGAAGCTCAAACTGCAAGTCATTTGTAGTAGAAATAATTAGTTTAAATCATCACAACTTTACAAGATTCCTAATTAGGTCCAGCTTTTTTAAAGACAGTCTATGCGTGTGTATTTATATATGCTACACTCGGCACTCTCAGTTACACTTCTTACATTGATATGAAAGAGTATGGTTACTCAACTGTGTTATTCAGCTTTCCCTTATTGTAACAAACACCTGAGATAAATCAACTTAACAGGAAAGGTTTATTTTGGCTCATAGTTTTGGAGGTTTCATGTCATGGTCAGTTGGTCCTATTGCTTTGGGGACAAGATAGCTTGGAGAGGAGTACGAGCTGGAAGGGGCTGGGGTCCCAATATCCTCTTCAAGGGACCCCCTCCCCTGCTGCGAACTAACTTCTTCTCACATGACTGCACTTCTTGAAGGCCCCAGACTCTCAGGGACTGGGGACCAAGCCTTTAACCCCTAGGCCTTTGAAGACATTCCAGACCCCGATTGTGGTAAACTCTAAATGAGCAGTGCTGATGGGCACAGAGGGACAGTGGTGAACCTTATTAGGAACTAGAACTCTTGAAAAGATTGGGTTATTGGCTCTCTCTCTCTCTCTCTCTCTCTCTTTCTTTTCTTTCTTTCTTTCCATCTTATACTGGGGATCAAACCAAGGGCATTCTTCCTCTGTGTTATTTTCCTAGCCCTTTATTTTTTTTTAATTTTAGATAGGATCTTGCTAAGCTGCTGAGGGTCATGCTAAGTTGCCAAGGCTGTCCTCAAATTCGCTACCCTTCTGGCTAAGGCTCCCAGTTACTGGGATTATAGATATGTACCATCAGGCCCAGCTGAGAGTTTTTTTTTTTTTTAATGTGGGTTATGATTTGGTTAGTGTATTTTTGTTTGTTTTTGTTTCTGCGGGTCTGGGGATGGAACTCAGAGGGATCTGACCTCCGAGCTACACCCTCTGCCCAATTTTTTATTCTTTATTTTGAAACAGGGTCTCACTGAGTTGCTAAGTAGCTAAGGCTGTCCATGTTCTGTGATCCTCCTGTCTCCGCCTCCCGAATGCTGGGATTATAAGCATGCACCACCACGCTCAGCCCTGTATTTTTTTTTAAACTGTAAATTAAGCAAATGTTTATGGTATACCTGCTCTGTTAGGCATCATTTATCATTTTTAATGCATATAATTTTATGTATGTATGTATGTATGTATGTATGTATGTATGTACTGGAAAACCCAGGGGTGTTCTGCCTCTGAGCTACACTCTCAGCTCTATTTTTATTTTTTAGTGTGAAACAGGGTCTCAAAAGTGTAGAGGGCCTTGCTGTTACTGAGGCTAGCCTTGAATCTTCAATCCTCCTGTCTCAACCTCCCAAGTCCTGGGGATTATATATGTGTGGCACCATAACCACCTCACATCATCTAATTTTATTCATAAAATTATCGTCCTTTTTTTTTTTTTTTTTTTTTTTTTACTAATTAAGATGCTTAGGCTAGAGCAGCAAAGTGATGAACCAACAGGTAAAGGGCCTGTCAAAGCCAAAGCTCTTTTTGCTCCAGCATGCTGCCCAGCTTATAATTTTTTTTGGTGGTACTGGGGTTCCTGGAAGCCCTTCTACCTCCAGGCTACACTCCCAGACCTATTTTTTAACTTTTTTATGTGGAAACAGGGTCTCTCAAGCCAGCGAGGCTGGCTCTGAACCAGCGCGATCCTCCTGTCTCTGCCTCCCAAGTGCGGGGATTACAAGCGTGCGCCACCACGCCTGGCTTGCCCAGCTTATAATTTTAAATTTAGAGGTTTCTGTGAGGATTTGTGAATAGCTACCAAATCAGTATATGTGCCCAGGTCTGCTTCATAAACTCAAATTATTTAATTAGTAATCAAATCAATATTTTTTTAAGCCAAGGACGAGAATAATGGCCCTATCTTTTGGAGAAGCAAAGAACCTAGAAGTCCGAGTGAATCTTCTCTCAGGTGAGATTGTCTGGAGTATGTTTTTAACTTACTAACCCTAACTTACTTTTATATTGCAATATGTTTTTCTTTATGCCTTTTCTCTACTAATGGCTTTGAACTGAGTTCTGTATATTTCATATATGTAATATTGAAGAAAGTATGTAATATTGAAGAAAGTATCTTGGGAGAACTTTCTCCTAAGTTCAAATCCAGCTAGTTGAAACAATAATATAGCTGGGTGTGGTGGCGCATGCTTGTAGTCCTAGCATTTGAGAGGCTGAGACTGGAGGATTACAGTTCACAGACAGCCTCAGCTACTTAGGCCTTCTGCAACTCACTGAGACCCTTTTTCAAAATAAAAATACAAAAATAGAGCTGGGGGTGTAGCTCGGAGGTTGAATGCCCCTGGGTTTCATACCCCACAAAACCCCTAAATATATATATATTCTATTTATATATATATATTCTAAATATATATAATATATATATAATAGAATATATTAGAATATAATATAATAGAATATATATTCTCTATATATATTATATATATAGAATATATATAATAGAATATATAATATTCTATATATAATATATATAATATATAATATAATATATAATATATATAATAGAATATATAATAGAATATATATAATATATAATATATATAATAGAATATATATATTCTAAATATATATATATTCTATTTCCATGGAACATATAGATGTCACATTATAAAAAAATAATTGGCTAATATTGAATTCAAGCCAAATGCAGTGGTACATACCTGTATCTCAGTCCTTGGGAGGCTGAGACAGGAGGATTGCAGGTTTGTGGCCAGCTTCAGCAACTTAGCAAGAACCTCAGCAACCTAGCAAGACCCTGTTTTAAAAAATAACTAAGTAAAAATAAAAAGGGCTGAGGGTGCAGTTTGTAGGTAGAATGCCCCTGAGTTAAATCCCCAGTCCAAAAATAAAAGAAAAGGATTTGACTTCAAAAACATTTATTGTGCCTCTGTAGGGTGTAATGTTAGACTGTGTCATGGATACAAGGTAGGTGAGGCATATTTCCCATCCTTGAGAAGCAGACTCTGAGCAGGATGTATAACGTTTGCATAAAGATAACATAGTGTGTGTTGGGCCAGGTGTGGTGGCGCACACTTGTAATCCCCGCGCTTGGGAGGCAGAGACAGGAGGATCCTGCAGGTTCGAAGCCAGCCGTGCTGGCTTAAGAGACCCTGTTTCAAAAAATTTAAAAAAAAAAGTATAAAATAAGTCTGGGAGTGTAGCCCGGAGGTAGAAGGGCTTCCAGGAACCGCAGTACCACCAAAATAAATAAATAAATAAATAAATAAATAAATAAATAAAAACAAACAAATAAATAAATAAAAACAAATAAATAAATAAAAGATAAACATAGTGTAAACAAGCTAATTGTTCAAAATGAGCTGGAGCAACTTGTTGAAAGAGATTTAAAGAGGGGAAAAGATTATATTCAGTGGGGAGACGTCAAGATGCCAGGTGGCAGTTGGTAAGGGGATGGTGCACGTGGAATGGGGCTATTGCAGCTGTTGGGAACAGTGAAAGCGAAGATGGGGCAGCAAAAAGGGACCGTGTTATTAGGAACAGAGAGCAGCCCAGTGTGATTGATTTATTTTATTTATTATTTAATTATTATTACTATTATTATTTTTTGGTGGTGGTACTGGGGTTCCTGGAAACCCTTCTACCTCCGGGCTACACTCCCAGACCTATTTTTTTTTATTTTTATTTGGAAACAGGGTCTCTTAAGCCAGAGAGGCTGATTTCGAGCCTGAGCGATCCTCCTGTCTGTGTCTCCCAAATCAGGAGATTACAAGCCTGTGCCACCACGCCCGGCAGCCCAGTGTGATTTAAAAACAGAAACTAAGCCGGGCATGGTGGCGCATGCAGGTTCGAAGCCAGCCTCGCTGGTTTAAGAGACCCTGTTTCCAAATAAAAATATAAAAAATAGGTCTGGGAGTGTAGCCCGGAGGTAGAAGGGTTTCCAGGAACCCCAGTACCACCAAAAGAAAGAAAGAAAGAAAGAAACAAACATAAACTAAGCCGGGCGTGGTGGCGCACATTTGTAATCCCAGCGTTTGGGAGGCTGAGACAGGAGGACCGCAGTTTGTGGACAGCCTCAGCTACTTAGCAAAGCCCTTTACAACTTAGTGAGACCGTGTTTCACAAATAAAAAAAGACTAAGAAATAGGGCTGGGGGTGTAGCTAGGAGGTAGAATGCCCCTGGGCTCCATCCCCAGTACCGCAAAACAAAACAAGACAAAACAAAACATGAACAGAAACTAAAAGTGAAATTTGGCTCATACTTTGGATGGTATTAAAAGGCCTGAAAAAGAAGACTATAGTTCATCCTATAGAATTTAAGAAAACTATTAAAAGTTTTTTTTTTTTTTTTTGGTGGTACTGGGGTTCTTGGAAACCCTTCTACCTCCGGGCTACACTCCCAGACCTATTTTTTATACTTTTTAATTTGGAAACAGGGTCTCCTAAGCCAGTGCTGCTGGCTTAGAACCAGTGCGATCCTCCTGTCTCCGCCTCCCAGGCGCGGGGATTACAAGCGTGCGCCATCACGCCCGGCTTAAAAGTTTTGATCAGAAGAATATGACAGAAACCATTATTACAAAAATATAATCTGATGCCGGGCGTGGTGGCGCACGCTTGTAATCCCCGCGCTTGGGAGGCAGAGACAGGAGGATCGCGCAGGTTCAAAGCCAGATGTACTGGCTTAAGAGACCCTGTTTCAAAAAATATAAAATAGGTCTGGGAGTGTAGCCCAGAGGTAGAAGGGCTTCCAGGAACCCCAGTACCACCAAAAAAAATTATATATATATATATATTCTGATAATTGTGCTAAAAGTGAATTGTGATGAAGAAAGACCAAAGACCCGTGGGGAGTAATGAGAGCCTGAAGTGGGGTAGAGGTAGTGAGAAAAGAAAAAGGGACCAACGGAAGAGACATTTCAAAAGCAGGACCCCTAAGACTGGCAACTGATTGAAATCAGGAGAGACAGAGAGAGAAACCACAGTGGTTTCAAGCTTGGGTAACTAAATGATGATGCCCTGAGAAGAGGTAAGGATGTTGAGTGTGGGGAGGAATCATGCCCAAGGACTGGTTTAGTTAGGTTAAGTGTGAGGTCCCAGAGGGCTCCTCCTGGTGAAGAATTTCATATGATATTTGAAACTTCAGTCTGAAGGTGGAAGAGAAGACATCTCGGTATAAATTTCAAAAGGAGATTTCCAAGTCGCACAACTTGAACAATGATATTATTAGCCAGGTACAGTGGTGCATACTTGTAACCCAAGTACTTGGGAGGTGGAGACAGGAGTATCTCAAGTTTGAGGCCAGCCTCAGCAACTTAGCTTGACCCTATTGTAATTTATTTATTTTTAGTGGTTCTGGAGATAGAACCTAGGGGCATTCTACTTCTAAACTACACTGCCAGCCCTATTTTATTCTTTTTTTTTTTTTTTTGAGACAGGGTCTCACTAACTTGGGGAGGGCCTCACTAGGTTTGCCGAGGCTGGCGGTGAACCTGTGATCCTCCTGTTTCAGCCTCCCAAAGACCGGGATTACAAGAGCAGCACCATACCTGACACGAGACCCTATTTCAAAACACAAACTAAAAGGGGTTGGGGTGTGGCTCAGAGGAGAACATCTCTGAGTTTAATCCCCAATACAATAAAAGAAAAGAAAAAGAAAAAAGAATGTTATAGTATCTAGGCATTAGAGAGAGAGGGCATAGAATTCTTTTTTTTTTAAATTTTTATTGAACATAAATGGTATACATTTAAACTATACTTGATGCCCTCTCCCCCCTCCCGCCCCTGTTTTCCCTTCCCCCCTCCCAGTAATAAAACAATGATTGTCTCGGGTAACCATGCCATATTCATAATTTTACATATATTCAGATGTGGACCCTCATTAATCAAGTTCAGCCTTCCTCCTCCTCTATCTTTCCATTCAAGCTTTGCTGGTATTTCCCCTCCATTATCTGGAGTACCACTGGAATCCTCTGGATTCCCTAGTTTGGGCACATTAGCGGAAACATATGTACCTTCTCCTTCTGTGCTTGGCTGGTCTTGCTTAACATAATGCTCTCCAGGACTTTCCATCTTCTTGCAAAAGGTATGATTTTGTTCTTCTTTATAGCTGAGTAGAATTCCATTGTGTGTATTTCCCAGAGTTTTGCAATCCATTCATCTGTCGATGGAGATCTGGGTTGGTTCCATATTTTGGCTATTACAAATTGTGCTGCTGTGAACATAGGTATGCATATGTTGCTATAGTTCTCTGTTTTCAACCCCTTTGGAAAAATACCCAGGAGTGGTAGAGCTGGATTGTATGGTGGATCTATTCCTAGCTTTCTTAGGAATCTCCACACAGATCTCCATAGTGGTTGAACTAGTTTGCATTCCCACCAACAGTGTAAAAGAGTTCCTCTTTCCCCACATCCTCGCCAGCATTTGTTGTTATTTGATTTCTTTATGCTTGCCACTCTGACTGGGGTCAGATGGAATCTCAGTGTAGTTTTGATTTGCATCTCCCTGATGGCCAATGATGTAGAACATCTTTTCATGTATCTATTGGCCCTTTGTATCTCTTCTTTTGTGGGAGCATAGGATTCTAAGAGCAGCCTGTCAAGAGATTATAGACAGAGGGGAATGGATGTGAGTTGGGGTCCTGAAAGACGGGCTGTGGCAAGGAGAGAAATCCCTGTTAGGAAAGCACTGCTGTTGGGGAGGAGGAACATATGACTAACTTGCTTTATAGAACTTTACATATTTTTTTGTGGATCTGAGAGCTGAGCATAGTGATGTGTGCCTGTAGTCCCAGCTACTTGGGAGGCTGAAGCAGGAGGATTACTTGAGCTGAGGGATTCAAGATCATCCTGGGCAGCATAGTGAGACCCTAGCTCAAAACAACAACAACAACAACAACAAAAACAACAACAACAAAAAACATTATTTTTGGGACAGGCATAGGGATGCAGCTCACTGATAGAATGCTTGTCTATCATGTGTAAAGCCCTGGGTTCTATCCCCAGCATTGGAGAAAAAAAGAAAGAAAAAAGCAAATTTTAATCTTAAAGCCAATGATTTTGGACAAGAAAATTGTTGGAAAGTTGGCTATAGTAAGTGTACTTTTCCTGGAGGTATTTAAATTGGAGTTTAAGAAGTTAACTATAAAAATGAAATCTGTGTTCCCATCAGAGTCGTCAAGGCTTTGGAGGTTCTGATTATATTGAAACTGAAACATCAGAAAAGTTTACTGGCTAAGACAGAACTGACTCATAAGTCTTCCATTTAGCATTGCAAACCATAGTGCAGAATACACACCAAGGCCCATTAAATGACAGCACTGGGGAGGGACAACAGCTTGTGTGGCTGAACTGTCTCCCCCAGGGATTCCCAAGGGGGGTTGTGGGGCACCATTCTTGGTAATGTGAAATGGTCCCACACACTGTGGGAGTTGAACTTCCCAGACTCTGGCCCACTAAATGCCAATAATACCTCCTATTTATGGTGGCAACTAAAATCATGTGTTTCTAGTGACCCACTCCTGCTGGTCCCAGCTCTTAGCACATTGTCAAAGGGTCAAGATGGTTAACCTCTCCCCATCCTGTGCTGTTTCTCCCTTCCCTATACAGTCCTCTCTCTAGCCTTCCCTAGGAAATGTCCTTGTCATCCCTAGAAGATGTTGAGCTTGGGTTTTTACTAATAGCACAGTGTGTTAATATAATAATACAGATTTGAAATGGTTACCTCTCGGTGAGATTTTCTTTTCCTTTCTTTTTCTTTTTTGTTCTGGAGATTGAATCCAAGAGGGTCCCACCTCTGAGTTACAACTCCATCCCTTTTATATTTTATATTTAAAACAGGGTCTTGCTAAATTGCCAAGGCTCGCCTAGACCTGAGATCGCTCTGTCTTAGTCTCCAAGTACTGGGATTACAGGTGTTTGCCACCAGTCCTGGCTGGGATTTTCATTTTAGCAAGCATCAAAGCCAGAAGCTACAGGAAAAAAGCTTAAGCAGTAGAATTTTGTTGTAACAGCCCTACGGAGGTATAATAATTTTTTGTGTGTGGTACTGGGGATGGAATCCAGGGGCATTCTACCTTGGAGCTACACCTCCAGCTCTATTTTTTATCCTTTATTTTAAAACAAGGTCTCACTGAATTGCAAAGGGCCTCATCAAGTTGCTGAGGCTGTCAGTGAACTGCCCTTTTGGTATAATTGACATACAATAAAACTATGCAAAGTCGGGCATGGTGGCACACGCTTGTAATCCCAGTACTTGGGAGACTGAGACAGGAGAATCATGATTCCCAGACAGCCTCAGCTACTTAGTGAGGCCCTCACAACTTAGTGAGACCCTGTTTCAAAATAAAGAATAAAAAATATAGGGCTTGGGGTAGAGTTCAGAGGTAGAATGCCCCAGTTTCACCCCCAGTACTGCAAAAACAAAATATCAATCAATCAAACAAACAAACAAACAAAAAACAAAAAAACCTGTGCATATACATTTTGTCATATATACACATGCCATCACTACAATCAATATCTGTATCTATACCCTCCCCACACTATGATCTGGAAACTTGCAAGGCACTAAAGTAGGGCAAGCATTAGGTCTCATTTTGATTATTTCCCACCTCTCAGGGCTCATTGTCTTTTGTTGCCCATCTAGTTTCCTTCTTTCTTTCCTTCCTCCATCCCTCCTCCTCTCCCTTCCTTCTTAGATAGAACTTAGGGCCATTCCACCTCTGAGCTACATTCCTAGCCCCTCCTGCCCCCTCCCTTTTTATTTTCTAATTTAAAACTGGGTCTGACTAAGTTGCAAAGCCTGGCCTCCAACCTGCAATCCTTCCTTGTACTGGGATCAAAGGTTTGCGTTTTCATGTCCAGCTGTGCCTAGTGTCTTGAAAGCTATTTTCGCATATTTTGTCCAGTGTTTGTTTTCCAGTGAGCGTGTTTATCTGGTTGCTATTTTTCCACTGTGGCTGGAAGCAAAAGAGAAAGTAGCAGAATTTTTAGCTTCCATCAATATATACGGAAGAGGATTTGAACTGGTATCAGATCCTTCCTGGAGCCAGTGATCATTCTGAAATCTCCATAAAAAAGGATCTTTGGGGAAGCAAGAGAGAAGGTTAGGGGATTTATTTACTTAGCCCTATTATTATTTGGGGTGGCTTTTTTCCCTTTCACAGTCAGAAACATTATTTTTATGTAGCATAGATACTTATTTGCGGTGGCTCTCTCAGGGGAGGATGATTGGAAATTCCAGGGGTAAGGGACATTAGAGCCACTCCCTGCTCTATTAGGCTGAGTCACCAATTTCAGTTTCAGACTATAATTTTATTTTATTTTTTTTGTGACACTAGGGATTGGACCCAGGTACATCTATTTCTGAGGTACACACCCAGCCCTATTTTTATTTTTATTTTAAAAGGGAATCAGGGTCTTGCTAAGTTGCTGAAGGTCTCACTAAATTGCAAGGTTGGCCTTGAACCTGTGATCTTCCTGTTTCAGCCTTTCAAATATTGAGATCGTAAGTGTGTGCTGTCATGCCTGGCTTCTAGACTATAATTAACGAAGAGAATTCCGAAGCTCAAAAGGACTCCAATTATCAAAGATACAAGAATGCCTACTATTTGGCCTTTAAAAAAAAGATAAAACTAGCCAGGTGTGGTGGCGCATGCTTGTAATCCTGGCGCTTGGGAGGTGGAGACAGGAGGATTACACAGGTTTGAAGCCAGCCTCTCTGGCTTAAGAGACCCTGTTTCCAAATAGAAAATATAAAAATAGGTCTGGGAGTATAGCCCGGAGGTAGAAGGGTTTCCAGGAACCCCAGTACCACCATAACTAACTAACTAACTAACTAACTACACACTTTCAGAAGACTTTGTTAATGATGTTGTGTCTAAACAAGTTTGGTTAGAGAAGTCAGTTGAATAAAAAGGCTCATTTCCCCCAAGTACCCCTGCTGTTTGAGGTTAGATTGGTTAAGGGAGTTGAATTTTCTTGGGTAAACCAGAATCTGGGACACCCAGACGCCTTCCTAAGTGGTACTACTGCTTTGAGATTAGTCTACACTCTTGACGCATGACTGGCCCACGTGAGGAGGCAATTCAGGTCATCTGGAGTGTGGAAATAAGGTTGATCTGGATGTAGGGCAAAAATCCATGACTTTGAGCCTGGCTGTGTATCACAGTCTTTCAAGGGCTCACAGAGAATCCTGGGCTCTCTTCTAGGCTACTGAATCCTCAGTTTTTGTTCTAGGCTACTGAATCCTCAGTTTTGGAGATGGGGCTCAACAGTGTGATTTTGGTGGCTCTCTAGATGGTTCTGTTAGCTAGCCACCAAAGTTTGGGAATAACCAGAATAGAAGCATTGGGGAGGTGAGACAGGAGAATCGTGGTTCAAGGACAGCTTCAGCTACTTAGTGAGGCCCTGTGCAACTCAGTGAGACCCTGTTTCCAAATAAAGAATAAAAAATAGAGCTGGGAGTGTAGCTTGGAGATAGAATATCCCTGGGTTCCATCCCCAGTACCACACACACACAAAAACAAACAAACAAACAAACAAACAAACAAAAAAAAACTATAATGATGTCAATCCTCACCTGGATTATTGAGAATCTTGAGTTCTACACCTAAGATATATTTCTAATCCATCATCTTCTCTCTTTATCCACTGCAAATACAAACCTCAGTCTTCTCTCATCTGCACAACAGAACACCTCAATCTCCTCTCCTCACCTCTATCCTCAGTACTTTCCACCTTTGCCTGACTATTATCTACCCTAAAGCCAACGTGATCTTTTCACAACGTCTCTTTCTTGCTCAAAATTTCTGTGGCATTCCACTCCACAGAAAAACAAAACAAAACAAATTCTTCCCTATTTTTATTTTTATTTTTATTTTTTGTGGTGCTGGGGATAGAACCCAGGGCATTCTACCTCCAAACTATACCCCTAGCAATATTTTTTATTCTTTATTTTGAAACAAGGTCTCACTGAGTTGCCAAGGGCCTCGCTAAGTAGCTGAGGCTGTCTGTGAACCCCGATCCTCCCGTCTCAGCCTCCCAAATGCTGGGATAACAAGCGTGTGCACCATGGCCGGCCTTCTCCGCTGCTTAGACATCCCTGTCAGACCTGGCCTTTGCTACTGCATCAGCTTCATCTCCTGTCACGTTACCTTTCACTCATCACAAAGGCTGGGGCACACTTTTCCCCTCCCAGCATCACTCTTCACTTGGCTCACTTTCCATCCTTCAGGCCTTAGCTTAAAAGATCCCATCGCAGAGAGGTTTTGCCTGATCTCCTGGTGGACAGTATGCCCCACACCACCACCACTACCAGCAACAAAAACCCCACAGCTCCTTCTTTGAGTTTTTTCCATAGCACTTTGAAAGCTATGAGCACATGTTTATTGTTCTAGTTCTCCCCACTAGAATAAATGCTCCCTGAAGGCAGGGACCTACATATTCTTGTTCACTAATACATTTCTGGTCTTGGCCCAGTGTCTGGGACATAGTAGGGGCTTAATATTTGTCGAGTGATGATCCTGTTATTTACACCCTAGCCTGGCCTGCGTTATATGGGCTTGTAGGGGTCTAATTCGACCTAAATACATGTAATCATAAGCCATATTTTGAAGGGATTGGTGTATTTTCATCATTGCTCTCAAGGTTGTGAGCTCTGAGCTTTTGAAGGAAGACTGTGCCTTGGAAAAGGGCACTAAGTGCAATTCTGAACACGCCCTTCATGGCTGGAGGATTAAAGGAGAGGCAGTTCTATTGACAGCCATCTGCCTGCTCCCAGACTCAAGAGTTTTCATTGCAAAATTTGGCATATAATTCCCAAAGTTTCTTAGGACATGCCGATAGATAGCTTTATTGTTTTCTTCCAATTTATAAAAACAAAAGGTTTCTAATGAATTGCTGGCATAGTTGTTTTAGACTATTATAGAGATTAGAACACTGCTAAAATTGGTAGAACTTCAATTTAGGTTAAAAGCAGAATTTTCTTTTTCAAAATATCAGAATTTATTGGAGCTGCCGGGGCAACTTTTGTAATTCAGCATTCATTTAATAGATACATACAGAATACATACATAATATAGACATAAATGTAGGCCTTTCTATTTTTCTCTTTATATAATCTGCTGTATTCTAATTATTGTTTTTTTTTTCGGGTCTGGAGATAGAACCCAGGGGCATTTGACCTCCGAGCTATATCCCCTGCCCTATTTTTTATTCTTTATTTTGAAACAGGCTCTCACTAAATTGCAGAGGGCCTCAATTAGTAGCTGAGGCTGTCGGTAAACCACGATCCTCTAGTCTCAGCCTCCTGAATGCTGGGATTACAACTGTGTATCACCATGCCTGGCTTAATTATTGCTTTTTTTATTCAATTTTTTTTGTGGTACTGGGATTGAACCTGAGGGCATCGTACCTACTAGGTACACTCCCAGCCCTATTTTATTTTGAAGTAGGATTTCTCTAGGATGCTGAGAGTCTCACTACTTGCTGAGGCTGTCCTTGAACCTGTAATCCTCCTGTCTCAACCTCCCAAGTACTGGGATTATAAGTGTGTACCACCACACCTGGCTTTTGTCTTCAATTTTAGATGAACAGTGGTGAACAAAATCAGAAAGGGTTAGAGGCCAAACCATGGTCATGTAGGAATGGCACAAATGAGGCTGGACCTTAGGCACTGCTGGAACTGGGTGCTCAGTGCACAGAACTCAGTCTCTGTCTCTGTTCTGAGTGTCATCTCCATTTCTTTTATTGAATCCCACATCCCCCAAGGTTCAACAAACTAAGTCACCATTTGTTTTATTTATTTATTTTTTTGGTGGTACTGGGGTTCCTGGAAACCCTTCTACCTCCGGGCTACACTCCCAGACCAATTTTTTTAATAGATATTTTTATTTGGAAACAGGGTCTCCTAAGCCAGCAAGGCTGGCTTCGAACCTGCGCGATCCTCCTGTCTCCGCCTCTGAAGCACAGGGATTACAAGCGTGCACCACCACGCCTGGCTTCACCATTTGTTTTAAATTCACTCCCACTCCCACTACCAGAGGCCAACTCACATTTTTTTCTTACATCAACGATTCATTCATTCATTCATTCATTCATGGCATTAGGGATGGAACCCAGGGACATTCTACCTCTGATCTACATCCCCAGTCCTATTTTTATTCTTTTATTTTGAAATGGAGTCTCATTAAGTTGCTGAGGCTGGCCATGAACCTGTGATTTTTTTGTATCTCAGTCTCCTAAATACTGGGATTACAAGAGTGTGCCACCATGCCTGGTTACATAATTTTTTTTTTTCCCCTGGTACTAGGGATGGAACCCAGGGGCATTCTACCTCCAAGCTATACCCACAGCCCTATTTTTTTATTCTTTATTTTGAAACAAGGTCTCACTAAGTTGCAGAGGGCCTCACTAAGTAGCTGAGTCTGTCTGTGAACCTGCGATCCTCCTGTCTCAGCCTCCCAAGTACTGGGATAAAATTCTTTTTTCTTTTGGAACTGGGATTGAACTCAGGGGTATTCTACTTCCAAGTTACACCCCAGCCCTATTTTCATTTTATTTTATTTTTATTTTGAAACAGGATCTAACTCATTGGCAGAGAGCCTCACTAAGTAGCTAAAGCTGGCCACAAACCTGTGATCATCCTGTCTAAGCTTCTGAAGTACAAACATGTGTCACCAAGCCAGGCTACATCAAATTAAAACCCTGGTGATGGTTCCTCCCACCCAGGTTGAAAAAAATGACTCACTGTTGAAAACTATCCACCATGGTCTAGAGATCAGGGTCTTTAAAAACATGTCTGCCTCTGTGTGCCCTTGTGTGGATGGGAGCAATAGTTTCCAAATAAAGGGAGTGGGGAGGGAGCTAGGTCTGCTACCCCACAGTTTTCTAGCACTGTCATTTCCATAATTAAACATCTGAATCAGAAGTCTAAACAAAAGGCAGGCTGGGATGGAAAACACTAATTAGAGGATTAAAGGATGCTCACATGCACAGAGCTTTGAAACACCTCTGAGGTGTAAAGTTTTAGGCCTAATTATGAGACGCTGCAAGTCATAAGAAGGAAGCTGTTATCTTGGGACATCAGACATACATAAGTATGATTACCTTTCAGGGTAATCATAAACAATGGGCCTCTAAACACCAAAGGCATGGAAAACAGACTAGTGATCTCTGATAATGAGATTCGTATTTAGGTTTTTCTTTTCTTAGGGCAGCTCTTCATCAGTGGCCAGTTCTGTACATTCATACACAAGTAGGTTTTTCATCAGGTTTTTTTTTAAAGGAAAATTATATTGTGACCTACTTAAGTGTCCCTTAAAGCTAGGATGGGGAGAGAATGAGCAAATTCTTCAATTCTTTATTAGTTGAACCTCAGTTTAAAAACATTTACCTTTCTAGATAGCCTTGTTACTAGAGATGACCGCATAAAGAGTCCTGTGCAATGACTGTAAGTTGAAATAATGTGAATTTTATGTATGTGATGGTGTTTACATTTTTTTGGTGTGTATGTGTGTGTGGTACTGGGGTTGGAACCCAGGGGCATTCTACCTCCGAGCTACACCCTCATCCCTATTTTTTTATTCTTTGAAACAGCGTCTCACTGAGTTGCAAGGATCTCACTAAGTAGCTGAGGCTGTCCATGAACCACAATCCTCCTGCCTCAGCCTCCCGAATGCGGGGATTACAAGCTCGCACCACCAGGGCCGGCTCTAGTGTTTTTCTTTCTTTCTTTCTTTCTTTCTTTCTTTCTTTCTTTCTTTCTTTCTTTCTTTCTTTCTCTCTTTCTTTCTTCTTTGGTGGTACTGGGGTTCCTGGAAGCCCTTCTACCTCCGGGCTACACTCCCAGACCTATTTTTACATTTTTATTTGGAAACAGGGTCTCCTAAGCCAGCGCGGGCGGTTGGCTTCAAACCTGCGCGATCCTCCTGTCTCTGCCTCCCAAGCGCGGGGGTTACAAGCGTGCGCCACCATGCCCGGCCTAGTGTTTACATTTTGAGGATGACTGTTCTGGATACACTCGCTAAGATATGACATGTGACACATGATGTCATGTGACTTAACAGTAACACAAACTATAGGTTTTTCTATGGTGCTTTTTTTTTTTTTTTTTTTTTTTTTGCGGATCTGGGGGTGGAACCCAGGGGCATTCTACCTCCGAGCTACACCCCGTGCCTTATTTTTTATTCTCTATTTTGAAACCAGGTCTCACTGATTTGCAAAGGGTCTCACTAAGTAGCTGAGGCTGTCTGTGAACCGCGATCCTCCGATCTCAGCCTCCCAAATGCTGGGATTACAAGCGTGCGCCACCACGCCCGGCTTCTATGGTGCTTTTAAGGGTACTTCAGACATAAATATTTTTACCTTCCCCAGGTATTCTCTGGAGGCATCTTGAACCTCGTCTGCATGTAGTCTTAACTCCAGAGATAGAGTAACCTAACATTCA
Organism: Muscardinus avellanarius; assembly: GCF_963383645.1. Lineage (NCBI taxonomy): Eukaryota > Metazoa > Chordata > Mammalia > Rodentia > Gliridae > Muscardinus > Muscardinus avellanarius. The sequence goes on from NC_137797.1 coordinate 56,912,650, forward strand.
TGGCATAAACTCTATTCATTCTTATTTCTACAATGTCCTTTGTACTCAAGTCAGTGCTGTAGGCCATATGCGTGTATTTGTTTGAAGGTGTCTAGTAGTAATACATGGCAGGCTTTGGCTCTGCTTAGCATGTGCCACACATCCGGGACCCCACTGTGAAGACTGATTGGCACATATGACTCCTCCCCCAACATTAAGTCGGGTAGCCTTGGCTCCACGTGTGATAGCTCTGACAGAGCACACTAGAACACACCCAGCTGGGCTGACCCTAGGGTACTGGACCTCTTAGTACAGGGGTCAGCTGTCGTCTTCACTAACAAACAGAATGGCAGTAACAGATGGATCTGAAGGCCAACACTTCTACTTTAGCCAATTTCCTCTTTCCCAAGGTTCCACTGCAGGCTGATCCTGCTTCAGTGGAACAAACTTTAAAAAGCAAGAAAGAAGAAAATAAAATAGGTCAGAAATCAATGAAATAAATAGCAATGGGAGCAACAGTATGAACAATAGAAAACTTCATCTCCCTTTCTTCTTTGACAGCCATAAGTTCTTTTTTCTTTTTTTCCCCCAAATTATTCTCAGTAACTACAAACATCTTGGACAAGGATGAGAATTTCTTTATTTTATATATACTTCATTTTCATGTACAAAAATTCAGAAGATAAGGAGTCAGCAATCATTTGGCGAAAGGACAAGGTTTTAAGTGGAATCTAGCCACCGCATTAACGCCAAGAATTCTCCAAGGACTTAGGTGGTGTTTTTGTACTTGAGAGCATAATCGTGATAGCTATTTTAAATATCACTTTGGTGCTTAATGCTCTCACACAGCATTGAGTGTTTACAGTATCTCCAGCATTACCCTGGAGACATTCTTTTGTGACAACTTTATAACTGCCATGTATGTTTGTTATTATTAAGCTAAAATGGTTGCTGTCTGAATTTTTTTTTGTGGGTCTGAGGATGGAACCTAGGGGCAGTCAACCTCCAAGCTATACCCCCCTGCCCTATTTTTTATTCTTTATTTTGAAACTGGGTCTCACTGAGTTGCAGAGGGCCTCACTAAGTAGCTGAGGCTGTCCGCGAACCGCGATCCTCCAGGTCTCAGCCTCCCAAATGCTGGGATTACAAGCGTGTGTCACCACGCCCGGCTTCTGTCTGAATTTTAATATCCATTTCTAGCCAGAGATTTCATTTTGTTTTTTTACTAGCCTACTAGTATTACAGGTTTATTGAGTTCACAAATAAGATTACCTAGGATTCCTTTAAATAATAATCGCTGTTACGTAAAGTACGTGATTCCCAGGCATTCACATATTTAAAAAGGATTAGGAATAATAGCCAAATTTAAATGATAATAAATTTAGTTTATCAGAAATAAAGCCAAATCATCTCAATATGTTGAATACTAAACTTTAGTACTCAACACTTAAAACTGACTTAAATATAACTTTACAGGAAGTTGTAAAATGTGCCACATTAGTTACATTTGGTTCATAAACAGCTAAACAAACAAACATGGGTTATATATTATTTATTTAATTTCTAAACTGGCATAGTCATTGTCTTCGTAAATTTAGGCTGCTACAACAAGAACCAGACTGTCTTATAAACATAAGAAATCTATTTTTCACAGTTCCAGAGGCTAAAAGTCTAAAATCAGGGTGCCACATGGTGAAGGCTCTCCTTGGGGTTGCAGACTGCTTATTTCTTGTTTGTATCCTCACATGGTAGAAAGAGGCTTAAAGAGGCTTCTGAGGCCTCTTTTATGAAGGCACTAATCCTATTAGGAGGGCTCTACCCACATGACTTAATCACTTCCCAAAGGCTCCACCTCCTAAGGACATCCCATTGGAGGTTAAATCCTCATTATTTGAATTTGATGGTAGTGTTGGGAGGGAGGGGGACACAAACTTTCAATCCATAACACTCATTTATCTAAAAATTGTAGTGTGAGCACTCTATATTCTTAGAAAATCAACACTGTTGTGTAATACTAGAATCCTAAGAAGAAAATAGAGTTAAATACTTCAGAGCATTCAGGGGTTGCACATCATATGCAGTAATTTGCCCAGTTGTGTGATTCAAATCTGGCCATGGTATGTGCAGGACGAGCATGAGGCTCAGCACTCCCTTGATGCAACTAGGATGAGAGACGTGGGGTGACCACTACTCTGAGTACGCTTAGGTGTGTGCATATGTGTGCACACATGCATGTGTGAGGCCAGAGAGCGAGGGAGCTGGAGTTTGGAACTCAGCACAGTCAATAGCACTATACAGACGATGAATGAGTTTTATGTTTGTTTAAAATTAATTAACAGCCAAGCATGGTGGTACACACTTGTAGTCCCAGCACTTAGGAGGCTGAGACTAGAGGACTGTAGGTTTGAAAGCAGCCTCAGAAAGTAGTGAGACTCTCATTAACCTAGTGAGACCCTGTTTAAAAAAAAAGACTGGAGGTAGAATGCCCTTAGATTCAATCCCCAGTACCACAAATAAACAAATAAAGATATACCTACTCCAGTTCTTTGCCTTTTAAAAAATAAATAAAATTAATTTAACAACTAAAAAAGAAAGTGGCTCTCTACTTCCATAGCACCTCCTATCATATGTGAGAGTTAGATACCTTGATATAAAAAGATAAACCGTCAACTCATGACAATATAGAATAGTATTAATAGCATCTATTGTTTCCAGTGCTATAATAAACACATTGCACATATTTCCTTATTTAATCCTTATAGAAGTCTTTTGATTGGTGTATTATTGTGAGAAAACTGAGGCTTAGGTCAACTAAGGTGTGAAAACACAAACTTAAGCCAGGGTGGTGGTAGTGGTGGCTGCACACACCTGTAATGTCAGTACTTGGGAGGCTGAGACAGAAGAACGCAGGTTTAAAGCCAGCTTCAGTAACTTAGCGAGACTCTCCTGTCTAAAAATAAAAAATGAAAGCCGGGCTTGGTGGTACTCCCCGCGCTTGGGAGGCAGAGACAGGAGGATCGCGCAGGTTCAAAGCCAGCTGCGCTGGCTTAAGAGACCCGGTTTCCAAATTAAAAAATATAAAATAGGTCTGGGAGTATAGCCTGGAGGTAGAAGGGCTTCCAGGAACCCCAGTACCACCAAAAAAAAAAAAAAAAAAAAAAGTGTAGCTCAGAGGTAGCATTCCTGTGGGTTCAATCCCTAGTACTGAAAAATAAAATGAAATAGAGCTGGGGGTGTAGAGTAGAATGAGTATTCTCTTTTTGAATGCCCATTATTTATTCTCATTTAATCTTTAGTACACCAATAGTAACAAGTAATAAAAAAACCATATCATTTCTCATGAACATTTTAAGTTAGTTTTACAATAAAGAAACAAAAAGGAGTTGATCATTAAAAAATACCATAGCTGTCAAATTAAATTTTTAAATGAGGTTCTTGTTAAAGCAGTAACACTATACCCTATGTCTTTACTTTTATATACAAGAACTATGTGTAAAATGTTTTTCAAACTAAAAAATAAGACTTTGGAATAAGATACAAATGTTTATCCCTAGGAGTTAGTTACCCCTGACTGCTTGTAATGAATCACAACTGCCTATGTCCTTAATTTGCATTTTATTTATATACTAAAAGAAAAGCCACCATTTTCTGATGTTGAGTTGATACCTAATTTTTGAAAATAATCCCTGGTCCACAGGACTAAACTATTTCTACATATTCAGTTACTTGCTTCATTCCTCTGTGTGTGTGTGTGTGTGTGTGTGTGTGTGTGTGTGTGTGTGTGGTACTGGGGATGGAATCCAGGGTCATTCTACCTCTGGGCTACACCCCCAGCCCTATTTCTCATTCTTTATTTTGAAACAGGGTCTCATTGAGTTGCAAAGGGCCTCCAAAAGGTCTCACTAAGTAGCTGAGGCTGTCTGCAAACCATGATCCTCCTGTCTCAGCCTCCTGAATACTGGGGTTAAAAGCATCCGCCACCACCCCCATCTCATTTTTAAAATAAATAGAGGGCAGTTGTTTTAAGTAAATATTAGTAAATCATTATAGACAGACACATTGTAATCAAGATGGGATTTTTTAAAGCCCATCAATTTACATGGAAAAAGAGTCTAGGAAGAGCAAATTGTATACTCACACCTTTTTTCTTCAGGTAAATAAAGAACCACCTGTGTCTTACATACACACTCATTCTTTCCCTCTTAAATACTCTGAACTCATGATACTAAACCCAGCATCATACATATAAGGAATGCTTCAAAATGATCTTCTACAAAGCCTCTGAATCAAAAAAATCTTTAAGGCACAAAGTAGAGCTAAGCGAGTAGGGAGTTTGGGAAGATATAAGGGAAAATGACTTCAAATATAATCTTCACAGACTCAGTCACAGTCTTCCTTTTGGTCTAAAGGTAAGAGGTGGGATAAGGGACTTACATTTCCATTAGCTGGTTATGCCTTATTCATTTGGAAGTGTATGGCTTGTTATCTTGCAGATTCTTCCAATACAAGAAGGCATATCCAAATATTATACCTCAAAGGAGAAACTGAGGCACTAGGAGGTGAAGAGCTCATCCAGTCCCTAGAGTTCACCAGTTGCAGAAAAGTGATTTTCTTTTTTCTTTTCTTTCTTTCTTTCTTTCTTTCTTTCTTTCTTTCTTTCTTTCTTTCTTTCTTTTTTTTTTTTTTTTGTGGATCTGGGATGGAACCCAGGGGCATTTGACCTCCGAGCTACACCCCCTGCCCTATTTTTTATTCTTTATTTTGAAACAGGGTCTCACTGAGTTGCGGAGGGCCTCACTAAGTAGCTCAGGCTGTCTGTGAACCGCGATCCTCTGGTCTCAGCCTCCTAAATGCTGGGATTCCAAGTGTGCGCCACCATGCCCAGCTCAGAAAAGTGATTTTCATGTGTTTCCTTTTTCACCTTTGTAAAAGTAACAGGAATAAATTTTCATTTTTATATTTCAAAGCACCAAGCAGACACTAAATATCCTCAAAGGGAAATTATTACAAACTACATGTGTATGATTAGGAACTATTAGGTGTATGATTGAATTAAAATCATATTAATCATCTGTAGGCCAAAAATCCACTTGTAAGCTTATATTAAGCCCATTCTTTATCATTTCCATCAGCAGCTTAACTTTATTCTGTGAATCATATGTAAAAAAAGACTTGTACGCCGGGCGTGGTGGCGCACGCTTGTAATCCCCGCGCTTGGGAGGCGGAGACAGGAGGATCGCGCAGGTTCGAAGCCAGCCGCGCGCCGGCTTAGGAGACCCTGTTTCCAAAAGGAAAATGTAAAAATAGGTCTGGGAGTGTAGCCCCGAGGTAGAAAGGCTTCCAGGAACCCCAGTACCACACACACACACAAAAAAAAGACTTGTACAAAGTGCTCTAATTTTTAATAGTGATGCCTGAACACGAAGTCTTGAGTTATGAGTACCCAGGGAAGATTATGTGCAGCCCACAAAGTTAAATAGAGAAGATTCTTCTAGCAATCTTGAACTACCTGGCATGGGAATTCAGTGACTAATATAAAATCAATTTTACCAGCTGGATGTGGTGGTACACACTTGTAATCCCAGCACTGGGGAGGCTGAGGTAGGAGGATAGCGGTTCGCAGCCAGCCTCAGCTACTACTTAGTGAGGCCCTCTGCAACTCATTGAGACCCTGTTTCAAAATAAAGAAAATAAAAAATAGGGCTGAGGGTGTAACCTGGAGGTAGAATGCCCCAGTACTGCAAAATACATACATACATACATACATACATACATACATACATACATTTTATCTAACATGTGAAATTCACTCTTGGTTTTCATTCTTTCTCATATTTAATTTATTTTCATTTTTCTTTTTTTGTGGTGCTGGGGAAGGGAATGAACCCAGGGACATGCCAAGCTACACTTCCAGGCCTATTTTATTTTTTAATTTGGAAACAGGGTCTTGCCAAGTTGATGAGAGCCTTGATAAGTTACTGAGATTGGCTTAGAACCTGCAGTCTTCCTGTCTCAGCCTTCTAGTACTGGGATTACATGCTTGTGCCACCATGTCCGGCTTCACAATTAATTTAGAAAACTAAAAATACCCATTTATAAATCTGATCTCATTGCCAAACTGTATCTTGAAAAGGAGATCATATTTCTCTATGGGAGATAATCAGGTAAACTTTATCAAACAATACTTAATAATTTAATGTCCTTCAAATTCAAAGGTAGGGTGAATCTATGTATGCTGTTTATAATTTAGTTGAGATTGATTGTTCAAGTATCAGCAATATTAGTCCTTAAAATATTATCATTTGTGTAGTGCAATATATATATATATACATACATATATATATACATATATATACATACATATATATACATATATACACACACATATATATACATATATATGTATATATAACATATGTATATATATGTATATATACATATGTATATATAACATATGTATATATATACATATATATACATATACATGTATATATATATATGTATATACACATATGTATATATACATGTACATGTATATATATGTACATATATATGTGTATATATGTATATATACATATATACATATATATGTATATATACATATGTATATATAACATATGTATATATACATATACATATATATACATATATATGTATATATATACATATATACATGAATCAAAATGCCAGACAACAACAAAAAATACAATCATCACAAACTAGAATTTTCTTGTGAAATTCATTCTATCTTATTCTGGCATCATCTAGGCCTAGCAGTCTTCTTGAGTAAAATACTATTTTCTTCAGTTCAATTTTCTTCTCCTTCTTTGATGTTATAAATGCACCAACCACTGGGCAATAAAATGCCATATAATAGCAAAAGAGAACGCACCAGGAGACATCTCAAAGAGCCACCAAGATGTTCTGTGAGCACTGATTACTGCTCTGCAATGCGCGTGGTTTCCCCTGTGAAGCAGCCAGTGTTTCCAGTTTCTGGAGTCTCAGCAGGACAGTCTGCATGTCTTCCTGCATTCTCAGGAGCACAAGAGCAGTCTGCTCAGGGAGGCTCTCTTGCCCCTCTGTCTGAGCCCCAGCGCTCCCCATCACCTTCACTTCCCACCTGCCGGCTCTTGGTTCCTTCACTGGAATGTGGCATCCTATGACCTCTTCTTTTTTAAAAAAATTTTTAATTGGTGTATTGTACTCATATATCTTAATGGGATAAAAGACTTGTGGAGACATACATATACACATCACTCAATTAACCCTTACCCAATCCCTACCCCATTCCCTCCCTATCCCTCCTTCTCATGCTTGGCTTAGTGATTGACTTTGATATATTTGTTAAAATGCATCATGCGCTTTAGAGAGTTTCCTCTCCCCCCACCCCCATCCCCTCAGGTCGCCTTATTTGCTCCTCTATAGGATCTCTTTCTTCATCTAGAGTTTCTCCTGTTACCCATTTCTCCCTAGCTTTTGCATATTACAGAAAACATCCAATTTCTTCTTTTTTTGTGACTGACTAATCTTACTTAGCATAATGTCTTCCAGTTCCACCCATTTCCCTGTAGATGATATAATTGTGTTTTTCTTTATGGCCGAGTAAAATTCCACTGTGTACATACCTCAGTTTTGTAATCCATTCATCTGTCGATGGACATCTTGGCTGGTTCCATAGTTTGGCAATGGTGAATTGTGCAGCTATGGGCATAGATACACATGCATTAGTTTGGTAGTTTGATTTCTTTTCTTTTGGGTAGATACCCAGAAGTGGTATTGCTGGATCAAATGGTAAGTACATTCCATTTCTTCTGAGGATCCTCCATACTGTTTTCCAAAGTGGTTGCACTAATTTGCAATCCCACCAACAATGTTTGAGTTCCCACTTCTCCACATCCTTGCCAGAATTTGTTGTTGTTTGTGTTTTGAACGATTGCCATTCTAGTTGGATTTAGGTGAAATCTCAGGGTAGTTTTGATTTGCATCTCTCTGATTGCCAATCATGTTGAGCATTTTTTCATGCATTTATTGGCCATTTGACTTTCTTCTTCAATGAAGTGTCTATTTAGTTCACTTGCCCATTTTTAATTGGGTTATTTGTATTCTTACTGCTGATTTTCTTGAGTTTTCTATATATTCTAGATATTAATCCTCTATTGGAGAAGTAGGTGGCAAAAATCTTCTCCCATTCTGTTGGCTCTTGATTGAGGTTCTTTACGTTTCCTTTGCTGTACAGAAGCTCTTCAGTTTCATGCAATCCCACGTATTGATTCACCTTTTTTTTGTATTATAGCAATTTATCAAAAATTAAAAATGATAATCTCACATAACAGTTTCATTTGTCTGATACCAAGCTTTTGATGACTTAAAGATAACATTTCAATATTTCTTTTTGCTTTCTTTCTTACCAGAGAATCTATTTTTTCTATTTTTTAGGTGAAACTATCATATATTTATATATTTATTTTTCAGAAAAAAACTCTATCCTAATATGGAATATGTACTCTAGGTACCCACAACGATCTTGAAAAAGAACAAAGCTAGAAGATATATATTTTCTGATTTCAAACCATATAAAGCTACAATAATTGAAACAGTGTAGTACTCTTCTAAAGGCAGATATATAAACCATTGGAGTTAAATAAAAGCCTAGAGCTAAATTCTTCCCTATATTGTCAAGTTATTTTTGACAAGGTTTCCACGAACATTTGGTGGTGGGAATAATAATCTTTTAACTAAATATTGTTGAAAAATAATAATTACATGGAAAAGAATAAAATTGGTCCCTTACCTAATCCCATATACAAATATTAACTCAAAATAGATAAAAGACCTAAATATAAATCTTAAGACTATAAACTTTTAGGAGAAAATCTGGGTCATAAAACCTCACAGCATTGAAATTGGCAGTGATTTCTTGGTTATGATTTCAATGGCACAGGCAACAGAAGAGTATACAAACTCCCTAAAAAATAAAAAACATATTGTATATCCAAAGACAATGTAAACAGAGTTAACAGTTACTAATAGAATGGGATAAAATATTTCCAAATGCTATATCTGAAGGTATATTAATATTCCAACTAGAAATCCTAAAAATTAACAATAATAAAGGCAAACAATACCCTTTACAGATAGGTAAAAGACTAACATAAATAATGAATCTCCACAGATAACCAATCTTAGTTGTCTGTTGGATGGAAAATCTTGTTTCTCTAGTTCTGATGTGTGTTACCTATTTCTTCTTTGTAGTTAATCTCTTTGAGTATTTTCTCTAGTGCTGGTTTTGAAGACATAAATTCCTTCAGTTTCTGTTTGTCATGGAAGCTTCTTATTTCTCCATCTAATTTGATAGACAGTTTTGCTGGGTAGGAAATTTTTGGCTGGAAGTTGTTTTCTTTCAGAGTTTGGAATATGTTACTCCAAGCCCTTCTGGCTCTCATGACTTGGTTTGGGAAGTCTGGAGTGATTCTAATTGGCTTGCCTCTGAATGTCACTTGGCCCTTTGTTTTTGTTGCCTTTAAGATTCTCTGCTTGGCTTCCACATTGGTCATTTTGACAATTATGTGGCGTGGGGATCCTCTTCTCTGATCCTGTCTAAAGGGAGTTCTATAAGTTTCCTGGACCTGTGTATCAACCTCTTGCTCTATGTTTGGAAAATTTTCTGCTATTACTTCCTTGAAGAGATTGTTGATCCCTTTGGTTTCACTTTCTTTTCCCTCCTCTATTCCAATTATTCTTAGGTTAGCTCTCTTAAAATGGGCCCATATTTCTTCAATATCAGATTCCTGCTGTCGGATATTTTTTCCTAGATTAGAAACTATGCGTTCATTTTTGGAATGATCATCTTCTAAGAGCGAGATTCTGTTCACCATGTGTTCTAATCGGTTGTTTGTGCTTTGAATTGAGGCCTTTACTTCATTAATTGCATCCTTTATCTCTTTTTGGCTCTCTCTGAGTTCTTTTCGAAGCACCTCTATTATTTCTACAGTTATTTTCCTGATTTGATCATCTAGAAATCTCTGATTTTCTGTTTTATCAGGTTCTGATGTTGTGGGGTTGTGAGCATTCATTGCTCCAGTATCATTCCTCTTTCCCATGATTTCGGAAGTTTGTGCCTTCTCTGGGTTCTTCCCTTGGGTCACTATGACTTCACTTAAGGTGTTCTGGATCTCGAGTCAGTAGTATCTCAGACCCCACTACTCCTTTACTGGGTTGTATCACAGAGTCTCCGACCCAGAGAGTCGATAGAGGCTTCTTTAGACTGTGGGGGGGTGCCAGGTTGCACGTTCTCCTATGGTGTGATATCACTGCCACTGCCCCTCTCCCACTGGGTCAAGTCCCAGTGAGTACAGTACTGGGATTTCTCCTCTGTGGCCCACAATTTGACTCACTGTTCTTGAGTACGCAGATGTAGCTGTACTGAATTCTGTGAATTCGGTGCTGTTGCCACTGGTGGCAATATGGCGCCGCTGCTACGCCCTCGGCTATGGGGCTGGCGTTTTTTTTTCTTGGTTTTGATTTCCACTCTGAATCCCTACAGCGTGTGCTGAGCTCAGCCACTGGGAGCTTTAGATGCCCTGTGCGCGGAGAAATCCTGCCTGGCTGTTCCGCAGCGGCTCCCCTTGGCTTGCTGTGGCCGTCCCATGAATTCGCCGGGCCGCCGGCAGTATGGCACTGCTGCCGCGTCCTCGGGCATGAAGCCGCGTCCTCGGGCGTGAGGATCTCCTCTGTGGCTCTGTTCTCAGTCCGCTTTCTCTCTGGAGCCTGGTGATTTTTTTTGTTTCTCTGGTGATGTTGTTTTCTGGCTTTGAAAGGCGCTGATTTTGTGGTAATGGAGATTTGTTGTTAGCGGGGCTCTTAAGCCCTGCTTTTCTCGGTCGTCATCTTCCCGGAAGTCTCTTGATTCACCTTTTAGTTTTTTGTGCCTTTTGGGTCTTGTTGAGAAAGGTTTTATCTGTGCCTATGTGTTGCACCTATGCCCTCATCAAGGATCGTCAAGGTCTCTGGTCTAATTTCCAAGTCTTTAATCCATCTTGAGTTGACTCTTGTGAAGGGTGAGAAAGTGGGATTTATTTTCATTTTTCTGCATATGGTTAACCAGTTTTGCCAACACCATTTGTTGAACAGGCAATCTTTTTTCCAGTGTATGACCTCTTTTGACACTAGGGAGCTCTTCACCTCTTCACCATGCAGTGTCCTACCTTTTCCTTCAACTGCTGCCACCTGCAGGCTCCCCGGGGCACCGCGTCCAGGAAAAAGACACCTTCAGGAAACCCTGAAAAATTGAAAACAATTTACCAAGGTCTGATTGGGATGCTGCCCAAGTAATAATGAAATCATTTCTTGTTTGATGTAAAGCTGTCTAAAGACTCTTGCCCAAATTGCTCCATAGAATCACAGTAAACGTTGCTGCCTGAATCACTTGTCAAATGCTAAATTCCTGAAACATCTTCAACATGATCGTCATCTACATCTTGGTGAAAACAGATAGCAGTGTTTCCAGTTTGCTCCAAGTTTCGATCTGTTAGTTTCACGTCTTCATCACTTCGCCACTCAGGGAGGAATTGGCATGGAGGCCATTCTGTATATCCTGAACAAGGCTAACTTTATCACAGCCATTTGTGACGATTTCCAAATGCTTGTAGCCCGCTGATTTTTGTCAACAATGCTTCTCATTATCCCTTTGTTCTGCACCTTTTGCTTCTTCTTGGGGCTCTTCTTCCCCAGACTCAGCTCCACTATCACTGCTTTCAGCTTTGCCACCATCAGTTTTGGCATTTGGAGTAGAAGTTAGAACGTTACCAAGATCTGAGGTTAAATCAGAATGTCACTCTTTTTGTCTTCCATAATGTAATAAAATAGACCTATGACACATAGCAATAGTTCAACTTTCAATAATCTTTTTTATTCCTCCAACATATGCAATCATGGCTTTTTCTTTGGCCATATCACCCAATGAACTCCAAACATTCCATATTTGGCAAACTCTTGGTCACCTTCATCTCCACCTCCACCCTGATTTCATGCACCGATCTGGTGTCTGCTGTTTCCAGCCACCAGCGCTGGCTCCAGTTCCAAGGTCTGCCAGCAGGAATCAGGCAGCAGCAGCAGCTTTTCCAGGAGACAATGTCAATTTCTTTGAAGTCCCTTCCTTGGGTTGCCAAAAATTATGTCACAGGAAAACATGATAATTCCATAGGGTTCTTGTCTTACATGGCATGTGTCAGTCAGAGAAAAAGACAGACATTTTATTTAGATTTGAGGGAGAACACAGGCCATCTCAAGAGGAGGAGAGCATCTGAAAAAGCAGAAGGAATATTCTGATGAGCTGAGGTGAGCAGAAATGGTAGAAATGGGTTGAGGACAGCAGAAAGAGATGGACGAAAGGGCTAACACAGAGGCGACTTCCTCTTTGTGTTGGGTCAGGTTGATTTGGGTTATGTGGCACCCAGAAAAAGTGACTCCACTCTGGTGTCTCTTCTGCTGGGACTGATGTACCAGCTGGCTCCAAACGGTGGCCACCTCTAAACTTTAACAAAAGGCTCATAACCAGAGTGGCAGAGCCAAGGTTGGAATTCAGATCTCACCATACCCGGCAACTCCTTATCTTTTCCAGCTTCCTTCCTGAGCTGAGAGGTAGGGGAAGGTTGCAGCTGGGTACTGAGACCATGAAGTGATGCAACATGGCACTGATGCTATAAAAAGGGCCAAGGCTTTTGGGATGTTATTGGGAAGATCAGAAATTTATGTGAATTACTAACATGCATGGGGAGGGAGGAAGGGGAGGATAGAGGGAGTATATGGTGGGAAATCTACCACGTGATATGTGCATGTATGTTTGTGTCACTTTGAATCTTACCATGAAGCATAATTACATTGCACCAATGAAAGTATAAAAATAAAAAAATAAGCCAGGTGTGGTGGCACACCCTTGTAATCCCAGTATGTGGGAGGCTGAGACAGGAAGGACCGCAGGTTTGTGGCTAGCCTCAGCTACTTAGCGAGGCACTCCACAACTTAGTGAGACCCGTTTTAAAATAAAGTATAAAAAATAGGGCTGGGAGTATAGCTCAGAGGTAGAATGCCCCTGGATATTCTACCCAGGTATCACATACAAAAAAATCAATAAAATGGAATAAAATAAAAATTATAAAAACAAAGAGTATATTAATTTAAGATATTTAAAAAATTCCTTTTGAGATTTCCATGTGAATAGTTTTTTTCTTATAGGATATGTTAGTAATGTACAATGAAACAACAATTAGGTTAAAAACTAGAATGAAAAGTTAAAATATTGGGGCAACCATGAAGGGCAAACATAATGCTTTCAATAAAAAAAAAAAAGCAGAGTTTTGGTTTTGAAAGCAGAAAAGTATGCAAAAGTATTGTTGTGCCATATTTCCCCTAGTTAATGGGAAACAGCAATGGGGTCAAATCATTCCTGTCTCCTAACAAACATTCCATGTAGGTGAAAACAGTTGCTCTCATGGGTTTTGGCTGCTGCAAATTTCTTTTCTTCTTTACTGTTAAATTCTGACTGTCAGGTTCAAATTCTACCCACAGGTACCCCCAGGCAAGCAGCACACCATCCAAGGACTCAACTCAGTGTCCTTCAGAGCTCAGAACACTGCCCAGTCAGGGCCAAGGAGCCTTTCGACCCCTTCCCACACCCTCCAGGAGGAACTGTCAGTCCACACCAGCTGCTGGCCAGGGTATCCGCTCATCATCGTGCACAACAAACACAAAAGAACCGCAAGGACTTCCCAATCACAAAGACTCTCCAAGTGAAGTCCCTTTCAAGTGCCATGGGAACAGAAATGAGTTTCACTCGAGAAATTCCCTCCCGACTTCCCCTTTGCAGAGCACTGCAAACCTAGAAACAAAGGAATCGGAACTTCACTTGTATGTCATTTCTACAACCTCCTCAATATTTCTGCACTTAAAAAGTGCGTGGAACAATTATATTATAGTAAGTATCCTCATATGCTCACCTGGGCCTGAATATTTGGGGTGGGGGAACGGATAGGACGTACATGCTCTACCTTCCCGGTTTGGAAATGTAGGCTGGGAATTTAATACTATTATGGAAGACAAAATGTACTGGACAGTGAAAGGGATGGTTTTCTTCAGGCTCTTACCATAGGGAGAAATGCTCATTAATGAAGAGAAACTTACAGAAAAGAAGAACTTGGCTTCAGTAGAGGCAGGTGGGCAAGGTGTTCCTCAGTGAGTCCTACCAAGTGGCTTTCTGCAGTTAGCCAGGGCAACACAACATGCAAACCTCAGACAAAATCCAACACTGTCGATATGTTTCTGGACTTCTTTGTTGCACTACTGCAAAGACAGGAGTCACTGTTATAATATCACACAATCTTACTTAGAGATCTTTAGTCTAAGTCTCTCTTATTTATTTATTTATTTATTTATTTATTTATTTATTTATTTATTTATTTATTTATTTATTTGTGGTACTGGGGTTCCTGGAAGCCCTTCTACTTCCAGGCTACACTCCCAGACCTATTTTATATTTTTGAAACAGGGTCTCTTACGCCAGCGTGGCTGGCTTCGAACCTGCGTGATCCTCCTGTCTCAGCCTCCCAAGCACGGGGATTACAAGCATGTGCCACCAAGTGTCTATTTTTTTAAGTGAAAAAAACAAGCTCAAAAAATTTAAGTGACTTATTCAAGATTATTCAATTAATTTTGAGGAAGAACCAGAACTGCCATTTAGGGTTCTTTTTATTACACTAGGATTAATTAAAAAAAAAAAAAACACCAAGTTGCTGGGTGCAAGTGACACCTGCAATTCAGGTACTTGAGAGACTGAGACAGGAGGATCATAGGTTTGAGGCCAGTCTCAGCTACTTAGTGAGAGCCTGTTTCAAAATAGGTAAGTAAGGAAAAAAATAAATTAAATAAATGGGCTGGTGGTGTAGCTCAGTGGAATAACCCCTCTGGCTTCAACCCCAGTACTTTCCACACAACGACAAATATTTAAAATTACTCTTACAGTTTATTATTTATTTATTTATTTATTTATTTATTTATTTATTTATTTATTTATTTATTGTGGTGCTGGGGATGGAACCCAGAGGCTTTCTACCTTCGGGCTACACTCACCGACCTATTCTCTATTTTTATTTGGAAACAGGGTCTCATCATGTTGCTGAGAACCTTACCACGTAGCTGAGGTTGGCTTCGAACCTGCACAATCATGTATCAGCCTCCCAAGTATTGGGATTACAAGCGTGCGCCACCATACCTGGCCCTCTCTTAAGTTTTAAAACAGTTCTCTCCAAATTAAAATGTAAATAAACTACAAATACAAAACAACTGGCAAACTGGCAAAAAAAAAAGATATATCTAATAGAAAAACTAAAACTTCATTGACTTAAAAGTATTGATGTATTTCAAAACAGCTGTTCATGCTTTCCTGCACAGGCTATCTCCTTTTTTGGGGGGAGGGAGAGAAGGGTTGGTCCTGGGAATTAAACCCAGAGGCATTCTACCTCTGAGTTCTACCTCTAGGCCTTTTTATTTTTATTTCTGAACCAGTGCCTTGCTAAGTTGCTGAGGAGCTTTCTGAATTGCCAGTGCTGGTTCTGAACCAGCCATCCTCCTGCCTCAGCCTCCCAGGTGCTGGGATTACTGGTGTGTGCCACAGCATCTGGCTAACTTCTTGTTTTAATACTACTTTTTTTGTGAACCCAGGATCATTCTACCTCCAAGCTACACCTCCTGTCCTATTTTATTTTATTTTGAAATAGGGTCTTGCTAGGTTGATGAGAGTCTTCCTACTTGCTGAGGCTGTCCTTGAACTTGAGATCCTTCTGCCTCAGCCTCACAAGTACTGGGATTATAAGCGTGTGCTACCCCACCTGGCTTATACTACTTTTTTTTTTTTTTTGCAGTACTGGGGATTGAACCCAGGAGCATTCAACCTCTGAGCTACACCCCCAGCCCTACTTTTTATTCTTTATTGTGAAACAGGATCTCAATAAATTACAGAGAGCCTCAATAAGTAGCTGAGGCTGGCTGCGAACCTGTGATTCTCCTGCCCCAGCCTCCCAAGTATTGGGATTATAAATGTGCACTGCCATGTCCGGCTTAATACTACTTTTTCACTTTGTAACAGAGTCATGATTGGGGCAACTGTGGCCAACTTATACCTATAAGCCATACATATAACCCTTTCAGTAATAAATACAGTATCAGCAACTAATACATACATACTGTTAGCTAGTAGGCTCTGTTCTGCTTTGGGGTGTCAAAAGACAATTTAAAAAATTACTTACGAACTTAATTGGCTTTATTTGCAACTCATGAATTAGGGAAGCCTCCATTCTACATAATAACACGAGGGTTTGTTCTCAGCAGACAACAGAACAGTGGGTTTTGTAAGATGGGAACATACACATGTTGTGAAGATAGCTGCTAGAAAGAAAAATTTCTAAGATATGCCCTAAATTAGATTTAAGGTCAACATAAACATTTGGAGAGGAAAAAGAGAACTTTTTTTTTTTTTTTTGGTGGTACTGGGGTTCCTGGAAACCCTTCTATCTCCGGGCTACACTCCCAGACCTATTTTTATACTTTTCTTATTTGGAAACAGGGTCTCTTAAACCACCGTGGAGGCTTCGAACGTGCGCGATCGTCCTATCTCCGCCTCCCAAGCCCGGGGATTACAAGCATGGGCCACCACGCCCGGTAGAGGACTTTTTAATTTTTTAAATATAGAACAATGACCAAAGTGGTTAGAAAAAGCAGGCATTTCCTCCATTATTAATCACTCATCACCATATCTTAATTCTGATATTAACAATAAGACAGGGGTTAGCTTCTTTGGAATTGCAAATCAGCAACATTTCAGAATTCCTTCTGACCTGTGTTAAGTCTCAATATCAATAAAAAAAAATAGAGAACTTGCCAGGCGTGGTGGCACACCTTGTAATCCCAGCGCTTGGGAGCCTGAGACAGCAGGATCATAAGGGTTCAAAGCCAGCCTCAGCTACTTAGTGAGGCTCTCAGCAACTTAGTGAGACTCTGTTTTCTTTTTTTCTTTTCTTTTTTTTATTGGTGCACTGTATTCATACATCATAGTGGGATACAAACTTTTGTAGACATACATGCACACATCGCCCAGTCAGCCCCCACCCGATCCCCACCCCATTCTCTCCCCATCCCTCCCTCCCATGCTTGGCTTAGTGGTTGACATCTAGTATTATAGCAATTTATCCAAAATTAAAAATGATAATCTCACATAACAGTTTCATTTGTTTGATACCAAGCTTTTGATGACTTAAAGATAACATTTCAATATTTCTTTTTGCTTTCTTTCTTACCAGAGAATATTTTTTTCTATTTTTTTAGGTGAAACTATCATATATTTATATATTTATTTTTCAGAAAAAACTCTATCCTAATATGGAATATGGACTCTAGATACCCAAAGCGATCTTGAAATAGAACAAAGCTAGAAGATATATATTTTCTGATTTCAAACCATATAAAGCTACAATAATTGAAACAGTATAGTACTATTCTAAAGGCAGATATATAAACCATTGGAGTTAAATAAAAGCCTAGAGCTAAATTCTTCCCTATATTGTCAAGTTATTTTTGACAAGGTTTCCACGAACATTTCGTGGTAGAAATAATAATATTTTAACTAAATATTGTTGAAACATAATAATTACATGGAAAAGGATAAAATTGGACCCTTACCTAATCCCATATACAAATATTAACTCAAAATAGATAAAAGACCTAAATATAAATCTTAAGACTATAAACTTTTAGGAGAAAATCTGGGTCATAAAACCTCACAACATTGAAATTGGCAGTGATTTCTTGGATATGATTTCAATGGCACAGGCAACAGAAGAGTATACAAACTCCCTGAAAAATAAAAAACATATTGTATATCCAAAGACAATGTAAACAGAGTTAACAGTTACTAATAGAATGGGATAAAATATTTCCAAATGCTATATCTGAAGGTATATTAATATTCCAACTAGAAATCCTAAAAATTAACAACAATAAAGGCAAACAATACCATTTAGAGATAGGTAAAAGACTAACATAAGTAATGAATCTCCACAGATAACCAATCTTAGTTGACTGTTGGATGGAAACTCTTGTTTCTCTGGTTCTGGTGTGTGTTACCTATTTCTTCTTTGTAGTTAGTCTCTTTGAGTATTTTCTCTAGTGCTGGTTTTGAAGACAAAAATTCCTTCAGTTTCTGTTTGTCATGGAAGCTTCTTATTTCTCCATCTAATTTGACAGAAAATTTTGCTGGGTAGGAAATTTTTGGCTGGAAGTTGTTTTCTTTCAAAATTGGGAATATGTTACTCCAAGCCCTTCTGGCTCTCATGACTTGGTTTGGGAAGTCTGGAGTGATTCTAATTGGCTTGCCTCTGAATGTCACTTGGCCCTTTGTTTTTGTTGCCTTTAAGATTCTCTGCTTGGCTTCCACATTGGTCATTTTGACAATTATGTGGCGTGAGAATCCTCTTCTCTGATCCTGTCTAAAGGGAGTTCTATAAGTTTCCTGGCCCTGTGTATCAACCTCTTGCTCTATGTTTGGAAAATTTTCTGCTATTACTTCCTTGAAGAGATTGTTGATCCCTTTGGTTTCACTTTCTTTTCCCTCCTCTATTCCAATTATTCTTAGGTTAGCTCTCTTAAAATGGGCCCATATTTCTTCAAGTCAGATTCCTGCTGTCGGTTATTTTTTTCTAGATTAGAAACTATGCGTTCATTTTTGGAATGATCATCTTCTAAGAGCGAGATTCTGTTCTCCATGTGGTCTAATCAGTTGTTTGTGCTTTGAATTGAGGCCTTTACTTCATTAATTGCATCCTTTATCTCTTTTTGGCTCTCTCTGAGTGCTTTTCGAAGCACCTCTATTATTATTTCTACAGTTATTTTCCTGATTTGATCTTCTAGAAATCTCTGATTTTCTGTTTTATCGGGTTCTGATGTTGTGGGGTTGTGAGCATTCATTGCTCCAGTATTATTCCTCTTTCCCATGATTTTGGAAGTTTGTGCCTTCTCTGGGTTCTTCCCTTGGGTCACTATGACTTCACTTAAGGTGTTCTGGATCTCGAGTCAGTAGTATCTCAGACCCCACTACTCCTTTACTGGGTTGTATCACAGAGTCTCCGACCCAGAGAGTCGATAGAGGCTTCTTTAGACTGTGGGGGGGTGCCAGGTTGAACGTTCTCCTATGGTGTGATATCTCGGCCACCGCCCCTCCCCCACTGGGTCAAGTCCCAGGGAGTACAGTACTGGGATTTCTCCTCTGTGGCCCGCAATTTGACTCACTGTTCTTGAGTATGCAGATGTAGCTGTACTGGATTCGGTGAATTCTCTGCTGCTGCCGCCGGTGGCAATATGGCGCTGCTGCTACCCCCTCAGCCGTGAGGCTGCCGTATTTCTTCTTGGTTTTGATTTCCACTCTGAATCCCTGCAGCATGTGTTGAGCTCAGCCACTGAGAGCTTTAGATTTTACCTGCGCTGAGAAATCCCACCTGGCTGTTCCGCAGCGGCTCACCTCGGCTTGCTGTAGTCGTCTGGTGAATTTGCCGCTGCTGCCGGCAGTATGGCGCTGCTGCTGCGTCCTCGGGCGTGAGGCCGGTTATCTCCTCTGTGGCTCTGAGCTGTGTTCTCAGTCCGCTTTCTCTTTGGAGCCTGGTGATTTTTTTTGTTTCTCTGGTGATGGTGTTTTCTGGCTATGAAAGGCGCTGATTTTGTGGTAATGGATATTGGTTGTTAGCGGGGCTCTTTAGCCCCGCTTTTCTCGGTCACCATCTTCCTGGAAGTCGAGACTCTGTTTTCAAATAAAACATAAAATAGGTCTGGGAGTATAGCCTGGAGGTAGGAAAAAACCCATGGCTTCCATCCCCAGTACCACACACACACAAAAAAAAATAGAGAACTTGCTGAACACTATGTGTCTCTTATAAGGACCAAGACTTTATCTATAAGAATAAAGACCAAATGGGAAATGTCAACATTAAAGCTTTCAGAGCCAGGCATGTTGGTGCCCTCCCAGTAGTTGGTAGGCTGGGACATGAGGGTAAAGGTTGAGGCCAGCCTCAGCCACTTAGCAAGTACTGCAGCGATTTAGTGAGATCCTCTTTCAAAATAAAAGATAGGCTGGGGATGTAACTACGAGATAGAATGCCCCTGGATTCAATTCCCAGCACCCACAGAAAGAAAGAAAGAATGAAAGAGAGAGAGAGACAGAGACAGAGAGAGAAAGAAAGAAGGTATTGGTTAAAGGAGGGATAACTGAATTTTCAGTAAACAAAAATTCTAATATTCCTACTCTTCTTCTTTCAGAAAGCTACCCTTTTACAAGATCCCCTATATGCTAATGAGCTCAGTCCTGTTACTGGAAGTCAAAAGCCATATAGGTAAGGAATGATAGTATGAGTTTTCTCTCTTATTTTTCTCCCTAACTCTATGTTTGTTTGTTTGTTTGTTTGTTTGTTTGTTTATTTTGAGGTACTGGGGATTGAACCCAGGGGCATTACTCCTCCTACATCTCCAGTAAAATATATATATATAATTTTTTTTGGTGGTACTGGGGTTCCTGGAAACCCTTCTACCTCCAGGCTACACTCCCGGTCTGATTTCCAAGTCTTTGATCCATCTTGAATTGACTCTTGTGCTGGGTGAGAAAGTATATTTCTATTTTTCTGTATATGGTTAACCAGTTTTGCAATACTATTTGTTGAGGAGGCTATCTTTTTTCCAGTGTATGTTTTTGGCCACTTTGTCAAAAATTAATTGGCTGTAAGTGTGCATATTTGTTTCTGAGTCTTCTATTTTGCTCCATTCGTCTATGTGTCTGTTTCTGTGCCAATATGATGCTCTTTTTATTACTATGGCTTTGTAGTATAGTTTGAAGTCAGCTATTGTGATGCTTCCTGCAAGGTTCTTGTTGCTGGAAACAGTTTGGCTATTCTGGTTTTTTTTGTTGTTCCAAATGAATTTAAGGACTGATTTTTCTATGCCTATGAGGAATATCTTTGATAATTTAATCGGTATTGCATTGAATCTGTACACCACTTTTGGAAGAATGGCCATTTTGGTGATATTTATTCTGTTTATCCAAGAGCATGGAAGATCTTTCCATGTCCTAAGGCCTTCTTTGATTTCTTTTTTAAATGTTTTATGTTTTTTTGTAGAGTCTTTTACTTCCTTGGTTAGGTTTATTCCTAAGTATTTTTTTTTTTTGTGTGTGTGGGATATCCTGAGTGGAAGTGTTTTTTTATTTCTTTTTCAATGGATTTATGGTTAGCATACAGGAAAGCTTCTGATTTTTTAAGATTGATGTTGTATCCAGACACCTTGCTGAATTTGTTGATCAGTTCTATAAGCTTTTTGGTTGAGTTTGTTGGGTCTTCTAAGTATAGTATCCTGCCATCTACAAATAGGGATAGTTTTAGATCTTCTTTTCCTATTTGTACTCCTCTGATTTCCTTTTCTTGCCTTACTGCTCTGGCTAGAGTCTCAAGTACTATATTGAAAAGAAGTGGTGATAATGGACATCCTTGTCTTGTTCTTGTTTTTTAGGGGGAATTCTTGCAGTTTTTCCCCACTTAATATGATGTTGGCTATGGGCCTATTGTAAATTGCCTTTATGATATTGAGATATGTTCTGTCTATTCCAATTCTCGTATTTAAAAAAATATTTGCCGGGGTCCAGCCCTAGCAAGAGTCGGGTGTCCGCGAGTGGTGGAGTGAGGAGTCGGCGAAGTTCAGTGGAGAAACAGCACACGGATGCAATGGAGAATGGAGCTGCTCTATTTACTTTTGGTTTGGGCAAGCGTTTTATGCTTTCTTTTTTGGCTACCTTCTACTCTTACAATTTTTTCTAGAATTAATCTATCAATAAGTATACAAAGAACTAATACATCAAGGCAAGGTGACAGATGGCCAGGTTCTTTTTCAAGGGAACATTTCCTCTTACAAGCAACCATGGAAAGGATCAGAAGTTTATTATTAACTACTAATATAATATCAAAATAGTATCCTATGCTAAGCATTATACTCCCTGATTGATATACATCATTGTTTTTTTAATCAGTAGGCACTACTAAGGAGAGGAACATTTCATACTTTCCCATGTTCCAAGGCTGTGCCTGGTACCCATCTATTCTGCTGCTGTCCATTGTACAACCAAAGGGGGTAGGGTTACTGAGGGGTCGGTAGCCACTCTACCATAGCCTACCTCTGATTAAATATGCTGGCTTTTTAGAATTCATAACGGTAGGAACAACTTGTCTTGGCTCTCTTTTAGGTGTATTGTTAATATTTGCTTGGGAAAAACCTGGGGAGGATCGGTTGCCTTTAAGGCTTGTTCTGCTTGTTATTGTCTGAGTCTTTATAGAATTCTTATTAGGTCAGTTATTTGGAAATTTAGGTGCAACTCATACATAAATGTTACAGTTTCAGGGAATAAATCTTGAATTATCTTAGACAGTTTGAAGCCATTAATAACATAAGTCTCAGGTATCTTTTGGTAACAAAGCCAATTCCAAAAAAATCCCCAAATCCCTATGCCTCATACTATTCCCCAGAAGGAGATGCCGCGTGCCTGTTCTAGGGAATGTCTGCCGTGCAGCATTCCTGCTAAAATGAGCCTTGTTCAGTTTTAGACTGGGAGGAAGGCACGGCAAATATTGGAGAGGGGTTAAGATGGCGGCGGCAGCAGCTAGGATTTGGGAGATGCAGACAAATCCTATCCAATTCACATGGAACTTTTGGGAAAAAATCCCCGTGAAGGGGGACCGCTCCCTCCTCACATCCTTAAGAATTCTGAACATTATCTGTAAGGAAGGAGACCAGTGGAGAACTAGAAGGAAGGCGGTGGCAGTGGCGATGGCGGTGCTAGTGGAGGCTAGCATTTGGGAGAAGCAGGGATATGATCCAACCCACCCTGATCTTCTGAAGAAATTGCCCCAAAGGTGGAATGCTGCTACCATGCATGCTCAGGAATTCTGGACAACATGCAGTGTGGGAAAAGTGTTGGGGAGAGAATTGAGATGGTGGAGGCAGTGGCAATGACAGCAGCCAGTATCCAGAACAGGCAAAGAGCTGACTCTACCCACCTTGATCTTTTGAAGAAATTGCCCCAGAGGTAGAATGCTACTACCGCACACACTCGGGAATTTGGGACAACATGCTGTGTGAATAGGGTGCTTGGAGGAGAACCAAGATGGCAGGGGCAGTGGAAGTGGTGGTCAGTATTTGGTAGAGGCAGAGATGCAATCAAATCCAACCCATAATTTTAAAGAAATACCCTCAAAGGTATACTGCTACTGCCATACATGCTCGGGAACTATGGAAAACAAATAGTGTGGGAAAGGTGGTCAGGAGAGAACCGAGATGGCAGTGGCAGCAGCAGCAGTGGTGGTAACCAGAGTTTGGAAGGGCAGACAGATCAAGTCCAGTTCACCTTGAACTTTTAAGGAAATCTCTCCAAAAGTAGACTGCTCCTGCCACACATATTCAGGAATTCTGGTCAACATTCTAAGTGGTAAAAAGGTTTGGGAGGTTTCAGAGGGAGCCTAGCATGGCTGGGATGGGGCACCATGCAGTATGTTCTGGGACTCATCAGCCCTCATGGCCACTGCACTCCTCTGTGCAGAGCAGGAGGCCAGGGTGTACGTGGAGCAGCAGAGCCCCTGCTCTCCAGAGTGAAGCTGTGGACCTCTGCGTTTGGAGGGAGGACAAAATTCATTGCCACTAGGAATTTGGGGCCCCAGATTTCACAAAAGACATGTACTGCTCTCTCATATTAAAAAAAAAAAAAAAAAAAGCCGGGCATGGTGGCGCACGCTTGTAATCCTCGCACTAGGGAGGCGGAAACAGGAGGATTGCGCTAGTTCGGAGCCAGCCTCGCTGGTTTGAGACCCTGTTTCCAAATAAAAATATAAAAATAGGCCTGGGAGTGTAGCCCGGACATAGAAGGGCTTCCAGGAACCCCAGTACCACCCCCCCAAAAAAAAATTGAAGAACGCTGGGCATGGGGGCGCACACTTGTGGTCCCCATGCTTGGGAGGCAGAGACAGGAGGATCATGCAGGTTCGTGGCCAGCCTTGATGGCCTGAGAGAACCTGTCTCCAAATTAAAAAAAAAAAAAAGTGGGTTCCTAGGGTAGAGCCCAGAGGTGGAAGGAAGGGTTTCCCAGAACCCCAGTACCACAAAAAAAAAAAAAAACCAAAAAAAAAAAAAAAACGAAGGAAGAAAATAGGGAACATCTGTATATGACCTGAACATAGTGGCAGAGAACAGAGCCCGATGCACAGCAAGATAACAAGGCCGGTGCTGGGATTTTTGAGGCCAGGATGGGAGCCTACCCAGGCAGCTAGGCTGGTGCTGGGGCCAGTGAGGCCGGGATCTGAGCCTACCGTGAGGCAAGGCCAGTGCTTGGGCCTCTGAGGCCGGGATTTGAGCCTGCTGAGGGGTGAGGCCGGTGGCCAGGGCCAGAGAGGCTGGGATCGGAGCCTGCTATGAGGCAAGGCTGGTGCTGGGGCCTCTGAGGCTAGGATCGGAGCTTGATGAGGGGTGAAGCTAGTGTTTGGGCCAGCGAGGCTGGGATTGGAGCCTGCCATGAGGCAAGGCCGGTGCTGGGGCCTCTGAGGCTGGGATCAGAGCCTGCCGAGGGGTGAGGCTAGTGTTGGGGCCAGCAAGGCCGAGATCGGAGCCTGCGGAGGGGTGAGGCCGGTGCAGGGGCCAGTGAGGCCAGGATCAAAGCCTGCATGAGGCAAGGCCAGTACTGGAGCCAGTGAGGCCGGGAACAGAAACTGCCGGGTGACTAGGCCTGTGCCAGGGCCTTTGCGTGTGGGATCAGAACTTGCAATGCGGCATATACAGAGAAATATCAAAGAAAAAAAATCAGATGCTCTCTCTAATATGCAAAAACTAGGAAGAAATGGGTAATAGGAGGGAATCTAGTGGAAGAAGGGGCCCTATGGAGGAGCAATTAAGGTGACCAATCAGAGGGGATGGGAAGGGGGAAGATGGAATCTCATTAAAACATAAGATGTAAGTAAACAAATATAACAATGTTAAACACTAAATCAAGCATGGGATTGAGGGAGCGGGAGGGAATGGGATGGGGATTGGACAAAGGCTAATTGGATGATGTGTACTTGGATATCCACACAAGTCTTGTATTCCATTGTGATGTTTGATTACAATGCACCAATAAAAATTTATTAAAAATAATTTTGTTGGGTGTGATAGTAATAATTTTGCAGGAAAATGTTCATTTTACTTAGAGATCCATTTCAAGGCATATAGGAGTTAAATGACAAAATTTGGGATTTCTTTAAAAAAAGATTATGCAGACATCCTAGAATTTTTACATGTTTTCATATCTTTATTCTAAAAAAGTACCAGTTTCATTTTAGTGCTTTATTGAGAGTTTCAACCTAATTCTACAATAAAATTACTACGACTTTGTATATGAGGCATTTGTTCCTGACAGCAAGGAGAGTTCTACCACTATTTCTATCCTGACTCAGGAAAAGTATGTTTCTTATAAGGTTACTCCCTGAAAGTGGCACATAGGATTTAAATAACGTACCGTGAGGGAGGCGATAATCACAAAAATGGTCTGTACCTGCATGGCACCTTCAGTTTAACAGGAGCAAACGTCTTCTGGGTCTTCAAATCGGAACTCTTTACGGCACACTTGTGAGTTCTGCAAGCTGATCACTGTGAAGATGACACACCGCGCTTCTGAGATACTAATACAAAAGCCTTTTCCAGCTGCAAAACATTGTGCAGGTGTGAGATACTATTTATAGTAAATGCCTGCAAAAATGAAATAAGACAGGAAAAACAGTTTATCATTAGATCCAGAATCTTTCTTTTCCTTTCTTTTTTTGTGGTACTGGGGATGGGAACGCAGGGACATTCTACCTCCAAGCTACACCCCCAGCCCTATTTTTTAAAAATTCTTATTTTATTTTGAAACAGGGTCTCACTGAGTTGCAAAGGGCCTCACTAAATAGCTGGGGCTGACTGCGAACCGCGATTCTCCTGTCTCTGCCTCCCAAATGCTGGGATTACAAGCATGCGCCACCACGCCTGGCTAGAATCTTTCTTGTAATATTGTTTTGCTGCATTATGTTTTCTAACTGATAAAATATAGAATATCTATATTTAGCATTAATATAAATTCTCCTCTTATTCCTAAACAGTGGTACATTTTCTTAATTAAAATTAGTCGAATGAAGTTTGTCATCTGTGCAAAAGCAAATATTCTTTGACCATCCAAGCAAATTGCAGTCTTTTGTGTGTGTGTGTGTGTGTGTGTGTGTGTGTGTGTGTGTGTGGTACTGAGGATGGAACCCAGGGGCATTCTACCTCTGAGTTCTACCCCCATTTTGATTTTTTTATTATTTATTTTGAAACAGGACCTCACTAAGTTGCAGAGGGCCTCACAACTTTCTGAGGCTGGCCATGAACCTGTGATCCACCTATCTCAGCCTCCCAAGCACTGGGATTACAAGCATGTGCCACCACGCCAGGCTGCAAATTGCAATCTTGATTTTATTTATCCTTGGTAATATAAAATGCCTGATCTAACTTAAACTTATGATATCTATGAAACTTCAATCTGTACGCAAATTAGTTTTTAGTTTGAAGAGATTATTGTGCTTTTTCTTGTGAAAAATGTTTTGGCATTTAAAAAATTAGTTGGGGATTATAATCTATTTGGTAAAGGATTAAAAGAATTGCTTTGTTAACAAATTGCTGACTCCAAATGGAAAAAAGGGAAAAATTATTTTCAAGGTAAACTTGCTGAGGTTGTATTTTATCTGGACTTTTGCTTTTCTCAGCTCATTTGTTTATGAAAGTTGCATTTTTATTGTTTTGGGAATTTGTACAGAGTAGAGGGATTTATAGCTTCTTTTCTTAATGAAATGTGATAGTAATGAAAAGTAGAGGCATAGGCAAACAGGATCTCAAAACTACTCCTCTTTTATTTATAGACCACACCTTTTATTTATAGACCACCCCTTCCTTCCTTCCTTCCTTCCTTCCTTCCTTCCTTCCTTCCTTCCTTTCTTCTTCTTTTTTTTTTATTGGTGCACTGTATTCATACATCATAGTGGGATACAAACTTTTGTAGACATACATGCACACATCACCCAGTCAGCCCCCACCCGATCCCCACCCCATTCCCTCCCCATCCCTCCTTCCCATGCTTGGCTTAGTGGTTGACATCTAGTATTATAGCAATTTATCCAAAATTAAAAATGATAATCTCACATAACAGTTTCATTTGTCTGATACCAAGCTTTTGATGACTTAAAGATAACATTTAATTATTTCTTTTTGCTTTCTTTCTTACCAGAGAATATTTTTTTTCTATTTTTTTAGGTGAAACTATCATATATTTATATATTTATTTTTCAGAAAAAAATCTATCCTAATATGGAATATGGATTCTAGATACCCAAAACGATCTTGAAAGAGAACAAAGCTAGAAGATATATATTTTCTGATTTCAAACCATATAAAGCTACAATAATTGAAACAGTGTAGTACTGTTCTAAAGGCAGATATATAAACCATTGGAGTTAAATACAAGCCTAGAGCTAAATTCTTCCCTATATTATCAAGTTATTTTTGACAAGGTTTCCACGAATGTTTGGTGGTGGAAATAATAATCTTTTAACTAAATATTGTTGAAAAATAATAATTACATGGAAAAGAATAAAATTGGACCCTTACCTAATCCCATATACAAGTATGAACTCAAGATAGATAAAAGAACTAAATATAAATCTTAAGACTATAAACTTTTAGAAGAAAATCTGGGTCATAAAACCTCATAGCATTGAAATTGGCAGTGATTTCTTGGATATGATTTCAATGGCACAGGCAACAGAAGAGTATACAAACTCCCTAAAAAATAAAAAAAATTGTATATCTGAAGACAATGTAAACAGAGTTAAAAGTTACTAATAGAAAGGGATAAAATATTTCCAAATGCTATATCTGAAGGTATATTAATATTCCAACTAGAAATCCTAAAAATTAACAACAATAAAGGCAAACAATACAATTTAGAGATAGGTAAAAGACTAACATAAATAATGAACCTCCACAGATAACCAATCTTAGTTGTCTGTTGGATGGAAAATCTTGTTTCTCTGGTTCTAGTGTGTGTTACCTATTTCTTCTTTGTAGTTAATCTCTTTGAGTATTTTCTCTAGCGCTGGTTTTGAAGACATAAATTCCTTCAGTTTCTGTTTGTCATGGAAGCTTCTTATTTCTCCATCTAATTTGACAGAAAATTTTGCTGGGTAGGAAATTTTTGGCTGGAAGTTGTTTTCTTTCAAAATTGGGAATATGTTACTCCAAGCCCTTCTGGCTCTCATGACTTGGTTTGGGAAGTCTGGAGTGATTCTAATTGGTTTGCCTCTGAATGTCACTTGGCCCTTTGCTTTTGTTGCCTTTAAGATTCTCTGCTTGGCTTCCACATTGGTCATTTTGACAATTATGTGGCGTGGGGATCCTCTTCTCCGATCCTGTCTAAAGGGAGTTCTATACATTTCCTGGACCTGCGTATCGACCTCTTGCTCTATGTCTGGAAAATTTTCTGCTATTACTTCCTTGAAGAGATTGTTGATCCCTTTGGTTTCACTTTCTTTTCCCTCCTCTATTCCAATTATTCTTAGGTTAGCTCTCTTAAAATGGGCCCATATTTCTTCAATGTCAGATTCTTGCTGTTGGGTATTTTTTTCTAGATTAGAAACTATGCGTTCATTTTTGGAATGACCATCTTCTAAGAGCGAGATTCTGTTCTCCATGTGTTCTAATCGGTTGTTTGTGCTTTGAATTGAGGCCTTCATTAATTGCATCCTTTATCTCTTTTTGGCTCTCTCTGAGTTCTTTTCGAAGCACCTCTATTATTTCTACAGTTATTTTCCTGATTTGATCTTCTAGAAATCTCTGATTTTCTGTTTTATCGGTTTCTGATGTTGTGGGGTTGTGGGCATTATTGCTCCAGTATTATTCCTCTTTCCCATGATTTCGGAAGTTTGTGCCTTCTCTGGGTTCTTCCCTTGGGTCATTATGACTTCACTTAAGGTGCTCTGGATCTCGAGTCTGTAGTATCTCAGACCCCACTACTCCTTTACTGGGTTGTATCACAGAGTCTCCGACCCAGGGAGTTGATAGAGGCTGCTTTAAACTATGGGGGGTGCCAGGTTGCAAGTTCTCCCATGGTGTGATATCTCTGCCACTGCCCCTTTTTGGGTCAAGTCCCAGGGAGTACAGTACTGGGATTTCTCCTCTGTGGCCCGCAATTTGACTCACTGTTCTTTAGTTCGCAGATGTAGCTGTACTGGACTCGGTGAATTCTCTGCTGCTGCTGCTGGTGGCAATATGTTGCCGTTGCTACGCCCTCGGCCATGAGGCTGGCTTATTTCTTCTTGGTTTTGAGTTCCACTCTGAGTCCCTGCAGCGTGTGCTGAGCTCAGCCACTGGGAGCTTTAGATGCTCCCTGCGCTGAAAAATCCCGCCTGGCTGTTCCGCAGCGGCTCACCTCGGCTTGCTGTAGCCGTCCAGTGAACTCGCCGCTGCCTCTGGCAGTATGGCGCTGCTGCCACGTACTTGGGCGTGAGGCCGGTGTATCTCCTCTGTGGCTCTGAGCTCTGTTCTCAGTCTGCTTTCTCTCTGTAGCCTGGTGATTTTTTTTTCCTCTGGTGATGGTGTTTTCTGGCTATGAAAGGCGCTGATTTTGTGGTAATGGAGATTGGTTGTTAGCGGGGCTCTTAAGCCCCGCTTTTCTCGGTCGCCATCTTCCCGGAAGTCTCTCCCTTCCTTTCTTCTTTCCTTCCTTCCTTCCTTCCTTCCTTCCTTCCTTCCTTCCTTCCTTCCTTCCTTCCTTTTGTTCTTCCTTTCTTTCCTTCTTTCTTACTGAGTATTGAACCCAGGGGCATTTTACATTCTACCTCTGAGCTACCCCCACAGCTCTATTTTATTTTTCACTTGGAAAGAGAGTCTCATTAATTTGCTGAGGGTCTTGTTAAATTCCTGAGGTTGGCCTCAAACCTGAAATCCTCCTGTCTCAGCCTCCCAAGTACTGCGATCACAGGAGTACACCACTGTGCCCAGCTTTGAGACCATATGTTGGACACTTGTGGAGTGCAAAGGACACGCATTAACGGAAGCATCACAGCACAGTGGGTGCTATCATCATCGAGATGGGCCGAGGGACTTGCCCAGGCTGATCATCTAGCTGAGTGGGGGCAGGTCTGGGATTCTGACTTCAGCCCTCCTTCCCTTAAGCATTATAATCTTCTGCCCCTAGGATTGTTATTGCTGATTTTGCCATTATCATTTCCCCCTTGGTGTTCCTACCGGAAAAGACACTGCTTTTCCAGAAAAATCTTAATTTGTGGGTTTATAAGAGACGCTCTTTGATTGAATAGAGGAGTGTGTCTAAAATGCCTTTTATTTATTTATTTATTTTTGGGTGGAACTGGGGGTGGATCCCAGAGGCTTTCTACCTCCGGGCTATACTCCCAGACCTTTTTTATATTTTATTTGGAAACAGGGTCTCACTAAGTTGCTGAGAGCCTCACTAAGTAGCTGAGGCTGGCTTAGAACCTGTGCGATCCTCCTGTCTCAGCCTCCCAAGCGCGGGGATTACAAGCGTGCGCCACCACGCCCGGCTTAAATGCCTTTTAATAAGGGAGATGCAGAGGCAGGAGAAAGCATTCCATGTAGCAGCACAGGGATCACGGGCTTGCGGCGTGGGTTTCTGAACTCTCTTCGGCCAGTCTGCTCTCATCAGGGACCGACCCTCGGTTTGGCGCAGTCAGGACAGCCCTGGGACACACTCATCTGCCTTTTCTGTGAACACAGGGCAGACCTCAGGCCCTGCAGCATACAGTTACCTGTTCTTCATACCAAGGGCTCCTGGCCTTCCCTGTCAAGTACTGATACAAAGTATTCTGTATAAGCAAACTTCTGTAAGCAAAAGAAAAAATGAGCTGGCTGAAAGAAAAATATTAAGCAAATTATATTGTGTATGGTTTGTGGGTTATGGTAAATAATATGGGCTAGGCTATGAAAAAGGGGCAGAGGTTCAGCAGGGACACTGAGAGCAGTCTTGGGATGGTTGCAGCTTGAGAAAAGGCGTGGGTGAAGAGGGAGTTTGGAGAGGGCAGTTTAATTTGTGGAAAGGAAGCTTCACTACTGATGAGCAGTAAGACCAGGGCTACAAAACTATATGAATGCCATTAGTAACAACATCTCTCCAAACCTTTCAATAATCACTGCTACTCCTAAACGACTCTTTCTTTTTTCTTACGTGAGAAATTTTCTTGTGTTTTTGTAGATCTGAGGAGAAAATTAAGCACTTCATCCAACTTAAATCTGAAATGTTTGTTAAAGACAATACTTTGAGGAAAATACTTTGTTTAACCACGGAACTTAAAGTGGCAGCCCAGAAAAATTTTATCCTGAGAAGGCTTTTCTGGAAAGTATGTACTTTATTTCTAGTCTTTAAAACTTACTTTTTCTGATTATTGAATTTAAACAGAAGTGAAAATAGAGACAAAAGTTGTATTCTGATGCTATAATTTTAAATGTTGATTAAATTAGATACAGGTTATGTCTTAAGACTTGAACATTTGTGAGATAGTCAATGATGTTTATGTGTGTGTATGGGGTGGGGGTGGGAAAAGAGAAGAACCAGCACAAAGTAGCTCACATGCGTTGGGTTGGAGTCAAAACAGAGGTCTTAGAGGGGAAGATTTTTGGATGTGAGTTGTAAAATGGGAAAGTAGATTTCAAGATGTTTTACTGTGCAGGTGCCCTTATGGTAAAAATATAATCCTAAAAAATTACTTTTAAAGCCAGGCATGGCGACAGATGCCTGTAATTCCAGTACTTGGGAGGCTGAAATAGGAGAATTGAAGATTTGAGGCTAGCCTCAGCAACTTAGCGAGACTTTCAGCAACCTGGCAAGACCATGTTTCAAAACTAAAATATATCAGGGCGTAACTCAGAGGCAGAATGTTCCTGGGTTCAATTTCCAATAAAACACACACACATGCACGCGCGCACACACACACACACACACACAGTTTGTGTGTGAGCTACACTCCCAGCCCTATTTTTTATTTTTTTATTTTGAAAGAAGTTCTCAATAAGTTGCAGAGGGCCTCACTATGTAGCTGACACTGGTCGTGAGCCCGGATCCTCTCGTCTCAGCCTCCCAAATGCTGTGCCACCACACCTAGCTCACATACTTACTTTTGACTGTAGTATACATATTTTTAAAAAATGTGACTCCTGGGGAAATCAAGGCAACCTAGTGTCACTTGGTAAATGACAGGCGAAGGCATTAAGAAGCCCAGGTGTGTATCATTGTGGTTCAGATGAGGCCGAGGTGAGGGGTGAGCCCTGCCTCAGACCCAGTCACACTGATGGATACATGTCATATCCTCATTCTGGCCAGTTATCTCATGCACGGCCACCGCCATTTTATTGAGCAGTGATGCAGTACACAGTCTTTCAAACATCAGAGACATTCTGGCCATTTGTTAGATTCTAGGTGACCAGAACTCTTGGCTTGCCCAGACTGGGGTGACCAGCTGCTCCGGTTGCTCGGGACTGAGGACGCTCCTGGGTCATCGGAGAACTAGGACAGAGTCAAGCAAAGCAGGGTGTTCGATCACCCCCCTTAGAGGACAGAGTAGCTATAGAGAATGATGTCAAGTGCCTGACGGCACTGAGACTCAGGTGAGGATAATGTGGTGCCACGTAGTCTAAAATGTCAGGGCTCAGCCGGGCGTGGTGGCACACGTTTGTAATCCCAGTACTTGGGAGACTGAGACAGGAGGATCGCAGGTTTGCGGTCAGCCTCAGCAACCTCGTAAGGTCCGCTGCAACTTAGTGAGGCTCGCTTTCTTTCTTTCTTTCTTTCTTTCTTTCTTTCTTTCTTTCTTTCTTTCTTTCTTTCTTTCTTTCTTTCTTTCGGTGGTACTGGAGGTGGAACCCAGGGGCTTCCTACCTCCGGGCTACATCCCCCAGCCCTATTTTTTAGTCTTTATTTGGAAACAGGGTCTCACTAAGTTGCTGAGAGCCTCACTAAGTAGCTGAGGCTGGCTTCCAACCTGTGGGATCCTCCTGTCTCAGCCTCCCAAGCGCGGGGATTACAAGCGTGCGCCACCACGCCCGGTCATGAGTCTCTGTTTCAAAATATAAAAAAATAGGGCTGGGGGTATAGCTCAGAGGTAGAATGCCCCTGGGTTCAATCCCCAGTACCACACATACACACACAGAAATGTCAGCCCTGGATAGATCCTATTAGAAATGATGGTGCCTTTGGTGCCATTTAAGTTTCAATGCTGAAACTTGAGACGATTGTGGAAAATACAGAGTTGGCATCAAAATGACTAAGTTGATTATGAAAATGGAAATGGAAAGGCTAGAGAACTAGGGATTACCACCCACCCAAGGAAACTGCTCCACTCCATTTCACACATGGTATCAATTTAGTCAGCAACTGATTGTGTGGGCTTGCTTGTTCTGAAATCTCCCGTGGCTCTCCTTACTAAATTAAGTACAGACGCTGGCATTTAAGGCTCTCCACTAATGGCCTCTGTCATGGATTCTGAATTTGGACAGGCAGGGCCTTTATTTTAGCAGGGTGGGGTTATCAGCAATGGACCATCTCTGGCTAGGGCAGGCCCCAGGAGAACTAATCCAGCTGTAGATGCTTGTGAAGAATGCCCAGGGCTCAGGGTCCAGAGAGATCTCTACACAGAAGCGAGCAAAATGAAATATGTGGATATTTCAGCACGTAGGTGAAATTACACTCAGATGTCATGCAAGCATTTGACACCAGCAAGATCTACTTACTTAGGGTGTGGAAACAGGTTCTTCATGGAATATGAGGTCTGGGGCAGGGAACAAAGACCCACAGATTGTCATGATTAGAAATGTCTTTTCTTATCAAAATTAATCTGGTCAGAAGTGTAGGAACAAGACATGTGTGTTTTGTTCCACACTTGGAAACGCTGCAGCCGTTCTTCAATGTAATATCCTTAGAGGGACTAAAAGAGATGTTTCCATTCAGTTGTCGAAAGGCCAAAGTGAATGAAGAAAATAAAGGCACATGGGTGGTGTCACTCTTTGGGGTATTTCTGCACTTTAGTGGACTACCCATGACCATGCCATCTAGACTTGGTAGCTTTATGTTTTCTCTCTATATCCACAACCAGAATCTATTTTCATCTTCGTTTATACAAAGTTATGATATCTGACTAATTAATGTCAACGTTCTTATGTTTTTTAGGAGTCATTCATTCATTCATTCGGTTCGATACTGGGGATTGAACTCAGGGGCATTCTACTTCCTAGAATACCTCTAGCCCTTTTTTCTAAAATTAATTTTGAAACAAGGCCTTGAGCTGGGTATGACAGCAGGCACCTATAATCCCAGTACTTGGGAGGCTGAGACAGGAGGACCACAGGTTCAAGGAGTGTAGAAGACTCTCAGCAACCTAGTAAGACTACAAAAAACAAACAAAAAAGAACAACTTATGAGGTGCGAATCACTTTTCAAGGTTTAC
Source organism: Muscardinus avellanarius (assembly GCF_963383645.1). Lineage (NCBI taxonomy): Eukaryota > Metazoa > Chordata > Mammalia > Rodentia > Gliridae > Muscardinus > Muscardinus avellanarius. Next base: position 56,947,263 of record NC_137797.1, read on the forward strand.
AAATACCATCTTATTAGTCTTCACATCAACTTCAGGAGGTGAACAGTTAACCCCATTTTAAAGACAAGAAGATGGAGTCACAGGGAGCATAAATAATTTGCCAGATAGTACATAGCTAACAAGTGGCAGAGCCGGGGATCAAGCTCAGAGAGCTGGGGGAAGTCAGTGTGTTAAATTGCTACACTCTGCTCAGTCATCAGGCACTGGGTAAGGCCAAGTGTGTGCAGAATGTCCCTGTCCGTCCAGTGCTGCCTCCTCCTCCTCCTCCTCCTCCTCCTCCTCCTCCTCCTCCTCCTCCTCCCCCACCTCCTCTCCTTCTGCACTGCCCGCCTCAGCTTCTTTTCATGCCGTATAACCTACATAAAGGCACACAGATGCTGGTCTAATCAGAGTCCAAGTTGTCACTAGTAATTAAAAGTCCAGGAGAGAAAAGTGGAAGAGAGAAGCTGTCACCGTGTCTTTTTCCTCAGCACCGACTTGCCTGATTTCATGGGCCGGTGCTTGTTTTCATGCTTGAGTTGTCTCCTGAGACTGAGTAAGAGCACAAGAATCTCAGTTCCTCAGCTTTGTGTCAGTGGCTATTGAGATAGGACAAGCTGTGTTTCTATGGTATGAGCAGGAATGTTACTAGCAGGTTGTATGGTGCTTATAGGCTGCACTGGTGCTGTGCATTTGCTTTTGCGTTAGGCTACATTTTGAAAGAAGAGCTTTCCTATACACTGTTTCATCATATCCCTGCACAGGTTGAATGGCTTTGGAAAGGCAGGGAGTATAGTGTTCTATTCCCTAAGTGCACTGAATGGTTTGCCTGAGATTAGACACATATTTCTGGATGGTCTTTAAGACAGCAGTTGAGCCAGGCCTCCAGGGCATCCCAGAATATCACCCCTGAGGCTTGCTCTGTTCACCAGGACAGAGGTCTTCCGTTTATAAGTAAAAAGTATGTTTTAAGTTTAGATTCTACTAGTATTGAAGAGATATTGTAATTTATTTCTCTAATAAAGAACAAATCATTTCTTCATACTCTTATGTAAAACTAGAGAGTTTTAACAACGATACCTTAATTACCATCTTCCTTCCCACTTGTTTTCACAGACCAGTGACCTTTTCTATTTCCTAGTAAACAAACTGCATGAATATTTGCCGGAGTCCAGGGATAAGAATGCACTTCACAATAAACGCCAAAGGGCTGATGAGCTGATGTAAGTACTAAAGATAATTAGATATCCCCTCCCACACGGGATGTTAAAGATAAATGGAATGCACTAGAAAAAATATATGTGATATTGATGCTTACTGGTGCTGCAAGATTTGCATCAAGTAGATTTTTTTTTTTTTTTTTGGTGGTACTGGGGATAGAACCCTTCTACCTCCGGGCTACACTTCCAGACCTATTTTTATATATTTTTATTTGGAAACAGGGTCTCTTAAGCCAGCTAAGGCTAGCTTCGAACATGTGCGATCCTCCTGCTTATTAAGCGCGGGGATTACAAGCGTGCGCCACCACGCCTGGCTCAAGTAGATTTTTTTCTTTTTTTTTTTTTTTTTCCTGTGGTACTGGGGTTCCTGGAAACCCTTCTATTTCTGGGCCACACTCCCAGACCTATTTTATATTTTTATTTGGAAACAGGGTCTCTTAAGCCAGTGCGGCTGGCTTTGAAACTGCGCCATCTTCCTGTCTCTGCCTCGCAAGCTCGGGGATTACAAGCGTGCACCACCACGCTGGCTCAAGTAGATTTTTAACAATAGCATTCCTTTTGTTCTAAGTTCAGTGGAAATATAGACAAGAAACTTGTAATACTGGCTGCCCCCAAAGGGGAAAACGTTGGGTCCCTAGAGGGGAGACCTCTTTCACTATATTTCCTTTCCCATCTTTGACATCTGGAGCCACATATTGCCTATATGCGATGGACCAGCTTGGCCGGAGCACTGGAGACTGTTGGGACAGGATTCTTGGAAGGTGGGCAAGGATTCGGCTTAGTTCTGCAGTGGCTTTTTCTGCAGCAGTTTTTCCCCCTTACCAAATAAAACTCCTTCAAGTTCCTGTTCACGGTCCTAAATGTGGAGATTTGTCTCCGGGACTTGGGAGGGAGAAACCTGAAATGACGGACCCGGACAATTGCCTCTTGTGCAACTGACAAAATTTATTACAAAATTAGTAGGAACTAGATCAGTAGGAAATAGAGAAGAGAAAAAAAGCAGCATGCTGACCCGCATGCTGGGGAGCCCGAAAATGGAACTCCGGCCCCTTTTGGGGACCTCAACCCTTAAATAGATTTTGTATTGGTATCTTTCTCATCAGCGTTACCAAGGCAATGGGCTAGTTACTTATTCCTTAGCCAGGTGGTGCCTCTTTGTCTCCGGACAGTGCATGTACTAAGTGCAAGGGTCAAGAATCTACCTGGCCCTCGGCTCTATTGTATTGGGCAGTGTTGGTTGTTCATCAACTAGGGTGTTTTGACGCTGCACACAAAGCTTACCTGTCCTATATCCAGGCTGGATCCCAGAGGAGAGGAGGTAAACAGAGGCACCGGTTGCCTCTATTGTAGTTTTGGGGCTAATGGCTTCAGTTGATTCTTAAGGCTTTTACTATAGGTTAATGATTAGAATGAAGGGCAAAAAGACAGAGAGGAACTCTGCATTGTAATTGCTCTCTGCCTGAATGCTTGCACAGCACCTAAGCTCTGAGTAGATTTTACACTTTGGAAATTATTAAAGCAATTTTCTAATACCAGCACATTAATATATTTTGATGCCTCTTTCCAATACTGGTACATTTTCCCCTTCTGTCTTCTCTAGCCAATTTTATTATAGCTTGGAGCAAGGCAGGGGGAGTTGGAGGGCTCAGACATACATTACCAGAAAATTTATCTTCCACAGAATCAGTTTCTCCCACAGTTTTGATTCCGGGACCTCATTTTACATCACCGGAGCCATACCAAAAGAACAATAGCTATGAAAGAACATCCAAGAACAAGGAGTAGTCTGACCAGGAACCACGCTCCCTCAGGGCTTGCTTTCTTTAAGCATGTGCCACATCATGCATGCAGTGATCACGCAGACTCCAAGGGAGGCAGGCCATGGAACCTATATGAAAAATTAAAAGATGGGCATCAGTACTTAGGAGGCTGAGATAGGAGGACTGCAGGTTCAAGGTCAGCCCCAGCAACTCAGCGAGGCCCTCTGCAACTTAGTGAGATCTTGTTTCAAAATAAAAAATAAAATAGGGCTGGGGGTATAGCTCAGAGGTAGAATGTCCTTGGGTTCAATCCCCAGTACTTCATACATGCACACAGAAAAAATTATTAAGATAATTTAAAATAGTGTGGAGTTACCTTAAAAGCTTATGAAAAACTATATACACAAACGGGACTATGAAAGTGACCCAGTCCTGGAATGAGCTGCCATTTCTCCACTTCACACATAGTTCTTAGGCCTGTAGCAATTGAAGACCAGTGCTCATACAATATTGGCAATTTGATACGCAGAATTTCTTTCCTCTACTTTTTTATATGAATATCTGAAAGCAATTCTATCAAGGATTATTGATTTTGTGAAATTTTGAATTTCTAAAGGAATCATGCCATCTCTGTGGTTGGTTTTTTTTTTTTTCTTTTTCTCTTTGTTTTCTAGGGCATGCATTGAAATTATCCAGACCCTAGGACTGATGTTCAGAGAAACAGAAATCGAGTCATCGCGCATGAACACACTGGCAGCTAAGAAGTAAGGTCTTTGAGAAGACATGGGGACTTGTAGTTTCAGCTCGTTAACAGTCCTTGTTGAGCACATTCCAGAACTCATAACTCTCTTGCGTCTCTATCCAACCCCCTGGTAAATGCATCACATTCTTTTGTCTATCCACTTACTTCTATGATGAGTGGATTAATTGGCACATGCTGAGTTCTCTTTGTCCATTTGGACTATTAAGGGCACAAAGATTTTTTAGGCATCTAGCATCATTTCATCTTTTGTTTTAGTCTGGTGAACCTGAAAAAGACCAAATGACCCATCACTCATTAAAAGCCAGGCAACTGGCTTTTAATTTTCAAAGGTTACTTATATCCACAAAACAAAAATGATATTGCAAAGGAGTTACTGTAGCCACATTATGTAATGGTATGTGTCACTTAACTAGGGGCATCTATGTGTGTTCACACAAACCTAGATGGTGTAGCCTTCTGGACACCTAAGGGTGCTACACTGTGTGTGTATACACTATATAAATATATATGTGCATATATATAGTATAGCCTGTTGCTATAGGCTTTTGTGTTAGTAAATACACAAACAGGACAAGTTTAAAGAAAGCATGGGAGAAAACAATGCAATCAAGAGATGCAGTAAACAGGAGATGTAGGAGGCTGCTTCTGGCATAAACTTTTTATTTACAAGTAAAAGGAGTATAGGCTGATGCTTAAAAGTAAAGTATAATAAATGCATAAACTAGTAACATGGTCGTTTTTAGGCTGTATGAATACATAATGGGTGTGTGGACATAACCACATGTGCTGTACTTTCCTAGGACCCCAGGCAGCAGTAGGTTTGCTGTTGTGCTACAATGTTATACTGGTGACAGGTGACAGATTTTTTTTAAGCTACATTATAATCTTATAGGACCACTGTCATTGTCCAAAACATCATTGTGCAGCTTGCGACTATAATTGTGTGACCTTGGAGTGAATGACCTTGGAGCATTTATTACGGTATAGAATGAATTGGAGCCGGGTGTGGTGGCACACGCTTGTAATCCCAGCAGATGGGAGGCTGAGACCGGAGAATCGTGGTTTGTGGACAGCCTCAGCTACTTAGTGAGACCCTTTACAACTCAGTGAGACCCTGTTTCAAAATAAAGAATAAAAAAGTGGGCAGGGGGTTGTAGCTCAGAGGTCAAATGCCTCTGGGTTCCATTCCAAACCCGCAAAAAAAAAAAAAATGTATATGACCAAAAGAATATAGTAATGACTCTGCCTTCTCTTTGTACTCAGGATTGAACACAGGTGTATTCAAACCTCCCAGCTACCCCCCCAACTCTATTTTAGTTTTTATTTTGAAACAGGTTCTCAGTACAAGTTGCTGAGACTGGCTTCAAACCTGTGATCCTCCTGTCTCAGGCTCCCAAAATCTGAGATTACAGGCAGGAGTTATCATGCCTGGCATTAATTTACATCTTTCTCACAGGAGAGCCTAGAGTAGATAGGCAAGCTTTCCTTCACAAGGCCAGCCAGGGACCTAGGTTCCTTCCCTTCTGTCTCTCTGCCATCTTCTATCATGCGGTCTGTTCTCAGGGTTAAAGCTGGCTGACCTTCATGACTCCATTACACCATTGGGAAGCAGAAAAAAAAAAAAAGCAGAAGGCAAGCACATTTCGAGGCTAAGCGAGGCATGTGACACTCTGCTCACCTTCTGTTGCTGAGCACTGCAGAGAGCCCGGAAAGCGTGCCTGCAGTTGGTAGCTATGGGGCAGGCTGTACTTTGGATGGCGATGAAGACATTTCTTATTACAAGAAATGTGCGGGGCACATTCAAACTCTTTCCCCAAAAAGCTCATGTTTGCCTGTTTTGCATGTTATCTGCTTGACTTTTTATTTTTTATGTATTTTTTAATTTTAATTTTAAATTTTTTTTTGGTGGTACTGGGGTTCCTGGAAGCCCTTCTACCTCCGGGCTACACTCCCAGACCTATTTTATATTTTTGAAACAGGGTCTCTTAAATCAGCGTGGCTGGCTTCGAACCTGCGCGATCCTCCTGTCTCCGCCTCCCAAGCTCGGGGATTACAAGCGTGCGCCACCACGCCCAGCTCTGCTTGACTTTTTAAAAAAAGATATATTTTCATTGGTGCATTGTAATTAAGCATCATAGCGAAGTTCAATGTGGTACAAACATACAGTCACACAGCATTCAGTGTGTTTCCCTCCGGATCGCCCTCTCTCCCCCAGGACGCATTAGCGAGATTGGGAGTGATGCCTTGGTATATGGATGCAGCATGATTTGAACTGCTCCCTTCACCAAGCCTCCTTTCTCTCTTCCCACCTCCCTCCCCTGTCCCCTTCCACTGTTCCACTGGTCTCTCTCCTCATTTACCTGAGGTCTTTTTTGTTCCCTACTTTCTCTCTGGCTTCCATATGAGAGAGAAAACACGACCCTTGACTTGCTGAGACTGGCGGATCTCACTTCGCATAATATGCTCTATTTCTGTTCATTTTTCTGAAAGTGATGTAATTTTATTTTTTGGGGGGGGGCTGAGTAAAACCCCATTATGTGTATATATCACATTTTCTTGATTTTTTAAATGTGTGCTCATGGGTCATGAGTTACATTCTTGGGCTACATTCTGGTTAAAACCTTAACTTTTTATTTTTTCATTGATTAAACTCATTGTATTAAAAAGTAGATGAAAGATAAAGACCATGGGCTCTAAAACACTCAAACCAGGGGGAAGAATAAGAACTTTTAGTAATATTTTTCAGGTTATTTATTAAAGACAGTTAAAAGTAGGTGTTTTTTTTGCGCCAGGCGTGGTGGTGCACGCTTGTAATCCCCGCGCTTGGGAGGCGGAGACAGGAGGATTGTGCAGGTTCGAAGCCAGCCGCGCTGGCTTAAGAGACCCTGTTTCCAAATTTAAAAAAGTATAAAATAGGTCTGGGAGTGTAGCCCGGAGGTAGAAGAGTTTCCAGGAACCCCAGTACCACCAAAAAAAAAAAATAGATTTTTTTTTGGTTATTGTTTTAGTACTGGGGATTGGACCCAGGGGCTTTCTAACTCCAAGATACACCCCCCCCCCCAGCCCTTTTTTTTCTTTTTTAATTTGGAAACGGTCTTTTTAGGTTGATGAGTCTCACTACTTGCTGATGCTGTCCTTGAACCTGTAATCTTCCTGTCTCGGCCTCCCACCTGCTGGAATCACCATAAAACAAGTTTTAATGATAATACTAATTAATTATTTTCAGTACTGGGAACTGAACCAGAGGCATTTTACCTCTGAGCTACACTCCAGCCCTATTTTATTTTTTATTTGGAAATAGGGTCTTGATAAGTTGCTGAAGCTGGTTTCGAACCTGTGATCCTCCTATGTCAGCCTCTCAAGTACTGGGTTTACAGGCATGTACCACTATGCCTGGCTCCAACGTTTCTTAAGTAATCTGCTACATATTAGGGACTATAGTAATACTATGATTTATAGCAGGGGTCAGAAAACATTTCTGTAAAGGGCTGTATACTAAATACTTTTTGCTTTTCAGGCCATACACTTTTCTGCAATGATCCAACCCTGCCATTACAACTCAAGAGCAGCCCTAGGCAGGGCATAAATGGATGAGCAAAGCTGTGTCCAGCGAGTCTTAATTCACAGGACTGAAGGCACAGCTCAGTGGCAGAGTACCTGCCTAGCATGTGTGAGGCCTTGGGTTTGACCCTCAACACTAATTTTTTAAAAAGAGTTTATTTACAAAAATGGGCCATGGGCTGGATTTGGTTTGCAGGCCATAACTTTCTGACCCCTGCTTTATGGAAAACAAGGGAAACATAGTCTTATTTACTCTGCATCCTTTTGCCATCAGTCTCTAAGTCTCTAAGGTGGAGATTCATGACCACTGCTGGTGTTTCTGTCTTCTCTCACACCAAAGTGATTGCTAAATCTTGTCTTCCTTTCCCCTTTTTCTACCTATGGTTTCTATTTTTCTCTGTCTAAGTTGAAAAAAAAAAGCAGCCTTAACTTCTATTGTAAAGTGTTGAATCTTTAAAGTGTTGAGTTTAGCTTATCTTGATCCTATAAGCCCTGCCACATCAACCCTCTTTGCTGACATGACTCATTCAATAGTAGAGTCTGGTTGTAATATCACACAGCCAATTTTGATATGCAGAGGGCCAAGTCATCTTACCCATAGCATTAGCACACTAAATGTCTAATGTGATGTCTTCTATTGTCATGTAACAAATTATTGCTTAATAGCTTAATTTGTTTTTCTGGGGAAAAAGTGGGAGTAGAGATTGAACCCAGGGCCTCATGCATATTGGGTAAGTACCTTATCACTGAGCTACATCCCTAGCTCATGTTATTTATTTATTTATTTATTTTGGTGGTACTGGGGTTCCTGGAAGCCCTTCTACCTCCAGGCTACACTCCCAGACCTATTTTTACATTTTATATTTGGAAACAGGGTCTCCTAAGCCAGCGCGTGCGGCTGGCTTCAAACCTGCGCGATCCTCCTGTCTCTGCCTCCCAAGCGCGGGGATTACAAGCGTGCACCACCATGCCCGGCTTTTTATTTTATTTTATTTTATTTTATTTTATTTTATTTTATTTTATTTTTATACAAGCTCTCACTAAGTTGCAGAAGGCCTCACTAAATTACTGAGGCTGGCTTTGAGCCTGCAATCCTCCTGTCTCTGTCTCCCAAGTACAGGGATTACAAGTATGTGCCACCGCACCTGGCTATAATCTTAGTAACTTAAAACGACATACATTTATTATCTAATAGTTTCTGTGGATCAGGAATTTGGGCACAGATTACCTGGATCTTTGGTTCAGGATCTCCTAACACTTCAATCAAGGCATCAGCTGGGCTGAGGTTCTTTTCCATGTTCATTTAGGTGGCTATTGGCAGAATTAATTTTGTTACCGCTATAGAACTCATGTAACTTGTTTCTTGGCAGGCATCTGTCTCTGAGCTCAAGAAAAACTCAAGCTCTCTTTTATAGGGCTCATCTGACTATATCAGAACCACCTAGGATAATCACCTTTGAATTAATTGAAAGGTTGACTAAGCCAGCATGGTGGGGCATGGTTGTAAGCCCAGTACTTGGAGGCTGAGATGGGTAGATCCCAGGTTTGAGGCCAGTCTCAACAGCTTAGTGAGACCCTCAACAATTTAGTGAGATCCTGTTTCAAAATAAATAAAAAGGTCTGGGGTGTAGCTCAGAGGTAGAATGCTCCTGGGTTTAATCCCCAGGAACTACCTCCAAAAAAGTAAGTCAAGTAATTAAGGGCCTTAATTGTATTTGCAAGATTCTTTTACTTTTTCCATCTAATATAACATAATAGTAAGAGTGAAAATCAAACATATTCATAAATTCTGCCCAAACTTAAAAGAAAGGAATTGTATGGGGTATGTATACATGAAGGTGGGGACCCTGGAAGCCAAGTTAGAGTTCTGACTTCTACAATATCATAGGCTGACTTGTGACAGATTGCCTTTCAAAGACTGTATTTTAAAGTATCTTATAATACATTAAAAATCCATACATTGTGAATAATAACAATCTGAACAATAAAAGTATTAAAGCATTGGGACTTTTTAAGCCTGGGATGTTAATCTTCTAAGTCTTTATTTTTAGGATAAAACTACCATTTTCATTAAAATTATTAGCCTAGTGGATTTTAAATTGAGTTGGCAGAAGGGGTGGATTTCAAATTAAATCCAGTTGAGCAGTTATTCATTTTAGCATTTTATTCTTTATCATTTTTATAAGTGGGGATTTTATTAGTCAAATCTACTTTGTTGTATTCTTAAAATGTGCTACAAAAATATGCTACTTCCTTTCTTATTTTAGTATTGTTAGGGTTGGATTTATTTATTAGCACAGTGAGTGACCCAGAATTTAGAGTTCCTTCCCTTTGCCTTGAAAAGAAGTTGCTACTGAAAATAAAAGACTAATTAAACATAACAGTAAATGGAATATCAATTTAAACTTAACCTCAGGAAAAGTTGCCGAAAGGAATAGTTCTGTTGATTTTGGAAAGGTCTTCTAAAGTAAGATTGGCTACTTAAAAAAAAAAATTTTTTTTTTGGTGGTACTGGGGGTGGAACCCAAGGGCTTTTTCTACCTCCAGGCTATACTCCCAGACCTATTTTTATTCTTTATTTGGAAACAGGGTCTCACTAAGTTGCTGAGAGACTCACTAAGTAGCTGAGGCTGGCTTTGAGCCTGTGGGATCCTCCTGTCTCAGCTTCCCAAGCATGGGGATTACAAGCATGTGCCACCACACCCTGCTTAAGATTGGCTACTTTAAATAGCCTGCATAAAACTTTAATAAGTATCTTATAGGATTAGCCTGTTTTTTTTTTTTTCTGAGAAATATACTGACATGATTCTTCCTTTCCAAAGAGAATTAATTCCAATGAGAATTAGGCTTGTTTTTTGAGCTGGGAGAACTGCATTTTTATTAGAATTTTGGTTAATCATGAGCATTTGATCATGATGTAAATGATTGTAAAGTGAATAGAAAGTCTCAAACATTATTAAATAGGAATTATTTTATTATGAAAGGTATGTTTATGGTTATAGAGAATTTTTTTTTTTTTTTGCAGGTCTGGGGATGGAACCCAGGGCATTCTATCTTTGAGCTACACCCCCAGCCCTATTTTTTGTTCTTTATTTGAAACAGGGTCTCACTGAGTTGCAGAGGGCATCACTAAGTAGCTGAGGCTGTCTGTGAACCGCGATCCTCCTGTCTCAGTCTCTCGAATGCTGGGATTACAAGCATGCGCCACCATGCCTGGCTTGTAGAGAATTTTTGTGTTGTCTCATCCTTAAATTCTTTTACTACTCCTACACTTCAGAGCTCCTTTGATATTATCTTCAGTTAGGCAACTGATTTCCTTTTTTTGTTTTGAAATGAGGCCTTGCTGTGCTGCCCCTGCTTGTTTTTGAGCAATTTCCTGGGCTCAAATGACCCCCCTGCTTCAACCTCCTTAGTAGCTGGGACCACAGCTCTGTACCGCCATGCATGGTTAGGCAACTGATTTTCTAGTGGTTTGATTTCAGCTCCTTTTTAACTGTAAATGGGTTGTTCATTTTTGTGTGTGTGGTGCTAGGTAGGAACCCAGGGACATTCTACCTCTGAGCTATACCCTGAGCCCTATTTTGTATTCTTTCTTTATTTTGCAGTACTGAAGATGGAAACCAGGGGCATTCTACCTCTGAGCTACAACCCCTAGCCCTATTTTTTTTTTAATTTTTTATTTTGAAACAGGATCTCACTGAGTTGCAAAGGTGCTTCACTAAGTAAGGCTGTCCATGAATCATAATCCTGTCTCAACCTCCCAAATGCTGGGATCACAAGCGTGCACCACAACACCTAGCTTATTTTATTCTTTATTTTTTATTTTTTGGTGGTATTGGGGTTCCTGGAAGCCCTTCTACCTCCGGGCTACACTCTCAGACCTTTTTTTAAATATATTTTTATTTGGAAACAGGGTCTCTTAAGCCAGCGAGGCTGACTCCGAACCAGCGCGATCCTCTTGTCTCCACCTCCCAAGCGCAGGGATTACAAGCATGTGCCACCACGCCCGGCTATTTCTTTATTTTGAAACAGGGTCTCACTAAGTTGCAGAGGGCCTCACTAAGTAACTGAGGCTGGCTGTGAACCTGCAGTCCTCTTGTCTCAGCCTCCCAAGTACTGGGATTACAAGCATGTGCCACCACACCTAGCTTGGGTTGTTTTTAACATTTGAAGATAGTACTACCACTGGACCAGATCCTCAGAATAATGTTTTAAATCATGATCTTTTTATGTTTATCTTCAAGTAATTGTGAACAGTATATTATTCAAACATGTAATAACATTTGAGTAGTAATTCATACAGATTAGTGGACAGTCATTGCATTTGAAAGCAAAAGATCTGATATTTAATATCAGTTTTACTAATAGCTAGTGGTGTTCAATGGGACAATAAACTCCTAAAGTCCTCTGTGAAAAAAGAATCTGGAGTTATAAAACTTGGGATCAAGAAAGCATTGTGAAGCTGAGCATGGTGGCACATGCTTGTAATCCCAGCATTTGGGAAGCTGAGACAGGAGGATGGTGGTTCCAAGACAGCCTCAGCTACTTAGTGAGGCCCTTTGCATCTCAGTGAGATGCTGTTTCAAAATAAAGAAGGAAAAATAGGACTGGGGTGTGGCTCGAAGGAAGAATGCCCCTGGGTTCCATCCCAGTACCACAAAACAACAACAACAACAACAACAACAACAACAACAACAACAACACCCCCCAAAAACAAAAAAGCATTGTGAACCAGATGTGGTGGCCCATGCTTTTAATCCCAGTACTTGGAAGGCTGAGACAGAAGGATCACAGGTTTATGGCCAGCCTCAGCTGCATATTGAGGCCCTCTGCAATTTAGTAAGACCCTGTTTCAAAGTAAATAATTAAAAAAAAAATAGGGCTAGGGGTATAGCTTGGAGGTAGAATGCCCCTAGGTTAAATTACTAGTACTGGGGTGAAAAAGCAGTGTGTGTGTGTGTGTGTGTGTGTGTGTGTGTGTGTGTGTGTGTGTATGTGTGTGTGTGAGAGAGAGAGAGAGAGAGAGAGAGAGAGAGAGAGAGAGAGAGAGAGAGAGAAAGAAGAGGAGAGGAGAGGAGAGGAGAGGAGAGGAGAGGAGAGGAGAGGAGAGGAGAGGGAGAGAGAGATTGAGTATTACCCAAGAGCATCCTACCTCCAAGCTCCACCTTAGGCCTATTTTATTTTATTTTTTATTTTTTGGTGGTACTGGGGTTTCTGGAAACCCTTCTACCTATGGGCTACACTCCCAGACCTATTTTTTATATATTTTAAATTTGGAAACAGGGTCTCTTAAGCCAGCGCGTTGGCTTCAAACCTGCGTGATCCTCCTGTCTCCGCCTCCCAAGCACGGGGATTACAAGCGTGCACCACCATGCCTGGCCTATTTTATTTTTTTATTTGAAACAGGGTCTCACTAAATTGCAAAGGGTCTCACTAAGTTGCCAAGGCTGGCTGCAAACCTGCCATCCTGTCTCAGCCTTCCAACTACTCAAAGAAGCATTTCAAAAAATACTGCACAGACCGGTCGTGGTGGCGCATGCTTGTAATCCCTGCACTTGGGAGGCTGAGACAGGAGGATTGCGCAGGTTCAAAGCCAGCCTCAGCTACTTAGTGAGGCTCTCAGCTACTTAGTGTTTCCAAATAAAATATAAAATGGATCTGGGAGTATAGCCTGGAGGTAGAAAGTCTCTGGGTTCCACCCCCAGTACCACCAAAAAAAAAAAAAAAAATACTGCACAGTATTTACAATAGCCAATATATGGAAGCAAAGTTTAAGTGTCCATCAGTGGGTGAATAGATAAGGAAAATGTGATATGCCTACATAACAGGATACTCTTCAACCTTAAAAGTAAGAAAGCCCCGTCATTCATGACAACACAGATGAAGCTGGAGGGCATGATGCTACGTGAAACAAGCTAGGCACAGAAGGACAAATACCCTAAGATGTCACCTCTGTGTGGAATCTAAGAAAGTAGATTTCATAGAAACACAGAGCACAGGGAAGTGGCCAGGGGCTGGGGTGAGGGTGGTGGAATTGGGAAATACTGGTCACAGGGTACAATAATTCAGTTAGACACAGGAATAAAGCCAAATGATCTCATGTATGACATGGGGATTGTTAGTTAATAATATGTTGTGTACTGTGAACTTAGTAGATTTTTTTTTGTGTGTGTGTGGTACCAGGGATGAAACTCAGGGGTACTGTATCCCTGAGCTATACACCCAGCCCTATTTTTTTTTTTAGTCCTTTTTAAAAATTTTTGAAATGGTCTCACTGATTTGCGAAGGGCCTTGCTAAGTAGCTGAGGCTGCCCACAAACTGCGATCTTCCTGTCTCAGCCTCCCGAATGCTGGGATTACAAGCATACGTCACCACCCCTGGCTTTTAGTAGATTTTAAGTGTTCTCCCTACAAAAAATGGTAAATATGTGTGGTAATGCATAAGCTGGCTAGCTCTATTTCAACATTCCATAATGTACACATATTTCAAAACATCATATTGTATGCCATAAATATATACAATATCCATTTGTTGACTTAAAAAATTAAGAAAGAAATATTTTTTTTTGCCCCAGAGACACACAATTCACATTTAACATATTAAAGTCTCTGAGAAGTTTTGTAGCAAAGATATCCAGTAAACTTAGTGAAGTTAGCTTAACAATATACATATAGTATATATGTATATATAGTATATAGCATATATACTATTTTTTTTGCCCCAGAGACACACAATTCACATTTAACATATTAAAGTCTCTGAGAAGTTTTGTAGCAAAGATATCCAGTAAACTTAGTGAAGTTAGCTTAACAATGCATTTCCTCATATTTCTTTTGACCACAGAATCTATTTTGATCATAATGTTACCTGGAACTAATAATTTATTAAAAATCCTCTGAAAAATATTGCTATAATTAAAATCACCCAATTTTTAAAAAATCTAGATTTGATAAACTTTCCAAGCCCAAGAAAATGCATTTTCACTTAAATTTTCTTCTTTCTTTCCCCCTTTCCTTTCCTTTCCCTTTCTTTCTTTCTTTCTTTCTTTCTTTCTTTCTTTCTTTCTTTCTTTCTTTCTTTCTTTCCTTCTTTCTTTCTTTCTTTTTTTGTAGTACTGGAGATTGAATGCAGGGCAATATACTTCTGAAATATATTCCAAGCCCCTCCCTTTTTATTTTGAAACAGGGTCTCACTGAGTTGCAGTGGGCCTTGATAAGTTGCTGAGGATCACCTTGAACCTATGATCCTACTGTTTTATTTTTCCAAGTACTGTGATTAAAGGTGTGCACCATCATGTCTGGCTAAATTTCTTATTTCAAAAAAGCTTTCTTATTTCTAGACATTCATCTGCATGTCCAAGAGGCCAAATGTTTAGTAAGAAGTGTTTGCAAACCTAGTGTCACTGTTTTTCAAGACTTTACTCATTAATTATTTTTTTTACTTACTTTTTCAGAGGAACACTTTTTAATCTCTTGGTGATTTTAATTAGCAAGCCTCATATTCCAAAATCTTGTCCTGTGTTTGACATCCAGTTGGTGGCTGATTCAACTTTAACTGAAATGTCTTTTGATGCTGAGGTAAGATGAGAAATTTGGAAGTAGACTAAATATAATCTGTCGTGGACAGTGATGCTGTAGAAGAAATACGCTTAAATCAAAGAATAGATGTTTTCATTGTTAACCTAAAAAATCAGATACTAGTCTGTCAACATTTACATATCAGTTTTATTTGTTTTAAGATATATGCTAATGAATATAATTACTATTCTTTATATATTACATAAATATGCTTATGTGGCTCTTTATCAATATCGATACACATGCAATTCCATCAAAGGGGCTTAATGAACCAAAAGCAAATAAAAAATAAAAAGGTATGGTGCTAGAAATTTTAGGGTTAACTCTTGGGCTTTAGTTTGCTGCCTCTCTTCCTTTATGAGTAGTGAGAATTATTTGTCTAAGGTTGTAGAAACATTAGAAGCATCAAATTGCCTTTTGTGTGTGTGTGTGTGTCTGTGCGCACACGTGCGTGTGCGTGTGATTGTGTATGTGTATTATTTGAAATTGAACCCAGGAGCATTCTACCTTTGACCTACACCCCCATCCCTATTTTTTAATTTTTATCTTGAAACAAAGTCTTGCTAGGTTGATGAGAATCTCACTACTTGCTGGGCCTGTCCCTGAACCTGTGATCCCATATTGCCTGGCTGGAAAGTATGTATTCTGTGAGAATGTCAGTTTATTAGTTAACTTTAAGCCAAGTCAACACAGGATTTTTTTTTTAAGGATGGGACATGATTTGATAGTTCTTAAACATACAATTAGAATTATTTTTTAAAAACTCATGTTTAATTCACTCAAATATTTACTAGCATCTATTATGAGAGAACAATGTGGTAGGAAGGGGGTA
The DNA here is from genome assembly GCF_963383645.1 of Muscardinus avellanarius. Lineage (NCBI taxonomy): Eukaryota > Metazoa > Chordata > Mammalia > Rodentia > Gliridae > Muscardinus > Muscardinus avellanarius. The sequence continues at coordinate 56,962,956 of NC_137797.1, forward strand.
TAAACAGTAAACAAAATAGATACACTCTCTGCTGTCACTAGTTTATAAACTGGTGAGAGGGGCCAATATTAATCAAATATACCTATGAACATATAGTCACAGATACAGAGCATCCACAAAATACTTTCAGTGGTAGAGTACTAAAGAGTGGGCCAGAGCCAGGCATGGTGGTGCATGCATGCAATCCCAGTACTTGGAAGGCTGAGACAGGAGGATTGCATGTTGGAGGACTGCCTTGGCAAGTAGTGAGACTCATCAACCCAACAGGACCTTGTTTCAAAATAAAATAAAATAGGGCTGAGGCTGGTGTAGTTTAGAGAGAGAATGTCCCTGGGTTCAATCCCCAATACCAAGAAAAAAGAAAGAAAAAATTAAAAGTGGGCCAGAAACAAGTCTCAGGCAGAGAGGTGAAGAAGCTGGTGTAATAGTTCTTTAGGGGAGGGATGAGGTAGGCTAAAAGGAAGCCTTCCCAGCACCCTCCCCCAAAGGAAACTAGCCCTCCTCTTCAGTGCTCTCTCAACTTTCTGTACTTTTCTTTCATAGCTTTGAACTCAGTTTGTATGCATATGTTTATTTGATTGTTAGATTGGTTTCTGTTTCTTAACTAGATTGCATATTCCATGGGGGAGGAGCCGGGTCTGCATGGTTCTCTGTTGTACCCCCAACACCCACCACAGTGTCAGATGCATATAATGTTGAATAAATAAATGAAGAAAAGAAGAAGAGCTCTGAGGATTGTAAAGAGAATAGGTGCCAGCATTTTTAAGAAGTTGAATTGATAGGTCAATGTGAAAATAAAGAGTAAAGATTAGACGATGACTTTTAGACTCTGGCCCAGGATTTGAAAGAGTAGATTCACAGGGCAACACTGAGCTTGGTTCTGGGATTGTTAATTTGACTTGCCAATGAAAATATCTTGTAGGCAGAACAGGCAGGTCTGGGTTTCATGTTTTTGGACTTTCTGATTTGCTGCACTGGGCAATTTGTGTGGCCATCAGGAGATAACATAAATTTTAGTTCTAAGGTCTAAGAGAGAGGGAGGTTTCAAATTAGAGCTCTCCCCTGAAAAGAACTTGGTTAGGAAGAGTGGCTGGCCTGTGACTTCCCCATAGGCAGTTCTCATGCCCAGAGTGATTTACATTCCCAAAGACAACCTCATCAACTTCCTGGAGTTTCTGAAAGCAACAAAAGTCTTTAAGCCATGCATATACCCATACCACAGAAGGAATTATAATTCAGTTGGGTTTAAGCCTACATTTTCCAGATAATCTTCCAGCTCAACTCTGGGAAACATATTTGCACATTCTTGAAAGAAAGTAAGGTTGCTGATGTGACTGATTTTGCAAATTGGTATGTGATTGTGTGTGTGTGTGTGTGTGTGTGTGTGTGTGTGTGTGTTAGTATTCTGTGGGCCATTGTATCTTCTTTCCTTCTTTCTCTGACCCACTTACTGGTTCATTGTTAAGCATGTAGTCTCTCTATGAAACACTTTCTTGAGAACTACTGAACCAAATGGAACAGAAAAAAGGACCACACTGATTAAATTTTTAGCTAATTTAAAATTCTTTTATAAGTATTTAAGGGTAACCAAGAGAAATTATTATTTTCTGGCTCAGCCTGTGATATTATATTGATTATTCTTGAAAATTCTAGTTACAGAAGCTCGTTCTGGAATATGCAGATACAGCTACAGCACTTTTATATGAAATACTTCTTGTCTTTCAGCAGGTAAACATTATTACTTATATTTCATGTGATTCTTTATATTACGATTAACAATATGTTGACAGTGCTTGTATTAGAGCTGGTCTCAGTTCTCAGTAACTGGTGGATGTAAATGACACTACCTTTGCTCTTCCGTGCTCAGTTAACTTATTTAACAAGTACTGACTTTAAAGATCCCATTGATTAGGGTGAAAATGCATGTGAGAAAGGGTGTTTTTTTATGCACAATTTGAGCTTCATGAATTTGACTTATTGCCTTGGGTTTTTAGGGAAATCTTGGCTTGGGATCAACAGAGTTTGCTATTAGCTTGATGATGTCCTTTCTACAAAGTTGTCCTGCCATAGTAAGTACAGAGAAGCCAAACAAAATCACTGCTCAAGCCTAGTTAAATGAATGCTATTGTGATTAATTAGGAAGACAAAATTTTCACGATGATGTAGTTTATAAAGAATAGGGGCAAGATGTAAATTTGATAAATTTATTATTGAAATGAAACATTATAACATTTGAAACTTGAATGTTTAAGGCACTGAAGTGATATCTGAAATATGGTCTTTTTTATTTTACAAAAAACCCTCCAAGCTACAGGTAGACAACAGAATACTAAGTTATTGGCTATATAATTAAGTAAATAAGATTAACATTTACCTTAAACAGCAGGCAGAACATGACTCTTGGGAACATCCTGACCCATACTGTCCTCGTCCCTCTCCTTGACACTACCTTCACATCTAAACAACCTGCCTCACCAGCGTGGTGGTATATACCTGTAATCTGTAATCCCATTACTTGGGAGACTGAGATAGAAGGATCCTATGCTTGAGGTCAGCTTCAATAACTTAGTGCGACCCTGTTTCACACACACACACACACACACACACACACACACACACACACCAAAAAAAAAAAAAGAGTGGGAGAGTGGAGAGGGAGTTAGGGGTGTAACTTGGAGGTAGAATGCTCCTGGGCCCAATCCCCAGTGCTAAATAAATAATAGTCTATCTCTGTCTTTCCACCCGGTTACAGCCAGAGGGAGCTATTTAAAATAAAAAAAACTACTCACATTATGATGTGAGACTAGTACGCCAATATAAAACTAAAAATAAGTAAATAAGTAAATAAATAAATAAATAAATATCTGATTGTCATTCCTTGCTTTAAGCGTCTTATTAGCTTTTCTCTGAATAAAGGCTAAGCTTAACATGGCCTCAAGGCCCCACATGCTATGGGCCTTCCACCTCATCTAGTCCCTCACTCACCCAGCAGGTGGGGCTATTACTGCCCACCTGCTTCCCCAACCCACTCCACCACAGGATTTCTACCATTGCCTCCATCTGTGTTTTAGTCCGTTTTGTGTGACTATAACAACTTTTCATGGGAGGGCAGTGTATAAAGAACGGCTGTTTATTTAGCTCAGGGTTCTGCTTGCTGGAAGGCGAGACTGAGGTGATGCATCTGGTGAGGGCCTTCCTGCTTCATCATCCCATGGCTGATGGCAGAAGGGCAAAGGGGCATGGATGGGGTGGAAGAGCAACTCACTTTTGTAACAAACTCTCTTTGCAATACCCACTCCACCCCAGAGGCCATCCATGTGGACAACAACATGAACGCCCTTAATGCTGCTGTAGTAGGGGTTTAACATGGACACGGGCGACACATTGGAACCATAGCAGTCTCACTCTTGGGATGCGCTCCCTGCTTTTAGCCTCTACGCATCCCTTAGGCCTCAGTGGCCCTCCCCAGGGAGGGAGGTAGAAGATGGTTCTCTGGCTCTCTTACAGGCGAGACCCCACTGCAGCACACAGGGCAGAGCCATGTGGCCTCCTTTCCTTCATAGACTTGTCACCATTGCAGTGTGTGTGTGTGTGTGTGTGTGTGTGTGTGTGTGTGTGTGTGTGTCAGTAGGTGGCTCTGCCCTGGGGAAGAATATGTGGCCATACTCATTCTGGCTCTCAACTTCTGAAGCAAGATAGGATTGTTTCCTTTTCCACTTGAAATTAGGTGGATCTCTGTTCTCACTTTGGCCAATGAAATGTGAGCCCCAGGACCCAGTGTCGCCTCCTAGCAGAAGCTTAAGAACCAGAGCCTGCCGGGCGTGGTGGCGCACGCTTGTAATCCCCGCGCTTGGGAGGCAGAGACAGGAGGATCGCGCAGGTTCGAAGCCAGCCGTGCGCGCTGGCTTAGGAGACCCTGTTTCCAAATATAAAATGTAAAAAAAGGTCTGGGAGTGTAGCCCGGAGGTAGAAGGGCTTCCAGGAACCCCAGTACCCCCCCCACCCAAAAAAAAAAAGAACCAGGGCCTGCGCCCTCCATTCTCTTTGCCGTCTGGGATGGTGCCTGGCAGAGACTGCTCCACCAGCCCACCGCCCTGGGCGAGGACAATGAACAGAGCCCCCCCCCCACCCCTGAGAGCGCTGAGAGTTGTGGAGGTTTGTTAACACAGTGTAACTTAGTCTACCATGACTGACACTGTGTCTTTCTCTCTCAACAGTGCTGTGGGGGTAGGAGCTATATCCTTAGTGCTAGTCACATAATAAGTGTTCAATAAAATATCTGCTTAATTCTAATAAAGGTGTTATCCCTTAATCTCGTCTCACCTGCCCAAACTCAGCATCTTTTTATTCATTCGCACATTCACACACTTAATCAACATACATCTAATAGGAAATCTTTTCAGAAGAAAGTAATCCAAACTGAACTTCCATCGCTAATGAAGGATTGCACATGAGATAAAGTGTCTCTTTCCATAAATGAACATGCCTCTGGGATTGCTCATGGTTTCCTACCATGATGTGTTTTTCCAGAGTGATGTTGAGTCTGCCTTGTGGAACCTGGATTCTCATGTTTGGTGTCTCTGTGGCAAATGTTTATGAACAGCTGGCTGGGGCCAGACTTGTCAGTAAAACAACGAACGGCCTCATACAGAAATTTAGTCCAGGATCTTGGCTCTTTCTGCAGTGCGGAGATCCCAGCCAGTCTCAGGCCCACTTAAGAAGTGTCATATCTGTTGTCGCTGACAATGATGGGAGCGCATATGTGCAAGTTGCAAGACCCTTACTGATTCTGCACAGTAGTTATAGGCTCTGTCACTGGAATGCAGGGGTAAAAATCTGGGATCCACAGGACTTCATGCAATAGGGAAGTTCCTTTATCAAGCTCTAGAATTGATTCCCCAAAGGAATTGAGTTGCATATGAGGCTGGTCTGTGACCATGAAGCATTTGAGGATAAGGGATGGCAAAGGGCAAAAGGACCGCAAACACTGTTGAAAACTTCAGTATCAACCCAGTGCTCAGCAGCACGGGCAGAAACAGACCACCGGAGGGAAATCTGAAGGCAAAGAAGCTGTCAGGATCCTTAACTGCACCGCCAGGCCAGTCAGCAAGGAAGTTAAGGACTTGATCCCTAGCTAGCCATGACTTGGCACTCTCTGAGTACCATTTCAATGAGAACCATGCAAAGGCATCAATACAAGGGTGGCGAGGGCTTCAGCCTAAGTGTGTAAATGAGGTTCCAGTATAGGGGCTCCTGTGGATGGTATGCTGCCGACATGTAACTGCATTTTCCCTGTCTAGGTGACATTTGTGGCCAGTGTTGTGAAACAAGTCGTAAAGGGCCTCTCAGCTTCCTTTAAGCTGCTGAGTCCCTGCCAAGCAGTTCTGTTATATCAGCAGTTTTACATCCTCAAGAGCTGCCTGCAGTACAGCAAGACTCTCGCTGAATACATTAGGAATGACCACAGTGAAGAATTCAGGTAAGAAGAATCCCGTATCTAATCTGCATTACGACTACTCTTGTTTGCTTTTCATGCAAATCTGCAACATGGCCCAATATTTATTTGTTTATTCATTCGTGTTTTTTTTTTTTTGTGGTACTGAGGATTGAACTCTGAGCAGCACCCCCAGCCCTATTTTATTCTTTATTTTGAAATAGGGTGTCACTAAGTTGTAGAGGGCCTCACAAGTTGCTGAGGCTGGCCAAGAACCTATGATCCTCCTGTCTCAGCCTCCCAAGTACTGGGATTATAAGCATGTGCTACCATACCCGGCTATGGCCCAATCTTTAGAAGATTAGATGACAATGGAAAATTCTAGTTTTGGTTTGAAAAATCTTTCTATTTTTGATCAGAGGTGAGGTCAGATTTGGTGGTAATTTTGAGAACCATTGCCCTTTGAAGTATATCCCCAAGCCTGAAACGACTAGTGCAACATCAGTCTCTTTGCAGAGCTGTTTCTCACTCATTGTCTTTCTTGCAGCCTGCACCTCCCAGCAGGAGTAATTATTTGAACCTGCTGTGAGTAATTAAGAGTAACAAACCGTACTAAGGGGATGATAAATTATGGACTGTGAATCCAACCGAGTCATTGGAATAAATCAATAGATATAGGAGGAACAATTAACACTGTTATTAGGTTTTTTGTTGTTTCATTTACCCGTCTCTTAATTCTCAGTAGCAGAACAATAAGACAGAGCAACAGCCAGCACTGTTTCATCAGCCAGCCTGGTCTCCTGCACCTCAGGGGCTCCACTTCTATTTATAGGCTGACAAAGCCACACACACTTAGCGGTACAGCCTGCATTAGCACCTATTGAGGAAAACATCCAGGTGGTGTCGACCTTAAGATGAAGTTGGCACAGGGAGCATAGCCTTGTCACTAGTTTGAATGGAGAGATATGTTATGGCCTAAGACTGGCTTTAAAACATTTTTGGCCTCACTATGTAAATTGCAATAAATTAATGGAATGAAAAAAAATTGGGGCCTTATTTGTAGACCTGTTTTTTCTTCATGTGTTATTATACGATAGGCTATGTCCTGGCAATCAAAATAGGGATTCCTTTGGCTCTGAGTTGGCTCAAACCACACAGTTCCCACTCACTCTCACTCCTGCCTCCTCACTTCTTTTTCCTTTATACTAAAGAAAATTTGCATGTCATGGCTGGGGCCAACGAGGCCGGGATCAGAGCCTACCATGAGGCAAGGCTGGTGCTGGGGCATCCGAAGTCGGGATCAGAGCCAGCTGATGTGTTAGGCCAGTGCCGGAGTCAGCGAGGCCGGGATTGGAGCCTGCTGCGAGGCAAGGCTGGTGCTGAGGCCTCTGAGGCCGGGATTAGAGTCTGCCAAGGGGTTAGGCCAGTGCCAGGTCCATCGAGGCTGGGATTGAAGCCTGCTGTGAGGCAAGGCTGGTGCTGGGACCTCCGAGGCCTGGATAGGAGCCTGCTGAGGGGTTAGGCTGGTGCTGGGGCCATCAAGGCCGGTATCGGAGCCTGCCTTGAAGTATGGCCGGTGCTGGGGCCTCCGAGGCCGGGATCGGAGCCTGCCAAGGGGGTGAGGTCAGTGCTGGGGCCAAAGAGGCCGGGACCGGAGCCTGCCGTGAGACAAGGCTGCTACTGAGGCCTCCGAGGCAAGGATTGGCGCCAGCCGAGGGGTTGGGATCGGAAACTGCTGTGAGGCAAGGATGGAGCTGGGACTTATGAGACCAGGATAGGAGCCTGCCATGGGGTTAGGCCAGTGCCAGGGTCAATGAGGCCGGTATCAGAGCCTTTCATGAGTCTAGACCAGTACTGGGGCCTCTGAGGCCAGGAGAGGAGCCAGCCAAGGGGTTAGTTTGGTGTGGGGGCCAGCGAGGCCAGGATCGGGGCCTCCCATGAGGCAAGGCCGGTGCTGGAGCCAGCAAGGTCGGGATCAGAGTCCTCTGGGTGGCCAGGCCACTACTGGGGCCATCAAGAGTGGGACTGGAACTTGCAATGTGGCATGCACAGAGAAATAGCACAGGAAATAAAATCTAGATGCTTCCCCTAATTAGTAAGAACTAGGAGGAAAGGGGTAACAGGAGGAGGTCGAGTAGTAGAAAGGGCCCTATTGAAAAGCAATTAAGGTGACCAATCAGAGGGGAGGGGATGGGGGAGGATGGAATCTCTTTAAAACTCATGAGGTGCGTAAACAATTATATCAAAGATAATCACCAATTAAGCATGGGATCGAGGGAGGGGGAGGGAATGGGATGGGGATTGGATGAGGGCTTATTGGATGATATGTGCTTGTATATCCTCTCAAGTCTTGTATTCCAAAGTGATGTATGATTACAAAAATAATAATACTAAAGAAAATTTGCATGTCATGGAAATTACCATTTTGAAGTATTTGATTCAGTGGCTTTTTTTTTTTTTTTGCGGTACTAGAGATGGAACCCAGGGGCATTCTACCTCCGAGCTGTACTCTCAGCCCTATTTTTTATTATTCATATTAAACAGGGTCTCACTGAGTTGCAAAGGGCTTAAGTAGCTTGAGGCTGTCCGTGAATCATGATCCTCCTGTCTCAGCCTCCCAAATGCTGGGATTATAAGCGTGCAACGCCATGCCCGGCCTTCAGTGGCTATTATAATGCATTTCATAATGTTTTGAAAGTGTCATGACTATTGAATTGCAGGATATTTTCATTAATTCAAAAGAAACTCAGAGCTGGGCGTGGTGGCACACGCTTGTAATCCCAGCATTTGGGAGACTGAGACAGGAGGATCGCTGTTCATGGACAGCCTCAACTACTACTTAGTGAGGCCCTTTGCAACTCAGTGAAACACTGTTTCAAAGTAAAGAATAAAAAAATAGGGCTGGGGATATAGCTCGGAGGTAGAATGTCCCTGCGTTCCATCCCCAGTACTGCAAAATAAATAAATAAATAAATAAATAAATAAATAAATAAATAAACTCAGTACCCATTAAATAGTCGCACTCCACTTTACTCTCCACGCAGCCTCTGGCAACCACAAATCCACATTCTGTCCTGTGGATTTGCTTTTTCTGGACATTTAACCTAAATGGAATCATTCAATATATGACCTCAGCCAGGAGTGATGGGGCATGCTTGTAATCCCAGCATTCGGGAGGCTGAGACCGGAGGATCATGGTTTTCAGACAGCCTCAGCTACTTAGTGAGGCCCTCTGCAACTTAGTGATACCCTGTTTCACTAAAAAGAATAAAAAACAGGGGAAGCGGTGTAGCTTGGAGGTCAAATGCCCCTGGGTTCCATCCTCACACCTGAAAAAATATATATGTGTGTGTGTGTGTGTGTGTGTGTGTGTGTGTGTGTGTGTATGTGTGTGTGTATATATATATATATATCTCTCTCTCTATATATATATATATCTATATATATATCCTCCAAGTATGGCTTTTTATGTAGCACAGTGTTCTCAAGGCTCATCCATGTTGTTGCATGTATGACCCAACTCAGGTTAAAAGCCTTAGTTATGAACATTTAAGAATCAGGATAGCTGAATGTGGTGATGTACGCTTGTAATCCCAGTACTTAGGAGGCTAAAACAGGAGGATCCCAGGTTCAAGGACAGCTTCAGTAAGTAGTGAAACTCTCATCAACCTAATGAAACCCTATTTCAAAATAAAAATTAAAAATAGGGCTAGAGGTATAGCTTGGAGGTAGAATGCCCTTGAGTTCAATTCCTATTACCACAATATTAATAATTTTAAAAAAGCAGCACAGTGCCTTTAGGTGGCTTGTGTGCTGCTAGTTTGCTACCATCTCTCTTTATCTCTCTTGCTTACTCTTACCCCACCTCTATAATTCACATTACTTATGCACATTCAGACTGGCGATCCTTGTTTTAAACTACTGATCTTTCAACTCGCTTTTTGTTAGGATCAAATGAGTAACTATGAGCGATATTGATACCCAGTCTGGTCTCATGTGTAGAAATCCTGTTTCCATTTTCTGTTGCAGGATCTGGGCACAGACTTATTCTGAAAGAGCTCTAGGTGATGCTAGTGTGTACCCAGGGCCAAGAACCATTCTTTGAAGCCATCCAAGGGGATGGCGGAAGGCCATCTCACTTGTGTTTCTCTCTCATACTGAGGTCACAAAGCTAAACCCTACTCTTTCCTCTTTACTGGGCCTCACTTTCGCCACAGCTTGGCACTTCCACCCCCCTACCCCCACGGATATGGCCCAAGAAACCAGAGCCGGAGCCTCAATTCATGCTGTGGTGAGGACGGTCCTGGCTTCCTTATTAATGCTTTGAGGACTGATACATTATCAATGAAACTCACTTCCATTGCTAAAGTGCTTGGGGGGCTTAGAGGCACACATATTTGAGTGTGTGTGTGTGTGTGTGTGTGTGTGTGTGTGTGTGCGCGCGTGCGTGTGTGTCTAGTGGGGAGCTGAAAACGCTGATGGCCTGTGGCTCAGACTCCTGCCTCCACAACTCTGTGCCAGGGAGTGTGAGCATATTCATATGACCAATGTAAAAATTTGTGTTTTCAGTGCTGTTTTTTATTATTTGCAGGTACTTTATTCATATGCCGGCCTTGGAAAAGAGGCTTCCACTGTGTTATCCCATCACTCAGCCCACCACTGAGCTTTTTCATGAAGTTTTGAAATTAGTCGAACAGAAACAGTGTGTAAAATGTTGATAAGAATGCTAATTGAGAGTCAATATTTATGAGAAACATTTTTGGTTTATTTAATACCTCCTACTGTTGAATCCTATAAACAAATATTTTATTTGAATGCTCTAGCAGTACCTCCCCAAGAGGTCTTTGAAGTTTTTATTTATCTGCTTAGCAACAACAACAACAACAACAACAACAACAACAAAACACCTGTCTAAATTCATTCTGACCTACATAAAGTGGTGCTAAAAATGAATGTTTCTCAAAAAAGAAAAGTTTCTCTTTCTATGAAAACTACAAAGGGAACAGAGGCCCAAGGAGAACAGATGCAGTGTAACAGATGCGATGTAACCTGGTGAGTTTCTTTGGTATAATAATGGTTGGTAAGTGGTATGAAGCCTTTGAAACATTCAAAGAAAGATTGTTGTAGAGAGTATAAACTCTATACTGATCGCTAGAGAAATGCAAAGCAGTAGGGTGATATCCTCCTTTTCCACCTGTAAAGATTCTAGTGACACAAGTATTCATTGAAGAATGAGCAGACACAGCTGCCCAAAATGTCAGCTCCTCATTCGTCTTGGGGAGAGAAGCTTGGACTTTCTTCAACAAAACTAAATGTGTTCTGCCACCTCACCTGAAGTGCCTGCGGGCTGATCTGAGCAACTCCATGGTCTTTGTGGAAGAGGAATTCTTCATGATCAGCGATGGCACTCCCATCACCATTAGAAATGTCTTTGATGTATCTTATGGCCAAAAACTAATTTAATCCAGTAAATGCTTAACTTTGGTAGCACTGTGAGCTATTGAATTTGGACTTTTAAGAACCTTAGGAACTGGACTATACATTGAAATATGATTTGAGGAAAGATAAGAGAATATTCCATTTTCAAAGAAAGAGTTCCCTGTGTAGTATAACTGTAGTTAGAGAATTTGTTGAGGAAGTTTAGCAAATTCTTATCATTAATTGGCTCTACAGTATTAAAATAAACTATGTTATAATTGTAAATTTTTTGGATTAGAACATTTGTCTTGATTTTACTGATTTTCCAAGATATTTTTAGATTTAATTGTTACATAGCTTTATGTGCATTCTATGTAAAAATAGAGTTGCTGTTTAAATATGAGACTAGGTGAAAATTGCACACACACATACATTTGACTCAGTTGCTATGCTGAGGGGCTGGTCAGTGGATAAAGAGGAAACTTTCTATATGGTTCTCTTTCTCAGATACTTCAGAGACGGGTGTGCACCTGCTCTCAGTGGTGGCAGCCTCCGCCTGACATTTCAGGGCACCCGTAGGCTGTCCACGCAGCTGCAGGAATAACTTAGTCAGCCAGAAACACAGGGTTCCGTCATCCACAAGCACTTACGTGCTTGTTTTGTTGTTAGCCCTGTATTTTTTTTCTTTTTGAGGCACTGGGGGTGGAACCCAGGGGCTTTTCTACCTCTGGCCTATACTCCCAGACCTATTTTATATTTTATTTGAAAACAGGGTCTCACTAAATTGCTGAGATCTTCACTAAGTAGCTGAGGCTGAGTACTGGGATTTCTGGAAACCCTTCTACCTCCGGGCTACACTCCCAGATACAGGGTCTCTTAAGCCACCGAGGCCAGCTTCGAACCTGTGCAATTCTCCTATCTCCGCCTCCCAAGCGCGGGGATTACAAGCGTGTGTCACCATGCCCGGCGTCTGGAAAATAATTTTAATAGATTATTTTATTTACAAATTATCTGTTGGTCTTATTTGTTTCTATGAGCTGTTTTTAGTATGACTTTCTAAATGTCTTACAAATTAAAGTTTCGCGCCAGGTGTGGTGCGTGCTTGTAATCTCAGTACACGGGAGTTTGAGACAGAAAAATCTCAGGTTTGAGGACAGCCTCAGCAAGTAGTGAGACTCTCATCAACCGAGTGAGATCCTGTTTCAAAATAAAAATAAAAAATAGGGTTGGGGGTGTAGCTTGGAGGGATAAAGCCTCTTGATTCAACCCATAGTGCCAAAAATAAATAAATGAATGAAATAAAAAATAAAAATTGGACTAGGGGTGTATGTTGGAGGTAGAACAGCCTTGAGTTCAATCCCAAGTAAAACACACACACACACAAAAAAAAAAAAAAAAAAGAAGAAAGAAGAAAATTAAAGTTGCACAAAAAGTAAAGAAACAAGATTAAATTCACACATTTTATTTCTGGTTCTGACTAAGCCAATAACCATTTGACTTCAAGCAAGTTGGGTTTCCTTTCCAGGCCCCGTTTCTCTCTGGGCCTCGCTCTGTCCTGTGGAAGAGGGACTGAACACTCTCTGAGTTTCCTTCCAGTGCTGACATTCTCTGCTTGTACCAGACACTTCTTATCACCCCAAAATGGGGTAGTGTGTTCCTCTGCCACCCTGGCTCAGTAGATGATGCTACACAGATTCCAAAGAATCCTTTTGTCATTGTGTCACCAACATCATCGCACAGAGTCTCTGAGCCTTTTCCACTGTCACCTCGTAAGGGGTCCAAGTCTTCCACTGCTCCACTTTGGGGGACAGGGAGGGAGCAAGGTGAGTGTGGTGGGCTGTTTGAAGAAGGAGTGTTCCCGAGAGGAATATGAAGAGATTCTTGGGACAAAGGCACACATCACCTGAAGCTGGGCAAATGGTATGATGGTGGATGGAGGAACCCACAGGACCCGCTGAAGGGTCAGTTCAGCTCTGCCTCAGCTTCTGTGTGCTGCCCGGGCTCTGTGGGGGCCGGGAGTTTCTCTCCTATGTGCTGGCCCATCCATACTGCAGCTCCTCTCCTCCCAGAATCATACTTATCTAATCTCTGTGAGCAAACACTGTCTGAATGTTCCTGAATCTTTCCATGTAGGGCTAAATTCAGCGGCTTTTTGAGAGCAGTGGATGATTATCTGTCACTTGAATTTCTTCAGTTTACTCTATAATTCAAGTCTACTCATTTGTACAGACTGAGGGAGGAGTGGACCAGAAATCAATCCTTCCAAGGGTTATCCTTCCACAATTTTTATTCTATGTGCATTGTTGTCAAATACAAGAAAATTACTTAATAATCCATCTCTACTAGTTCAGACACTAACATTTTAACTAAATATTGACCTTGACCACAAAATAATTATTTTTCAGGAAATCTGAGTATAGAAAAAAAGCCTTTAAGGTGAAAATCACATAAGTAACCTTTTAAGAATACAAAAGATCACCAGAAAGGCAGGCATACATGGCCAATTTTCAGGTTGGGTTCAAGATTCTAGAGACTCCCAAGCTTATTGGTCTACTGCACACTTTTCAGGAAAAAAAAAATACTGAGCACAATCCTTAGCACATCACCCCTTTATTTACTGAATAGTGTCCCCCAATTGCACCTGAGTCTACTACCACCCCCTGAATTGGTCCAGCACCCTCACTCTGGGATGGTTTCACAGACTTGGGGTTCTAGATCTAGACCCTTTGACCACCTTTTTTTTTTTTGGTGGTACTGGGGTTCCTGGAAGCCCTTCTACCTCCGGGCTACACTCCCAGACCTATTTTTTATACTTTTTTATTTGGAAACAGGGTCTCATAAGCCAGCGCGCGCGGCTGGCTTCGAACCTGCGCGATCCTCCTGTCTCTGCCTCCCAAGCGCGGGGATTACAAGCGTGCGCCACCACGCCCGGCTTTGACCACCTTTATAATAAAAGCATGGCCATTTACCACACCACTTGCCCCGCAGCAATTAGTTCTACCATTAAAAGTGTATTTTTTTGTGTGGTACTAGGGGTGGAGCCCAGGGGCTTTTCTACCTCCGGGTCATACTCCCAGACCTATTTCTTAAACTTTATTTGGCAAGAGGGTCTCACTAAGTTGCTGAAAGCTTAAGTAGCTGAGGCTGGCTTCGAACCCGTGCGATCTGCCTGTCTCAGCCTCCCAAGTGTGGGGATTACAAGTGTGTGCCACCATGCCCCGCTCTAAAAGTGTATTTTTAAAAGCATGTGCACATGTGCACACATGCACGCGCACCCCCTCCCTTTGTATTTACAATTAAGAATGTTGGTTTTGAGGCCAAAATGGAAGAGTTTAAATTCGAGCTCTACACCAGTTTTGGACCTTGGGAAGTTAGTAACATCCCTGAACCTCAGTTAAAACAAAAGTAATACAACATATTGCTTAGATTTGTTAAGAGATTTAAATGAAAAGTCATTTGCAAAACACATTATGGTGGCTAGCATGCAGTAAAGACTCAGTAAATAGTGTTTATTATTAATATTAATATTATTATAATACCAAAGGTGGCTGAGAATTTAGAGACTAATAAATACTGTCCTCTTTCGGTGGGGGCTAATCTAGAGACTAGATACTACACTCAGAGAGTTCTGTATTGGAGAACAGACTCATTTAAACTTAAAAATTTCAACTTTAGCCTGGCGTGGTGGTGCACACTTGTAATCCCAGCACTTGGGAGGCTAAAACAGGGGGACTACACAGGTTTGAAGCCAGCCTCAGCTGCTTAGTGAGGCTCTCAGCAACTTAGTGAGACCCTGTTTCCAAATAAAATATAAAATAGGTCTGGGAATATAGCTCAGAGGTAGAAAGCTCCTGGGTTCCATCCCAAGTACCACACACACACAAAAAAAACTTTTCGAATTTAGTGGAGGGGGTTGTGGTGGTGCACACCTGTAATTCCAGTACTTGAGAGACTGAGATAGAGGTATTGCAGGTTCAAGCCCAGCACACAATAGTTTAGTGAGGCCCTGTTTCAAAGTAAAAATTAAAAAGGAAGCCTGGCATGATGGCACATGCTTGTAATTTCAGAATTTGAGAGGCTGAGACAGAAGGATCGCTGTTCTCGGACAGCATCAGCTACTACTTAGTGAGGCCCTTTGCAACTCAGTAAGACCTGTTTTAAAATAAAGAATAAGCCAGGCGTGGTGGCGCACACTTGTAATCACAGCATTTGGGAGGCTGAGACTGGAGGATCACAGTTCGTGAACAGCCTCAGCTACTTAGTGAGACTCTCTGCAATTTAGTGAGACCTTGTTTCAAAATAAAGAATAGAAAATAGGGCAGGGGGGTGTAACTTGGAGGTTGAATGCCCCTGGGTTCAATCCCCAGACCCGCAAAAAAAAAAAAAAAAAAAAAAAAAAAAGGGCTGGAAATGTAGCTCAGAGGTAGAATGTTCCTGGGTTCAATCTCAGGCACTGGGAAAAAAATATCAACACGGTGTTAGTAGGCATGTTTTATTTATTTATTTATTTTTTGGTGGTACTGGGGTTCCTGGAAGCCCTTCTACCTCCGTGCTACATTCCCAGACCTATTTTTTACATTTTCATTTTGGAAACAGGGTCTCCTAAACCAGCGCGCGCGGCTGGCTTCGAACCTGTGCGATCCTCCTGTCTCTGCCTCCCAAGCGCGGGGATTACAAGCGTGCGCCACCACGCCCGGCTGTAGGCATGTTTTAATTGACAACTTCTGCTGTGTACCTCCAAAGAGCACTGTTTAACGGACACCATCATCAGCTATACGGGAAATATTCTCCCCAAGGGGAGGACAGAAAGCTTGCTTATCATGCATTAGTCATCTATCCATCACTGTAATAACAAAAACCTGAGATAGCTGACTTAGAAAAGGTTGATTTTGGCTCATGGTTTAAGAAATTTCAGTGCATGGTTGGGGACTCACTACTTTCCGCATCTGGCGGGGGTGCTGGAGGACATTTGCAGGAAGAACAAAACCCCTCGACTCCTAAGCTAGGGAGCTACGAGGGTGAGGAGGGGCCAGGGTCCCTCAGTTTCCATGGGGTCCCTCCAGTCACTGGAAGGTCTCCCACTGGGCTCCACCTCTTAAATGCTCCGTCACTTCCTAGTGCCACCTTGGTCAAGTCTTTACTATGTAGACCTTTAGGGGAACATTCAAGTTCCAAACTATTGCAAGTCTTGTGTACTTTTGACTTGAATATTTAGTTGGGAACAGACCAAACCAGTGTAACCATTCTGTACTTATTAAGTTTCTAATTGATTCACAGGCAGTGTTAGAGGAAATATATGAAGAGTTTCTTTATATTGAAATCTAGATACTATGTAAAGAGAGAAAAGGCTAGAGTGCTCACTGTTAATGATGTATTTTCCATATTGACCCTCACTACCTGCTAAAGCCACTTTTAATTGTACACAGGACTGCTGAGGAACACATTAATAAATATGCAATAAGGTAGCTGATGTGAGCAGTCAAAGCTTTTCTGTTGCTGATATACTCCAACCAGTGGTATTCTATTTTTTTGAGCCTAGAACCACTTGTTTTATACATTTAACATATTTGCTGAGTGGAGAAATTCAGTGATAAATAAGGAAGAGAGGCTGGACATTTCTTAGAGAGATGAGTTTGATGGGAATTTTTGAGGAAGACTTCCTAATGCTAAGCTCTGATTCCTCTTTGCTCATTGAATTTACTTAAAAAAAATGCAGTACAGGTGTGGAAGATCAACTTGAATTTACCTTTTTATGGGAGAGAAACAGTCAGCAAGTCTTCTAGTCAGACCAAGAACTTCTAAGTTGATATAATCTCCATTTGGGGGGGTCTCAATCTTTTCTCATTTTAGGGGGCTGCATGGTTCCCTGTATAGAAACCCTGAGTGGTGTAATTTTGTGGATGAGTCCAGATGCCATAGCAGAAAGACCTTGTCCAAATCTTACCTACCTACTTATTATAAGATTTGTGGTGGGTTAAACTCTTCCAGAGCCTCTGTATAATTAATTATATGATAATAAAAGGTATAGTTAAAATTTTAGTGAATATTAATTTTATATAAACATCTAGTTCTGTGGCTAGTCAGAATTTGTATGAAGCCGGGCGTGGTGGCGCATGCTTGTAATCCCCGCGCTTGGGAGGCGGAAACAGGAGGATCGCGCAGGTTCAAAACCAGACATGCTGGCTTAAGAGACCCTGTTTCCAAAATAAAAATGTATAAAATAGGTCTGGGAGTGTAGCCTGGAAGTAGAAGGGCTTCCAGGAACCCCAGTACCACACACACACACACACACACACACACACACAAATTAGTATGAAACATAGGACATTATCATTTTTAGGTCCAATACTGTTGGAATCTGCAATTTCATATAATTCAAACAGAAACCCCACAATAACAGAAACACTGGCTCACTTAGTGTTGTTGCATTTTAATGTATATAATTTAATTTCTCAGGTAGTCTAATTCATTGCTATAACGTGCTCACTTTTGCACAGATTCGGATAATCCATAAATTGAGTCATTTGGTTCAATTACAAGTAATTGAGTGGACATAACATACTTGAACATGTCTAACATGAACTTCTTTTTTCTTAGTGTATATTAATTGTAAAGAATAATGGGTGCCATTGTGGCATATCTGTACCTGCAGATGACACGGATGATTTCCACCCCTATTATCCTCCTTCCTCTCTCGTTCATCTTCCTCCTGATCATCTCCTTCTTCCCTAGTAACCTCCCTTTTGCTCTCTTGTCCTTTTTTTAATTTTCTAGATTCCATATGGGATCACAATAGTATTCTTAATTTTCTTGATTACCTTACCCAACAACAGAAATTTGTTTTCTCACCCATCTTCTTCCTCTTCCATTCACTCCACTGCTCAAAAGAAACCTGAGAGATTTTTTTACCCTTTCTTCTCATTTCTAAACATAATTCACCAGCAGTACTATTAGCAATCCCTTCAGAATTCCTGATCTACTGACTTCTCATAATTATGGCTTCCGTCTCAACTTCAGCCTCCGTCACCTGCTGTAATAGCTTAGTCACTGTGCTTTCACCCTTGATCCCTACATCCATTTTCTAAAGAAAATGATTTTTTTGAACAAGGAAGTTAAGAGAATTTCTGTTTAAATCTTTGTATTGCTTCCCCATTAGCCAGTATCAAATCCAAACTCTTTACCATGACCCTCAAGGCCCTTCGTGAGCTGGCCCGTGCCTCCCTCTGTGACATGACCAACCCATTCTTCTCCTCACCAGTTATTCCCCAAACACACTGGCCTCTGTGCGCTTCCTTCAAATGAACACTTGAAACCTTGCAAATTTATAGTATCAAATGCCTTTCCTCTAGATCTTCAAATATTACTTCAAATAGTCCTCCTCTGATCCCTCTAAAAGTAGCTACTATGTGAATTTAAGAATGTAAACTCCAGGAGGGCTGGATCTCCCTGTGCCTTGTTCAATACTATATCCTACACTCCCAACACCTAGGATACTTCCTGGCACAAAATGGTGCCTTAACTACACAGGACAAATGAATAGACTCTGGGAATACAAGTCAGGCAGGGTCAATGCCTTAAGATGGCCTTATAAATTTTAAAAAGAAGTCAGTGTACCCTGGGGTGTGGTGGTGCGTACCTGTAATCCCTGTACTTGGGAGACTGAGACAGGAAGATCACAGGTTTGAGGCCAGTCTCAGCAATTTAGCAAGGCCCTTAGCAACTTGGTGAGAACCTTTTTCAAAATTTAAAAATAGGGCTCAGAGGTAGGACACCCCAGTTTCAATTCCCAGTACTACAAACAAATAGACAAACAAAACAGGTCAGTGCAACGGCTGATCTCCAAAGATGTCCCGAACTACATCAACCCCTCTACAGTTGCACGTCAACTCCTTCTATCACGAGCTGGGACGTGTCCTTTCCCTGCTCTTTGGGTGGAGCCCGTGACACTGACCACTTCGATGTTGTAGGAAGTACAGGGCTTCCGAGCTCAGACTGTCAGGTCTATCAGGTAATGCTTCTACCCCTTGAGTCTGAGCTGCCCTAGAAGATGACACCATGTGTAGAAAGAGACCACACAGGAGCAGCCGCCCCTGCCGCCACTTCACAGGAAATGCAAGAAAGACCCCAAGTGAGACCCACAGGACAGTCTCGCCGGCCCATGGAATTGTGAGATATAATAGTGTTCTGTGCCAGTACATCCTGGAATCATTTATTACATGGTAATAAGCAAAACAATCGAGAATAAGTTAATTCATTATTAAACAACTGTATACCTTAGCAATGTGAGGGCAATTCCAAATTAAATAATTCAACACTATCAGGCCACTCCAACCAATCCAAAAGGTTTATCTGTCCACATGCTCTTCCAGCTCTTTTTCCTATGTTGCTAAAATCATAAAATAGATAGAAAATTTCCTTTAGTCACTTTGAATGGATTTAATAATGTTCCACAGAATGCTTAAGGCCCCATGAAGATTGGCTTTTTTCCCCCCCTGTATTGAGGATGGAACCCAGATGCATTCTACCTCCAAGCTACCACCCCAGCCCTATTTCTTATTCTTTATTTTGAAACAGGGTCTCACTGAGTTGCAAAGGGCCTCACTTAGTAGCTGAGGCTGTCTGTGAACCACAATCCTCCTGTCTCAGCCTCCCAAATGCTGGGATTACAAGTGTGTGCCACCATGCCCAGCTTAGGCTTTTGTTTTTAAATATCTGTTTAGACACAGTGGGGTTCACATTGGCACCATTCCTTACTGGAGTGGGGCTCTAGAAATCATAAAGCTAAATAATAGCTGAACACATAGAGCTGTTGAGTGCTGATTGTATTTGATGTGCACCAGGTAGACCAAGCTTGCTCTTTCTTTCAACCTTTCTTCTGCCAGCCAGCCCTTAAAAGGGGCTGCTGGGGGGAAGTTTACAAAACTAGGTAGAGACAAGGTCTTTGGAGGACTCTCTTTTTAAATTTATTTTTTAAAAATTTTATTGGTGCACTGTTGGCATACATCTGAATGGGGTACAAGATGGCAGAGGCATACATGCACACATCACTCTTTTAGGGGTCTCTTGATTCTATATTTGAAGAATTTCTGGGTATGAGGAAGACTTTGGGTCAAAGGATTTTCCCCCATCTCCTTTTTTTTTTTTTTTTTTTTTTTTTTTTTTTTGGTACTAGGAATGGAACCCAGGGGCACTGAACGTCAGAGCTACACCCCAGCTCTATTTTTTAGTCTTTTTATTTTATTTATTTATTTTTATTTATTTATTTTTTGGTGGTACTGGGGTTCCTGGAACCCCTTCTACCTCCAGGCTATACTCCCAGACCTATTTTTATACATTTTTATTTGGAAACAGGGGCTCTTAAGCCAGCGCGGCTGGCTTAGAACCTGCGTGATCCTCCTGTCTCCGCCTCCCAAGCGCGGGGATTACAAGCGTGCGCCAGCCACCACGCCCCGCAATTCTCAGCTTTTTAAATTTCTTTTAAACTTTGAAACAGAGTCTCATTAAGTTTCTGAGGGACTGGCAAAGTTGCTGAGGCTGGCCTGAAACCTGCAATTCTCTTGTCTTAGCCTCCCAAGTACTGGGATCTCGCCCAAGTACTGGGACCCAGCTCTCTTGAATTTTTGTATTTAGTGTGTGTGTGTGTGTGTGTGTGTGTGTGTGTGTGTGTGTGTGTGTGTTGGGATTGAATCCAGATGTGTCTGAACCCTGAGCTACATACACATCCCTGTTTTATTTTGAAACTGGAGTCTTGCTAAGTTGCTGAGGCTGGTTTTGAAACTTGGAAAGTGATTTTGACTCTGGAGAGCTGAGAGAGATGCTGGGTGGGGGGAGGGGAAGAAGAAGGCAAAATTTGATCAATATTTGCCTCAAGACCCTGAAAGAAATAAGGAGAACATTTATGCTTCCTTTTAGGTGGTCCACTCCCTTGAAAGCCCTGAGATGGGTTTGGGGCTTTGAGGCAATATGTTTATAAAGATGTTATATTCGACGGAATCACAGACCTCTTTCCCTGTCTCCTCTTTCTACTACTGGTACTGTGGGGATAGGGCAGTAGTGATGAGGGAAGTGATTGGATTTGGTACTTTGTTTTGCTGAAAAGGAGGGCAGCTGAAGAGAAAAATGGATGTAACAAGCGACACTGCACTACTACCAATACCATTTCAGGAACTCTTTATATGAACTTGGATGGGCAATCCTGAAACAGCGGCTACTTTTTTTTTTATAACATTATTTCTACAGGGCACGTATCTTGTTTTATACACTGCTAACTTACAAATGAATTTGGAAAAATGTATTTATAAAGGGAGTAGAGTATTTTATTTCTATTAGCAACTATAACCAGCAGAGGGCACAGATGGATTAGGAAGAGAAAGAAATGAAGGCAAAATTGTGGTCTAACTATGAAACATTGACTTTTTTTTTTTTACTGTAAAAAATATATAACATTAGCTCTGTTAATTTGATCCACTATTGTAATGATTTTACTACATGTGTGTTATAACTTCATGTTGCATACTTTAAATATATACAGTGAAACTTATTGTAACAATAAGATTTACCCTCAAAAAAGTTTTATGTGTATACTATTGTTTGCTTTATACACCTTGCCCTATGGCTGATCTCCAGATTATCTTCATTCCCATGACTGAAGCCCTTTACCCACTGAACAGCAAATAACAGATTCTGGAAACTCCATTCCAATTTTTGGTTCTGTGAGTTTGACTACTTTAGATACTTCATGTAAGTGGAATCATGCAATATTTGATGTTTTGTAACTATCTTACTTAACATGATGTTCTTAAAATCCATGTTGTAGAATCTAACAGAATTTACTTCTTTTTAAAGGCTGAATAATATTCCATTGTATTTATATGCCACAATTTATTTACTTATTCATCCACTGATGGACTTTCAGCTGTTTTCTTCTCTTGACTCTTGTGAACAATGCTATAGTGAACACAGGAGCACAGTATTTTTTTTTCAAAATTCTATTCTCAATTAAGTTGAACACATACTCAGAAGTGGTATTGCTGGTTCATATGGTAGTTCAATTTTTAATCTTTTGAGGAATCTTCATATTGATTTCTATAAAGGTAGGTGCCAGAAAACATGCTATTATAACATTAACACAAATTTATAATTTGAAGTTTATAAAATTAAGTGTAAATTATCAATGTAATGAATGATGTTTTGCTGAAACTCCATCTCATATACAGTTGTATGACAGTGAGTATTGATTCTTCTTTCCCTCCGCTATGGTACTGAGTATTGAAGCCAAGGCATTCAACCTTTGAGCTACATCCTAGCCCTATTTTATTATTTATTATTTATTATTTATTTATTATTTTTGGTGGTACTGGGGGTGGAACCCAGGGGATTTCTACTTCCAGGCTATACGTCCAGACCTATTTTTATATTTTATTTGGAGACAGGGTCTCACTAGGTTGCTGAGAGCCTCACTAAGTTGCTGAGGCTGGCTTTGAACCTGTGCGATCCTCCTGTCTCAGCCTCCCAAGCACAGGGATTACAAGTGTGTGCCACCACGCCCTGCTGCCCTATTTTATTTTTTATTTTGAAACAGGGTCTTACTAAGTTGAGGAAGGCCTCACTAAGTTGTGGAGGTTGGCCTCGAACCTGCGATCCTTCTGTCTTAAGAGTACAGATTCTTGAATTCAGCATCCTGCTACCATATTTCGGGGCTTGGTTGCTGCAGATGTCCTTGGGGGTGTGACCTTGAAGATTACATATGGTACCTCCTACCCTTGGTCCTTTTTCTGGTCTAGCCTCCTTGATGTGAGGGCAGAGCTCTTGCACACTGTCTCTGCCTCCCACCACCATGCTCTGAGCTCTGCAGACTTTACCTGTCCAAACATGGACTGAACTCCTGAAATTTCCAGAACTGTAAGCAAATAAATCTTCCTTGTAGGATGATGTCATCAGGATTTGGGGATCAGAGCAGTGGGGATGCTGACTGAAACAGCCAGGACAATTAAAGTTCTCCTACTTAAGGACAAATAGTGGACCAATGTAACAATGCAACAGAGGCACCTAAATCACAGGTGTTTCATTGCAATGAAAATAAAAGTTTAAATTTTCAAACCCTTAGACTTTTGAGTTGAATCTTAAGAACCTAGTTGGAGAGGCTCTGCTAGTAGAGGACAAAGGGCTCAAAGTGTTCTTTTGTGTGTGTGTGTGTGTGTGTGTGTGTGTGTGTGTGTGTGTGTTTGGTATTGAACCCAGTGTATTTTATCTCCAAGTTATACTCGAGCCCTTTTATTTTGAAACAGCGTCTCACTAAGCTGCTGAAGCTAGTTTTGAACTTGTGATCCTCCTGTCTCAGCCTCTCCAGTACTAGGATTATAGTGTACAATCACCATACCTGGCTTCAAAGTGGGGTGTGTGTGTGTGTGTGTGTGTGTGTGTGTGTGTGTTATTAGAAATTGAACCCAAAGACAGTGTACTTATGAGCTATACTCCTAGCCCTATTTTTGTTTTTTTATGAAACAGGGCCTTGCTAAGTTGCTGATGCTGGCTATGAACCTCCTGTCTCAGCCTCCTATCAAAGTGTTTTAAGTAGGCCCTTTTTTTCCCCCCTTGGCACCCCCTTTCAACGTTGAAAGTGTCCTCATGTGAAAGATAAAATTACATATTCTGGTTGTAAACCAGATCTGATCTACAGGTTTTTTTTTTTTTTTTTTTTTTTTTGCAAGATCTTGTTAAGTTGCCCAGGGTAGCCTCAAACTCATGATCCTCCTGCCACAGCCTCCTGAGAAGCTGTGATTATATGCATCCACCACCATGCCTGGCTGGCCTAGGGTTTTAAAACCTGTATCTTAACTACAGAAATGAAGAAACAGAGAAGAAAATGTAATTTCAGAAGTTTCGCCAGCCTCAGGAAACATATTTATTCCACAATGAGTGAAACTTTGGGGGTCAATTCAAATTTCAGATATTTTGTTCTAATCTCCTTTTGTGACTCAGAGACCTAAGTGGCTCCCCCAACTCCCCACGTCTTCAAACCACCACCTTAAAACCCAGACTATAGGCAAGGAAACAAAGTGAATTCTTTCGTTGCAATTAGGGTCCTCTGATATCTGAGAGCATATAAGGTCCTTTGAAGGTAGGAGGGGCAAAACTTCTTACAGAATCTCACTTTCCCAAAAAAGCTGGAAGATAGGCCAGCAGCAGTTTTGCAACCGTCTGACATAACTTGGCTGACGCTGGACAGGGGTTGCTACATAACAAAGTGCCTCTCACCGCCAAGACTCAAGATGAAATCCAGCTGCCAACATGACCTCGGATGGTTCCGCGTGAACAGTGAGATGATGTCATGAAGTAGGGATTTTTAAGAGTGCCGAAAAAGATGTCTCATTTCATATGTGTGTGTATATATATATATATATATGTAATTTTAAAAATGAGAAATATATAAAACAATTATATGCATATGTATCACATAGGTACTATATATAATACATTTCTCATTATATATATTACATAAATATATATAGTTTTGAGAAAAATGTGCACGAGTGTGTCTGTGTGTGGGGTGTACGAACTGGACCAGTTTTAAGAATCTAAGTGCACATGCTGAAATGTTCCCAGACTGGTGTACTGAGCAACGCTGATGTGAGTATCCTCGAGTCCTCACTCCTTCAGAGCATCACTGTTATTAGTGCTATTTCACATTTTTTTTAAGCCCCAATGAGGGTAACTTGTTGTAGTGGGCAGGTAAGAAAGAGGGGGAAATGTATCATCCATTCCTAGCACTTGCACTCAGTGTGGGGAAAATATTTACCAGTTGTCAGTCAGAGGATTTGGGAAGTTTCATGTGATTTTCAAAAGTCTCACATTACAGCCCAAAGAGCAATCAAATTCAATTCAATAAGCATCTATTCTGAGTTTGTTGGATGCTTCATGGATACAAAAATAAATAAACTGGGTCTCTGTTGTCAAGAATTTGCACTCTGGTAAACTAAAATTTTCTATGCTATTTTACTTGAGCACAACCTTCAAAATTTTTGTCTTATCATCTGTATAGTTTAATCAACATATTTTATTTTATTTTCTGAAGTACTGGGAATTGAACCCAGGGGCATCCTAACTCTGAGCTACACCTCTAGCCCTGGTTTTTTTTTATTCTTTATTTTAAAACAGGGCATTACTAAGTTACAGAGGCCTCACTAAGTAGCTGAGGCTGACTGTGAACTCGCAATCCTTCTGTCTCAGCTTCCCAAGTACTGAGATTAGAAATGTGCACCAACACACCTGGCTTATTCAACATATCTAACCTCCAAACTACACTCAAACCCCTTTTTATTTTTTAATTTGAAACAGGGTCTTGCTAAGTTGCTGAGTCTGGCCTCAAACCTGCACTCTTTCTCCCAAGTTACTAGGATTACAGGTGTGTGCCATCATGCCCAGGTGAGAATATGTGTTTAAATACACATGTGTATATGCTTCCAGTATACATTTAAAAATGAAAAAAATTTAAGTGCTTTTCTTTGAAGTATCTAAAATTATCTTTGTATTACTCTATGGGAATGACCATAGTAAAGAATACTCAAAGAAAACATTATAAAAGGGCAGAACAAGTCAGAAGTTAGAGGTACAAAGAAAGTGCTGGAGGAAATCCCAGGAAGAAGAGTTTAATTTTAACTGGGTACATGAAGAAGGCTTACTTAGAAGATTTGGTATTTGAGGAGGCTTTAAGAAATATCTGTCTCTGATATTTTTAGAAACTAAAGCAACATGGAAAAATGATAAGGTTTGATAAAACTTGATGAGTTCATAGATATTATTAGTTTGGTTTCTTCTTACATGTTTGAGATATTTCACAATAACAATAAAATGTGTCTAGAATTTAGAGAAGAGAAAAAATATTCCAGGAGGAAGAAAAACTATGAGCAAAAGCTCAGAATCCTGAAATTCAGGGCTGAGTGTCTGGTTTTACTGGACATGAGTGCCAGAAGGCATGACTGGAGAGGAAAGGGAAGGTCGGATGCTGCAGCACCTGGAGAAGTGGTTCTGGATGAGATATCTGTGGTTGGAGACTCCCTGGAGGATTTGGATAAAAAAAAAATGCTATGATCAGAGTGGTGTATCAGGATCTGCAGTACAGAAAGGGCTCAGAGTTGGAAGGATCTTATAGTAATGGCTCAGGTGAAAATAAGGCAGTCTACCTAAGCTACATAAATTCTGGATTTCCTCCCTTTTTCTGCTTTGCTTGCATTGCTCTTATTTAAAAAAAATCCATTTCCATCCAACAAATGATGTTGGAAAACTGGTTAACCATATGCAGAAAAATGAAAATAAATCCCACTTTCTCACCCTGCACAAGAGTCAATTCAAGATGGATCAAGGACTTGGAAATTAGACCAGAGACCTTGAGGCTCCTTGATGAGGGCATAGGTCTAACACTGCAATACATAGGCACAGATAACAAGACCCCCAAGGCACAACAAACTAAAAGGCAAATCAATACGTGGAATTTCATGAAACTGAAGAGCTTCTTTACAGCAAAGGAAACTATCAAGAACCTTAACTGAAAGCTAACAGAATGGGAGATTTTTGCCACCTACTCCTCCAATAGAGGACTAATACCTAGAATATACAGAGAACACAAGAAACTCAGCACTAAGAAAACAAATAACCCAATAAAAAATGGGCAAGTGAATTAAATAGACAATTCAGGAAGGAAGAAATTTAAATGGACAATAAATGCATGAAAAAATGCTCAACATCATTAGAAATTAGAGAAATGCAAATCAAAACTACTCCAACTAGAATGGCAATCTTTCAAAACACAAACAACAACAAATGCTGGTGAGGATGTGGAGAAGGGGGAACTCTAATATATTGTTGGTGGGATTGCAAATTAGTGCAACCACTTTGGAAAACAGTATGGAGAGGATCATCAGAAGAATTGGAATGAACTTACCATTTGATCCAGAAATACCACTTCCGGGTATCTACCCAGAAGAAAGTAAACCAAACTACCAAACTAATGCATGTGTATCTATGCCCATATCTGCACAATTCACCATTGCCAAACTATGAAACCAGCCAAGATGTCTATCAACAGATGAATGGATTACAAACCTGAGATATGTACACAGTGGAATTTTACTCAGCCATAAAGAAAAACACAATTACATAATTTACAGGGAAATGAATGGAACTGGAGGACATTATGCTAAGTGAAATTAGTCAGTCACAAAAACTAAGAAATTAGATGCTCTCCCTAATATGTGAGAGCTAGGGAGAAATGGGTAATAGGAGGAACTCTAGATGAAGAAGGAGATTCTATAGATGAGCAAATAAGGCGACCTGAGGGGATGGAAGGGGGAAGAGGGAAATTCTCTAATGCACATGATGTACTTTAACAAACATATCAAAGTCAATCACTAAGCCAAGCATGAGAAGGAGGGAGGAGGAGAGAATGGGGTGGGAACTGGGTAAGGGCTAATTGGGTGTGTGTGCATGTATGTCTCCAGCATATTTTATCCCATTAAGATGTATGCCTACAATCCACCAATTAAACATAAAAAAAATCCATTTCCACTGGGCAGTCACATTTCTTCTTTCCTGTCCTAGATCCTTCATAGTCTAATTCATCTATATTGTAGAACAGGAGTGGGAAGCTTTTGCTATAAAGGGCTAGGTAGTAAATATGTCAGGCTTTGCAGGCCTTATGGACTCTGTTACAACTACTCAACTCTGTCACTGTAGCGAGAAAAGCAGCCAAAGAAAATACATAATGAAGAGGCATGACTGGATTCCAATACAATTTTATTTATAGTCACCAAAATTCAAATTTCAGATAATTTCCATGTGTCACAAATGCTTTTCTTTTTTCCTTTTTATATGTTTATTAGTGCATCATGATTACACATCATAGTGAGGTTCAAAGTGATACAAACATACATGCATGCTAGTTTCAGTTTATCTTTTTATCCTGAGTATATATTTCTATTTTATTTTTATATTTTTATGTGGATCATATTGAAAAATGGCATACATTCACAGAGTGCTTGTGCCCTTCCCTTCCCCACCACTTCCCCTCCTAACAATAATGTACAGTTCCACCATACTACATTCACACTTATACACATATTCAAATATAGCTCCTCCATTAATCAACCTCAGCCTTCTTCCTCTCCTATTCTCCCTTTCTAGCTTTGCTGAGGTTTCTCCTCTATTATCTGGAGTCCCTCTGGTACCCCTAATATTCCCTAGTTAGGGTATATTAGAGAAGACATATGTCCCTTCTCTTTATGTGCTTGGCTGGTCTCACTTAACATAATGTTCTATAGGTCTTTTCCAGGTCTCTATTTTTATTTAATTCCAGGAATTTCTTTATTTTTCCCCTTATTTCTGATTTTATCCACTCATCATTCAACAGTGTATTGTTCAATCCCTTTGTATTTAAATAGTTTCTTTTGGTCTTCCTGTTGTCGATTTTTACTTTCATTCCGTTGTGGTCTGAAAAGATGCAGGGAAATATATTACATCTTTTGAATTTGCTGGTGCTTGCTTTGTGGCCCAGGATGTGATCTCTTTTGGAGAAGGTTCCATGCACTGCTGAAAAGAATGTGTATTCTGCTCTTTCTGGTTGAAATATTCTATATATGTCTATTAGGTCCATTTGGTTTATAGATTTTTTTTTAGTTCTCAAGAGTCTTTACTCATCTTTTGCCTTGAAGATTGATCTAGTGGTGTGAGTGGTGTGTTGAAGTCTCCTAATATTATTGTATTTGGGGCTGTTTAAGATCTGATGTTTTGAAGGATTTGTTTTATAAATGTGGTGCACCCAAATTTGGGGTATAAACATTTACTATCATTATATATATTCTTGGTGAATTGTTCCTTTTAATAAAAGGAAGTGATCTGCTTTGTCTCTTCTGATGTGTTTTAGCTTAAAGTCTTTTGTTGGAAGTCAGCGTTGCTACCCCTGCTCGTTTCTGGTCTCCATTAGCATGATATATCTTTTTCCATTCTTTAACTTTCAGCCTATGAATGGCTTTGGCTGTAAGGTAAGTTTCTTGCAAGCAGAATATATTTAGATTATGTTTTTTAATCCATATCACTAGTCTATGTCTTTTAGTTGGTAAATTAAGTAATTTGACATTTGGCATTATTATTGAAATATAATTTTTATTTTCTGTTATTTTGTGTTCTATCTTCTGTTTGATATAATGTTATTTCTTCTTTGCTTAGTTGCCCCTCTGACCAACTTTATCTCTTCTCTGGTTCTAAAATTCGCTTCTTTTATTTTCTTTATGGTTTATTTCTTGAAGTATTTTCTCTAGTGTTGGCTTTGTACTCATGAATTTTTTTATTCTCTCTCTTTTTTTTTCAGTACTGGGGTTAGAACCCAGGGGCATTCTACCTCCAAGCTACATCTTCAGCCCTACATTTTATTCCTTATTTTGAAACAAGATTCTCTGAGTTGCAAAGTTCCTCACAAAAGTAGTAGAGGAGGCTGCTCTTGAACCACAATCCTCCTGTCTCAGCCTCCCAAAAGCTGGGATTACAAGCATGCGCCACCATGCCCAGAATATTCATGAATTTTTTGAGATCCTGCTTATCTTGAAACACTTTTGTTTCTCCATCAATTTTGAATAATAACCTTGCTGGATATAGCAGTTTGGTTGGAAGTTGTTTTCTTCCAGGGTTTGGATTGCATCATACCAGTCTCTCCTGGCATTCATGATTTGGGTTGTAAAGTCTGGGGTGATTTTTATTGTTTCGCCCCTGTATGTCATCCACTCTTTTGTTCTCATTGCTTTTAAATTTCTTTCCTTAGCCTCTATGTTGGTCATTTTAATTGTTACATGGTGTGGGGAGGTCCTTCTTTGATCTTGTCTTAACGGTGTTCTATATGTCTCCTCTACTTGTATGTCCAAGTCTCTTTCCATGTTTGGAAAACTCTCTGAAATTATTTATCTGAAGAGATTACAAATACCCTTGGTCGTTACCTCTATTCCTTCTTCAATGCCTTTTATCCATAAGTTAGGACATTTCATGTTGTCCCATAGTTGTTGGATGTTTAGGTTTTGTTACTGTAATAACTTCTGCATGCTGTTTACTGTGCTTTTGGTTTTGAATGAACTGTCTTCTAACAGTGATAGTCTATTTTCCATTTCATCTAATCTTCCTGAATTTCTTTCTATTGCTGTCTTCATTTCATTTATTGACTCTTTCATTTAATTCCAGACCTCTTTCTGATTCTTTCTCAATGTTTCCATTTCATCTTTCATTTCCTGTACACTTGTTGCGAGGCCTTTCATCATACTGAAGATCAGGATTTGGAATTCTACTTCTTGCATTTCTTGTAGGTCAGTATTCATGATTTGCCTTATTTCTCACTGTTACTAGTTCTTATATTTTCGGGGTTCTCAGGCTTGTTTTCTGATGTCTTGGCATCTTCTTTTTTGTGTGTGATTCTGTGGGTAATCTGTCTGATCCAATCATAGCAGTAGGAATTTAGAGTTGTCAGCAAGTTCCTGCAGAGGTGAGCGGTGCTTTTTTCAATGGTGAGGTCTGGGTAAGGGGGGAAGAGCTGGGGTGATGGGTACAGGAGTCAGGTAAAGTAGAGAATATGATTAAGTTAAGAATTTAAGTATAATAAGGTAGTATCTGGTTGAGAATGAGAGAAGGTTAGATAGTAGGATTCTTGTAGTTAGTAGAGTATTTAAGTATGGAGATATGAAATAGCTTGAATATAAAGCAAGGAATTACAGTAAAGGAAAAATGTTTTGAGAGAAGAGAGTAGATAGTCTAGAATTAGAAAGTATTTATTTATTTATTTATTTATTTATTTATTTATTTATTTTGCGGGTCTGGGGGTGGAACCCAGGGGCATTCGACCTCCAAGCTACACCTTCTGCCCTATTTTTTTTTATTCTTTATTTTGAAACCAGGTCTCACTGAGTTGCAGAGGTCCTCATTAAGTAGTGAGGCTGCCTGCGAACTGTGATCCTCCAGGTCTCAGCCTCCTGAATGCTGGGATTACAAGTGGCGCCCCCATGCCTGGCTGAGAAAGTTTTTAAAAGGAATGGGGGGACAGAGCAAATAAACATGCATACTAACAAAACAAGCTACAAAAACTAGCAATTATAAGTCAAAGACAAAAAACAACTAAAAGAAAAAATGAATTAAAAAAGAAAGAACAAAAATAAAAAAGAAAAAGAATAAAAAGAACTAGTGAAGAAAAGAAAAGAAACTCTCAACAACCCAGCAGTCCTGCTAATTTACATATATAGGGCCCGGGCCCATATAATATCTGTATGTCTGTTCACTGTGGTAGGTTCTGGAGTATATTCCAATGTTTCTCATTTGCTCTGTAACCTATTGTCAGCTTTTGGACCCACCTTATGTGTGTTTGCACTCCTCTCTCACCTTTGACAGCTTTATGTTTAGGTGTCAGGGTGTCGGGTGTCACTGTTAATGAGTTCCGTGTAAGCTCAGTGTTCTGCATTTCCCCACCCTGGGCTCTGCGCTTTCCAGCCCTGTGCTCCAGCCCTCTGGCCTTGAACTCAGTGCTCTCTGGCCCTGGGCTCTGCACTCTTTGGCTCTGGCTCTGAGCTCTCTGCCGTGGGCTCTGTAATCACAGACCTTGTACTCTGCGCTTTCCCACTCTACCAGACTCTCTACCAGCACCAGCAGAGGGTGTCCAGTGTAGTCTTGGAGAGACTTTCTGTGACCCTGTGTAGGCACCACACCTTTAGCACTATGCCTTTCCTATGTCTCTGGAGTTCTAACAAGACTACCTCCGGGATGGGCTGCCAGGTGTTAGCCTGCCAGTGTCCCGTAGCTGCTCTGGGTCTTCCGCCTCCACCAAGTACTGAGTAATGCAAGTGGTTACCTTTTGTCCTATGGGCCAGGACTCTGGAGGGCACAGTGTGCTGCTGCAGGTGTCGCCTCTGGTGAGCTCATGGGCTTTTGGATCTTTTCTGTGTCCCTGAAGTGGGTGCTGGTGGGTTAAGATGTTGGAGCTCTGCCACCGCTTCTTGCAATTCAAGTTTTCAGATTATTTGTCAGGATTTCTTGGGGCTGCAGCGCTGGTGCCAGCAATCAAGGTTGGGGCCAGCGGCCAGAGATGGTGCCTCCATACCAGGTCAGTCACATGCTCTGGCTTTTTGCAGTGGATCTCAAGTTCAAAGTACTGGATTTCCTTCCCCTGTGTTTCCCATTTGTGTTTTGGTTCATGACTTGGAAAGTTGAAATCTAGGACTACTACCCATACACCTATCAAAGCAGATATCTCAAATTTTGCAAGACTGGTTTTGTCGACCTCTTTCTGTATGTGTGTGTGTGTGTGTGTGTGTGTGTGTGTGTGTGTGTGTGTACATAGACACGTGTCATGGGAGATTGAACTCAGGTGCATTCTATCTCCAAGCTACATGCTCAGCCCTATTTTATTTTATTTTATTTTATTTTATTTTATTTTGAAACAGGGTCTTACTAATTTGCTGAGGGTCTTACTACCAAGTTATGATCTCAAGTCTTAACCCTGAAATCCTCCAGTCTCAGCTTCCCAAGTACTGGGACTACAGGTGTGCGCTCCCACACCATCTTTTTTTTTGGTGTGTGTGTGTGGTACTGGAGGTAGAATCCAGGGGCTTTTCTACCTCCAGACTATACTTCCAGACCTATTTTATACTTTATTTGGAAAGAGGGTTTCACTACGTTGCTGAGAGCCTCACTAAGTAGCTGAGGCTGGCTTCGAACCTGTGCAATCCTCCTGTCTCAGCCTCCCAAGTGCTGGGATTACAAATATGCGCCACCATGCTCAACTGCAATAGGCTTTGAAGGCTACAAGAAACTTATTCCAAAGACACCAACAAGATTCCTTAAAGAGCGCAAAACAACTGTTATTTTGTGGTACTGGGGATGGAATTCAGGGGCTTTCAACCTCTGGGCTACACCTCTAGACCTATTTATTTTCTATTTGAAAACAGTCTAAGTTGATGAGGCTGGCTTTGATCCTGTGATCCTTCTGTTTAAGTCTCCCAAGCGCTGGGATTAAAAGCTTGTGCCACCATGCCCACTGTCACACCCATATTCTTTATACCTTTTGCCTTAAACCCTTTGAATATTCCCAAGAGATATTACAGACCTTAGGAGAGCAAAAAGTTTTAGGAAATAAACTATATGACAGCTTTTCGATGCTTTCATGAGTGAAGCTTCTGAACAACTATCTTCAAGGTTTGATTCTAGGATAATTTGTGTTTCATCTCTTTCTTCTTAATGCTGCCCAGATGTGGTAATAGTCAACGGAGAGAGAGAGAGAGAGAGAGAGAGAGAGAGAGAGAGAGAGAGAGAGAGAGAATATCTTTGACTTTATCATTAAGTGTTAGGAGGAGGACATTTCTAGAAAGCAATGTTTAATAACATGGAAAAAACATAGCCCCAAGGGTCCACTCAGACCTTGCCTCTTATGTAAATAGATAAATGGAAATGCACCTTTTAGTAAGGCAGGAAGGAATGTCAGGGGTGTACATTCAGAGGAATTTAGAATTTAATGATACATCTATACTTGAAAAATGCTCAAATGATCTTCTCTGAGGCGCACCAGATATGAATTTTAATAATGTTACTAAAATAAATGATCCATGATCATTTAAAACACAAAGGGAAAGCCCTGGTGAGTGTTCCAATCTTCTGTAGAATTAATTGGGAAGAAACTGTTGACAAAGATTTCTTTTCCCTCAAGTTCTGGAGTTTGAATAATATCTATATATGAGAATAATCTTTAGATTTAAGAGAAATGAGTGTATTTTCTGGGGTTCATAGAATAGCACTAGCAAAAAAGATTGCTATAATTATTTCAATAGCAATTATGGAGCACTACATGTTATGCACCATGTCGACTGATAAGACCCAGTACCTATATTCAAGAAGCTTCCTGTGTAGCAAAGGCAATCCATTAACTACAAAAAGTAACTAGAGCAATAAGGTGGTTGATAATAAATGACCAGGAGATTAAAAGTTTTATGAGACTTTGGAGAAATGGCTAATACCTTATTCAGACAATCAGTAACACTTTCAGGAAGAAGGTTAATCCTGGAGATGAAGGTTAAAAATAGTAACATACTCATAGTCTGGATGTGAGGGGAGAATATTCTAGGCAGGGGGTGTGCCACAGCAAAGGTACCAAAGTGAGAAAGCAGAAGAGATTTGTAGGAAACGCAACAGTTATTTTGCCAGAGTATAGATTACATGTATTTGGAAAGCAGGCTAGTATAACTACAACTGGAAAAGTAGGTAGGGGCCAGACTGTGAAGAGCCATTCATTCATTCATTCATTCATCCATTCAATAAATATTCACTTAAGCATTTATGCCTGAATTGTGCTAAAACACAGTGAGAGAAAGTTAGGGGTCTTGGGTGCTAGAATCACCTCTGTGTTTACAGACTCTTGCAACTGGTGGACTAAACAGTCTTTGATAACATGAGGTCCTATTACTTATCTTCTCCCCAACTTGCTACTCCAAGGTGGAGATGAGAGAAATGCCTTCTCCCTGTCTCACAGGGGCTCAGAAGTAATTTTGAAGAAGAAACGCATTTGCAACCAATTATACTTTCAAGTAAGTTTCTAGTTTCAAAGGAACTAGGTCAAATTTCTTAGCAGGTTGGCAAGGATTTAACCCCTTCCTTTCTGGGAAGTGTGGCTCCTGCAACTTGTCCTGCAAGAGGCTGAGCTGGCTCAATTTGTTCCAGAGAGGGGGTTCACAACTGGTGAGCCTGTCCCAGTGGCTGATCCACGAGACTGGCCAAATTTGGTCTTTAGCAATTGAAGCTGCTGCTGAAGAATTCCAGTGACAAATTCTTGCAGCTGTTTTCAGCTTTGAATGTGACTAGAATATTAATCTCTAAGTCAGTGGTGGCACATCTCGAGGGGCTGTTGAAACGACAGGAACCCAGATGGTAAAGGCCATATCGGTGCACTGGCTATTAAAATAAAGAGGGTGTGTCTATATTTAAGCTCTTTTAAAAAGAAATGTGAAATAACAAAGTATTAAAAATAGAAATGGAAGTAACTGAAATGCAGAATAATCATGTAGATGATAATTAAAATGAAATAAAGTCAGTTGTGGTGGTGCACCCTTGTAATCCCAGCATTTGGGAGGCTGAGACTGGAGAATCATGGTTCACAGACACCCTCAGCTACTTAGTGAGGCCTTTTGCAACTCAGTAAGACCCTGTTTAAAAATAAAGAAAAAAAGTAGGGCTGGGAGTGTAGCTCAGAGGTAGAATGCCCCTGGGTTCCATCCCCAATACCACAGAAAAAAAGAAAACAATATAAGAATACATTAGGGAAAAGGCTATAATAAAAGCTTATCACTAACTCAAGGAGGTATAAAGAGGAGGCTTTCCAGGCTGAGTGTTAATTGGGTATAAGGTAGAGACAGGACTTCAAAAGGTTTCTTGGTTTAAATCTCTCGTGGTGGAATGGAACTCTTTACCTCAGAGTTTTACCTCAGGCCTGGTATTAAACACTTCAAAAACTGCCGTCCAACTTGTGACCACAAATCCACAGACAAAGCTTCTTTCTGGGTCTTGAGTGGTCCCACTGACGACTGTGAATTTACTTAGTGTTCTACTAACTCCAAGCATGTTAGGCTTCATCATACAGTGTCTTAGAGTTCCTAACCTCTTCCTCTTACCTCCTGAGCCTGATATCTGTGCTGGGCTAACCCAAACAGGATGGCCCAGATTTGATTCCCCCACCCCAAGTAAAAAAACAAGACAAATGTAGGAGTCATTTAAAAAAGTCAAGCTGCGGCCATTCATTGAATTCAGTTCCTAAGTATATATATTTGAGTGCATCCTAGCATCATGCTTGACGCTATATGGAAGAAGAGTGCCAGGGGCTAACAGCCAAGGATAGAAGATCAAAACAATTCAATAAAGGTATAAGACAGTACGGAGTCAATGTTAATCTCTCTCCTTTGTAGGTACTGTGTTAAAAGGCACTCGTATTAAATTGCCTTGCTACCATGGTGACTGTTACTAAGAAATGCACAGATGCACATATGAGCAGGTTCATAGAGTTCTGTTTTTTTTTTTTTTAATATGTAGTGTTTTTCCAGTCAAATGGTTCTTTTGTTTGCTTGCTTGTCTGTTTTTTTTTTTTTTTTTTTTTTGCAGTGCTGAGGATCTAACTCAGGGCTTCATATATGCTAGGAAGTACTCTACCACTGAGCTATACTACCAGCCCAAATAAATGGTTCTCCATACAGTTCTCAATTTTTTGTGTGTGGTACTAGGGGTGGAACCCAGGGGCATTCTATCTTGAGCTACACCCCCAGCCTATTTTTTTTTTTTAATTTTGAAATACGGTCTCATTGAGTTGCAAAGGGCCTCACTAAGTACCTGAGGCTGTCCGCAAACCACGATCCTCCTGTCTCAGCCTCCCAAATGCTGGGATTACAAGCATGCACCACTATGCCCGGCTCCGTTCCCAATTTTCTTTGTGGATTCTTTGTAATCAAGCCCTAAGGAACTGGACCAATCCATGTGGTCCAGTGGACCCATCCATGCTGACCGTATATAGTTTAAGGGTCTTCCTGTTGCTCAGGGATCAGGCTTTAACCCTTTGTGTTAATTTGGAGATGCTATGGAGTACTTTGTGATTTTCTCATTGTTCTCTAAAATGGAATGGAACAAGAACCAGTTCCCCGGAGAAAACTCCCTACTCGATTTGTAAAAGCCATGACCCTTTTACATTCACTCAGCACAATTTTCACAAAAGAAATCTTGGATAAAAATCTATCTGCAACTACTGAGTTCTCTGTGGCAGCTTTAAATTATATCTGAATATCATCCCCAAAGGAAAGGAACTCATGACAATAAGTATCATTTCTTGTGAGGATGGTATTTTCCCTCAGATGGATCTCTATCTACATAAATATAATAATAAGCACCTATCATGAGCCTTTTATGTACTATACATAGCAGTGGACTAGGCATCCTGGAATATGCAGAAAAAAAACACTAAGCAAAATTAAGATTCATAGGGCCTCATAATTAATTAGAAGAAAAAGTCTTCCAATTGGGAAATAATAATTATGGAATGAAAAACAAAGTTGAATTTATAGAGTTCTGGAATTTTAGAACCAAAAGTGTTTTATAGATTATTCTGTTCTGAGGAGAAAACTATAGTCCAGAAGTGTTAATAGTTTAGCTGAAGCCACAAAGCAAATCATGGCACAACCAGGAAAAGGTCCCAGGTATCAAGAGCTGTGTCCACTTCACTGCATGTAACACTTTACTGCATGTAACAGCTATTAAGCATCATTTTTTGTGGTATTTGAAAATGAACCCAGGAGTGTTCTCCCCAATTTTTTTTTATTATTTTGAAACACTATCGTCTCACTAAGTTGCTAAGGGTCTTGAGTTGCTTAGATGACCTCGAACCTATCATACTCCTGTCTTAGCCTCACAAATATTGGAATTACAACAAGTATGTGCTAACATGCTTGGTTCTATTAAAGCATCAGTTCTGAAGAAGAAAATATATAGTTTGGGATAAAACATGTAAAATGCCCAGTGCTATGTCTTGGACCATCCATCCTAATCATAACCATCATGATTCCAATGCTGAAGAGAACAAACACTGTATTAGCCAGATCTTGATGTGAGCCCCAGGCTTGTCATTTACTGTATAACTGCAGATGTTATATCTTCTCTAAGCCCTGTTCCTTTATCTATAAAATGGGAGTAAAAATAATATCTATTTTTAGAGGTATGAGTAATAAGATAATGTTATATATAAACTATGCAAAAATCATATTCTATAGCATGTTGAAACTGTTTAAACATTAGCTCTTCTGTAACATTTATTAACTTACATAGGTATATAAAAAATCAAATAAAGATGTACATATATAGAATCTTTGCACAACTTTACTTTGTCCTGGCAAAAAGAAAGTCCATCTGTTAATATTTACTGAGATTTCACTGGGTACAGATATCAGCACAAGATAGTCTGAAACAAAGAAATGAGAGAAGAAAAGCTTTGGGATATTTTAATATAGGGAGTACTTATCATTCTAAGCAAATACACACAATCACCTACACGATAATGAATAACACTGAGTTTCTGTTTTCAAAGGGCCAGTTCACTGAAAGTAGCAGCAGGAAACTAGGCTATTATGATATGGAATAATAGCCACCTTGCAGAGCTGGAGCTAAGAATTCATCAAGTTCATAAAAGGGCATCAATCCGAAGGTGGAGGCAGGGAAGAGAGTGTCAGGGAAGGCTTCTCAAATGGAGCGATAAGAAGCTGGCCGAAGATGAGAAGAGCTGAAAAGAGCTTAAAACCACAAACCAGTCATGTTGGGTTCTCTGAACCGACTCTGGCTCTCAGCATCCATCCTAATCTTCTAGTGTGCTTTTCTTACATTGCAGAAGCTAAAAGAGGGAGAGACATCTCCCCATCCCCCGCTTTCTTCATCTAGAGTTCTGTTTCTGCCAATTCGATGCACTTGGAAGGTGGATCCCAGGCTGCAGCCATCTGTTTTGTTTCTGCTGGCAAACTCAGTTGTAGACACATTGGGCTTTTCTGTAGCAGAATTTCAGCATCCAAGTACTAACTCTGTGGGTGTTGAGAAGTAGTTGTAGGGCAGCAGTGACTTCCTTATTCTTGGATCACTGCTGCAATCGTATGTCCTTGAACTCAACAGTCCAATGGATTCCCCAGCTCCTGCCTTTCCGAGTTTTGCAGAGGCAGCAGCTCCCCCAGGAGACCACTCAACAGTCTTGTTTTAGGAATCAATCCTAGAGGGCCTGCTAAAGTGACCATTCGTTTAGACTTTCCAATAATTTTACAAGCTCCTGATATCCTATATCAAATCTCTTTTCGCTGAAAGTGGTTTGCTTGCTACTTCTTGTACTGAATGTGCTAATAATAAAAATGCAAAGTGTGCTATGAATAATATAACTTGCCAGGGTCAGAAAACTAGCAAACATGTTCTACAAAGAGCCAATACAGTAAAGAGCTTAGGCTTTGTGGGCCACATGCGATTTCTTGTCCTCATTTCTCTTACATTTCCTTTTCTTCTTCATAAATAATCCTTCATAAATAAACCTTAAATAATATAAAAAAGTTCTTAAACCTGCAACTCCACAGGCTGCAGTTTGCTGACCCTTGATAAAAAGTGTGGTGAAAAATTAAAATATTGAAGAAAAAAAGTACCCAATTTAAAAAACAACTGATGGAGCCTGGTGTGGTGGCATATGCTCGTTATCCCAGTGTTTCGGAGGCGAAGACAGGAGGATTGCATAGGTTCGAAGCCAGCCTCAGTTACTGACTGAGGCTCTCAGCAACTCAGTGAGACCTTGTTTCCACAAACAAACAAACAAACAAACAAACAAACCGGGCTGGGGGTGTAGCTCGGAGGTAGAATGTTCCTGGGTTCCATCTCCAGTACCGCAAAAACAAAACAAAACAAAACAACCTGATGATACATTTAATGCTGTTACTATACTTGGCTGTACCTTAGCAAGTCCTAGGGTAGGATCAATGGCTGAGAGGAGACAACAGAATTGAGGTAAAGAACTTGCACTTTGCCTACCCAACTCTGATGCTCAGTCTAGTTATTAAAAAAAATAACTTTAACTTCTAATTGTAAAAAAAAACATAAAATTTGCCACCTTAATCATTTATAGGTGAACAGTAGTGTTAAGTATATTCACATCTTTCATGCAACAGATCTTCAGAATATTTTCTCTTGTAAAACTGACACACTATACCCATTAAGCAACCCTATTTTCCATTTCCTCCAGCCCTTGGTAACCACTATTCAACTTTGTACTATTAATTTGATTACTGTAGATACTTTATATAAGTGATATATGGTTTTTGTCTTTTGGTGAGTGGCTTCTTTTACCTAGCATAATGTCTTCAAGTTCCACAAATCTTGTAGCACATGACAGGATTTCCTTCCTTTTAAAAAAGGGTGAATAATATTCTGCTGCATGTATATACCACTTTATTCATTCATTTCTTAGTGGACATATGGGTATTGTGAATAATGGTGTTATAAAGATAGGTGTGCAAGTATCTCCTAGAGGTCATGTGATTCTTTTGGATATATATCTAGAAGTGGAATTGCTAGACCATATGGTGGTTTTATTTTTAGTTTTTTAAAGGAATTTCTGTATTATTTTCTATAGTGGCTGCATATTTCCACCAATGGTACAGAAAGCTTCTAATTTTTCCATATCCTTGCCAACATTCATTTTGCTTTTTAAAAGTGTGTGTGTGTGTGTGTGTGTGTGGGGTTTGGAGACAGAACACAGGGGCCTTCTACCTCCAGGCTACTCCACAAAACCTATTTTATATTTTATTTAGAAACAGGGTCTCATTAAGTTGCTGAGAGCCTCACTAAGTAGCTGAGGCTGGCTTCGAACCTGTATGAACCTCCTGTCTCCGCCTCCCAAGTGCGGGGATTACAAGTGTGTGCCACGATGCCTGGCTATTATTTTGCTTTTATATTATCATTTTATTTTTTTGGTGGTACTGGGGGTGGAACCCAAAGGCTTTCTACCTCCTGGCTATACTCCCAGACCTATTTTTATATTTTATTTGGAAACAGGGTCTCACTAAGTTGCTGAGAGCCTCACTAAGTAGCTGAGGCTGGCTTCGAATCTGTGAGACCCTCCCGTCTCAGCCTCCCAAGTGTGGGCATTACAAGTGTGCGCCACCACGCCCGGCTTATTTTGCTTTTTTAATAGTAGCTATCTTAGTGGGTGTGAGGAGTATCTCATTGTAGTTTTGATTTGCATGTCCCCAATTATTAGTGAGGCTGAGCATCTTTTCATATTCTTGGCCATGTATGTATCTTTTGTGGAGTCATGTCTATTCATAAAGTCCTTATCTATTTTTATCAGGCTATTTTTCTGGGATTATATAATTTCCTAATATATTTTGGATATTCATCACTTATCAGATATATAATTGCAAATATTTTCTCCCATTCTGTAGGTTGCTTTTTCTTTCTTTTATCTCTTCTTCTTTTTCTTTTCATGGTACTGGAGATCAAGTCCATGGCCCCCTGCATGCTTGGGCCAGCCTTGCTTGCTTTTTCACTGTTGATCGTACTAGTCCAGTTTTAATCTGTGCCTGTGAGTGAAAGTCTAGTCGAAGCAACTTACTGGAAGTCTGAGCAGGGCTGGAGTTCTCTTCTGTCATAAGATAGTAGTAGGAAGGAGCCAGCAGCTCCTTCTATCTTGGAAATTCAGTTCAGATACCTGGGTTGCTTACAGTATCCAAAAGCACCTCATGCCTTTGTTTTGGGCCAGAACCAGCTAACCCATTGATTTTTGGGCTGCAGAATAACAAACAGCCTCAAGTTGGATAAATAAGTGGGATACTTATTTATCCAGTATAAATATATACTGTATATTTATACAGTATAGCCAGTACTAACATAATTTCAGTATACGTTTTTCTTTTTTTTATCCACAATAAATATTTTGATTTTTTACAATGTAGTTTTATCAACTACTAATTTTCTCACCTTACTTTTAATTCATAATTTATGCTTGACATTTATGTAGGGATCTGTTTGAAGTACTTGCATTAAGTCTCATGCAATTTATGTAACTTACTAATCAAGAATACATATAGAAACCAAGAATAAGACATTAATTATATAATACATACCATATATTTCTTGTAGGTAAATCTAAAATAATAATGAAGTTTATTATTCTTATTTATTACCCTGGCAATTTTAATAAGCATAAAATAAACAATTTACTTGTACTTCAAAAAGAACACACCATAATTCTAGTAACTATGACAGCTTAACATACCAAGGATCAAGCCAGGTGATATCAACATAATGTTATTTTATAATAAATTTAAATTAAACTGTACTTATAAAGAAAATGAGTATCCAGGCGTGGTGACGCGCGCTTGTAATCCCCGCGCTTGGGAGGTAGAGACAGGAGGATCACACAGGTTTGAAGCCAGCCTCAGTTACTTAGTGAGGCTCTCAGCAACTTAGTGAGACACTGTTTCCAAATAAAATATAAAATAGGTCTGCAAGTATAGCTTGGAGGTAGAAAGTCTCTGGGTTCCACCCCCAGTACCAAAAAAAAAAAAAAAGAAAAAGAAAAGAAAAAGAAAATGACTATATTTTATAAATGGCCCTGCAATTGATTACACGTCTCACTATGGAACCAGCCAAGATGTTGTCAACAGATGAATGGATTACAAAACTATGGGGACATGTACACAATGGAATTTTACTCAGCCATAAAGAAGAACAAAATTATATCATTTACAGGAAAATGGATGGAACTGGAGAACATGCTAAGTGAGATTAGCCAGTCACAAAAAGTGAAAAGTCAGATGTTTTCTCTAATATGAAGAAGCTAGGGAGGAAATGGGACATAGGAGAGACTATAAAGAAAGAAGGGGAAACTTTAGATAAGTAAAGATGGCGACCTGAGAGAGATGGGAGGGAGGAAGAGGGAAGCACCTAATGTACATGACGTACATTCACAGACATTATCCAAGTCAATCACTGAGCCAAACCTGAGAAGAAGGGAGGGGGGAGGGAATTGTGTGGGAAGTGGAAAAGGGCTAAATTTATGATGTGTGCATGTATACTTCTACTATTCTGTACCTCATTAAGATGTATGATTCCAATGCACCAATAAATTAAAAAATCAGTACGTTTTTCAACCTGACAACGCTGCTTTTTATTTCAAATGGTTGTTCATTTCAGATTCTTTGATTTTCCATGTTGATTCAAAGGAAACAACATCCAACCCTGAGGATCTTACTGACTCCCAGGCAAACATATGGAGAGTTAATTTATTACCCAGTCTAGAATGCAACTAAGTTCACACAGTCCTTGCTCAAAAAGAAAACAAAAACGGCAAAACAAAACAAACAAACAAAACCTTGCTGATTCTGCACTAGTAGATATGAACACTATGGAGTGGTGCATCTGCTAAAATATCCTCTTTGAAGAGCAAGATTCTGATTTATAAAAGGTCTATTTCTTCTTCCATCTACTACTGGCATTTTGGAAGTATAAAATTGGAGAAGCTAAGTAGGTTTGTTTAGTCAATATTGAAGAGAGAAAAAGCCTGAAAAATTTATATAAAATGATTGATTGCCTAATTGTCCAGACTATCGTTTCTATCCAAATATAGCACATATAATACTTATAATTTATCCAAGACAGCTTAGGAAAAAGACAACTTTAGAAAGTTTATGTCTATTATTTATCTGTCCTTTCTACCTGCCAAGAAATAGAAAACAGGAAGGTTAAGAACAAAGCTATATAAAGTCAAGAGGAAAAAAATGTTGAAAATGAGGGATCCTGAT
This sequence comes from Muscardinus avellanarius, assembly GCF_963383645.1. Lineage (NCBI taxonomy): Eukaryota > Metazoa > Chordata > Mammalia > Rodentia > Gliridae > Muscardinus > Muscardinus avellanarius. The sequence goes on from NC_137797.1 coordinate 57,006,168, forward strand.
ACTTTTCCTTCCTGACTTTTATGTTACATTTTACCATGCAAGTGTTTATGTACAATGATGTTCATTATTGAATTACTTCGAAAAATGAATGTCAAGAATGGTGAATTTAAGCTGTAAATAACCGAAAATCTAAACACTGGAGGCTAAAAAAATACTTATTTTTCTCATCATAACAAGAAATCTTGAGGAAAGCAGTTGCTTGGCATTGGTTTAAATGTTCAATGATCTTGTCAAGAGCAAGTCTCTAATTTTCTTGACTTTTTTTTCTCATGGATGAAAGATGGGTAGCAAACTTCAGACAGCTTACTCCTTACCATGCCAAAATGATAGATAAGAGATGATGCCAGTTTGGGCTATCCCATTTCATATGGAAGGCAAATGCATTCCTGGAGCTTCCCTCTCAACTCTCAGAGAACTTCAGTTTACTTCTCAGTGGCTGAAACTTGTAGGTAAGGCTAGAAAAGCTCAATACCTGGAAATATTTAATTTTCCCATTCCAGAGGCAGGCAAATGAGAAGGGTCTGCCACAGTGAAGCCCAAGAAATATCAAAGCAACCAACAACACAAGCTTGAGTGAATATGATGTGCCATATGAATCCTCACTAACTGTCAAAAATTTTGTTGCATAAAAACACTTATATGCAAAGTTACTCATAAAACAGTCTCTACTAAAATTAACTTAACAACACAATAAAGAAATGAGAAACTTCAAATTTGTGGGTTGGAGTAAAATAAACTTGGATTTTTTTCAAAATCCAGATTTTGAAAATAGATATATGCAAAAAGACGAAATTGGAACTTACATCCTCATAGTGTTGACTTTGGTTAAGTTCCCGGAAACAGACGGTGAGGCAGAGCATTGTCTATATGTGGAGTGGTCTCAGAAATAGTACCTGTAAGAAGAGCAGGGCTGGGCAGAGGGAGAAGTGAACTGCAAGAAGGCACATGGAGGTTTTACCTGGTCTCATGAGAAGCTCTGAAACTTGGATGCTTCGTATTGTCCCAGTCGAGGGACTGTGCCTTTTCACCTCCACAACTGACCAGATCCTGGATTTGGGCTGTCTCTAGGGAGAGGATATAACTCGGGTGAGGCAGTTTCCTTCACAGAAGGCATTCAACTGGGAAGAATTCAACTGGGAGCCATCAGCAGCCAACATTCTTGGCAGCTGAATCCTGAGATCTGGGCAGCACACCACAGCATCCACAAGAAATGTCAACTGTGATTACCTCTGGGTTTGGGGATTGAAGGTAACTTTCTATATTTTAATTTTTTCCAAATTTCATAGAGTTGTCCCAAGGATTAAATGAGTTAATTGATATAAACCATGTTGAAAAAAAAGTTTTCCTGATTATTTTGCATTTAGATTATTTATTTATTATTTGTTTATTTTTTGCGGTACTGGGGATGGAAGCCAGGGGGATCATGCCTCCAAGCTATACCCCCAGCCCTATTTTTTTTTATTCTTTATTTTGAAACAGGGGCTGACTGAGTTGCAAAGGGCTTAAGTAGCTGAGGCTGTCCATGAACTGAGATCTTTTTGTCTCAGCCTCCCAAATGCTGGGGTTACAAATGTGAACCACCAACCCTGGCTGGCTTGCTTCCTTCTCCCTTCCTTCCTTCTTTGCTTTCACTCTTCCTTTCTCTATTGCAGTACTGGAGATTTAACCTAAGGGGATTCTACCTCTGAGCTATACCCCCAGCCACCGCTCCCCCTCTTTTTTTGGTGGTATTGGGGGTGGAACTCAGGTGTTTTCTACCTCTGGGCTATACTCCCAGACCTATTTTATATTTTTATTAGGAAACAGGGTCTCACTAAGTTGCTGAGAGCCTCACTAAGTAGCTGAGGCTGGCTTCGAACCTGTGCGATGCTCCTGTCTCAGCCTCCCAAGCTCGGGGATTACAAATGTGTGCCACCAAGCCTGGCTTGTTTTTGTGTTTGAAATAGGATCTCTCTAGGTTTCCGAGTCTCACAACTTGCTGAGGCTGTCCTCGAACCCGTGATCTTCTTATCTCAGCCTCCCAAGTACAGGGATTATAGGCCTGTAGCATTGCTCCCAGCTCCATGATATTCTTTATGACATTGTTTCTTTCTAGCACTGTCCAACAGGAAGTTGGATAGTGATGATGAAAATTTTGGTATCAGGGCCATCCAACATGACCGTCACTAGCCACAGGGGGCTACTGAACATGTGAAATGTGGCCAGTGGAATAAAGAAACTACATTTTTAATTCTAGTTAGCTTTTAATTTATTTATATATAAAAGGCATATGCTGTTAGTTGTTATTACACTGGATAATGAGACTTAAGGACAATACTGGGCAATGGTTATTTACAGAATAGACCTAAAATATTTGTTCTCTCTTGAATGTGGATTAGTTCCATACCTCATTACTCTATATTTTCCCTTAATCTTGATTTTAAAAAATCCCATTCTAATTAGATATATAGAAAAATAAAATACCAAGAGCTAATCAAGTACAAAAGAGAGAGTGTGTATATATGTGCTGTTAGGCATTATTACTATTATTTTTTACATACAAAAGACGTTATATGCCATGGTACACACCAGTAATTCCAGTATTTGGGAGACTGAGACAAGAGGATTGCAGTTTTGAGTCCAATCTCAGCAAATTAGCAAGATTCCCAGGAACGTAGGGAGACACTACATCAAAATTAAAAATTACAAAAAGGGCTAAGGGTGTAGTTTAGAAGTAGTATGCCTCTGGGTTCAATTCCCAGCACCAAAATAAAACAAAACAGATAATTCGGTAGTGGGTAGGGAGGTAACTGTGGAGGGAGAAACATCAAAAGCTGTGTGCATGTATTTTTTAAAAAAGAAGTAATTCACTTGCAAGCTAGATGCTAGAGAGCTATTTACTCTATTGCTAATGATGTAGTATTCTCCTTTTTTTTTTTTTTTGTGGTACTGCTAATGGAATCCAGGGGCATTCTACCTCCGAGCTACATCTCCCAGCCCTATTTTTTAGTCTTTATTTGGAAACAGGGTCTCACTAAGTTGCTGAAAGCCTCACTAAGTAGCTGAGGCTGGCTTCGAACCTGTGCGATCCTCCTGTCTCAGCCTCCTAAGTGCTGGGATTATAAGCGTGCGCCACCACGTCTGGCATGATGTAGCATTTTTAGTAAATAATATGAAAGAAAATAGAAAAGGTTGTTCTACATTAAATATTAGATTCCTTTCGACAAGCATTCCCACTCAAATCTTCAACCATACTGTTGATATAGTAAGGGTTATAACTGCAGAAACAATCTGAAAATGCCTGAACAACAATGCAGAAGTCTCTTAATACTCAGGTGGGGGGGCTACAGGCCACACACATGAGGATAGCTCACTAACAGCAGCCATATCTATAGAGGACAGAGAGATCTTGAATTGCTTTTCTGCCTTGCTAGTTATTGCTGTGCGCACTTTGGACAAGTTAGTTAAATTTCCAGAGCCTCCATCTGTAATCAAATGGTGATAACTACATCTACCTTGACTTACGGGAAGATTAATGATATGTAAAACACTTACCACATAGTGAATGTTAAGTCAGTGATAGTTTTATTATTGTTAATACTATGTTCAGAAAAGAGATCAGGAAAAGGGAAGTGCATCCAAGTAATGTAAATTTTATTCTTAATTAACTGGCATAATTATTATGTTATAAAATCATTTTTGGACATGTTGCTTTGTTCATAAACAACCACAAATAAAACTTGGTCCATTCATTACTGAACAAATGAAAAAAATGTGTGACTTGCTCTGTTCTTTGCATGTGAATGTGTGGGGTATTGGGGACTGAACTGGGGCTTTGCCCATGGTAGGTAAGCATTTTATCACTGAGCTATATTCTCAGCCCTTTGCCCTGTTCTTTGCCCCTAAAATGGGTTGTTGTAACTAAAATGGTTGCCACTATAAATATTTTCAAAGACTTAGGTTGAAATAAAAAAATTATTTTTATTTATTTTTAAAAAATTTTATTGGTGCATTGTAGTCATATATCTTAATGGGGTACAAGATGGTGGAGGAAGAAACAACATTTTGAGCAATAAAATATCAATGAAAAAGCAGTTAAGGGATTCTATCCCTAGGTATTTTTAAGATAACAGGTAATTCTCGGTTAGAAATTCCATCATCTCTGGGAGCCAGCCTCCAATGGCCCTTGCTTCCTGGGATTCATGCCCTTCAGTAGTCTGCTCAAATTCAATTAAGGCTGTCCCCAAATAGCAGAGACAATATGTGAATTCCAAGTCCCAGTCATAAAGGGCAGTGCAGCTCCTGGTTTGGTCTCCTAGATTAATCACTTGCACCAGGATAGGCCAGATACCATGCTGCGAGGACATTCAATAAGCCCCGTGGAGAGGCCCATGTGGCCAACAGTCTGTGACAACTCACCAAACATGTGAGAGTCAGTCACCCTGGAAGTGGATTCTTCAGCTCCAGCCAGATCTTCAGATGACTAGCCCTCACAAACAGCTGACTACAACCTTTTAAAAGATGGAGGCAGAACTGCCTAACTGAGCCATTCTTGAATCCTGAATCAGTGAAACTGTGAGAGATAATAAATAATTTTTATTGTCGTAAGTCACTAAATCTTGGATTTATTTGTTATACAGCAATAGATGTCTATCAGTATAATGGTAACAAATATTGCTGCTTAGGGGCTGAACCATGTGATCATTCCAAGTAACTCCTTGTTCTGTAGCTTTATGTTTTAATAGCTTGACAAGCCATTAACTATCTTTTCTTATAACATTTTTCATAAAACATGAAGAATCAGATAATCAAATATTTAATTCAAGGTATTTTTCAAATTCCTAGAAACATACAATCTGCCAAACTGAATCATGAAGAAACAGAAAATATGAACAGACCAATAATGAAGATTAAAGCAGTAATAAAAAGAAAAGTATAAAGTAATAAAAAAACAAGGAAAACTCTAGAAACAGATGGTTTTACAAGCATTTAAAGAATAATTACCATGAAACTTCTCATGCTTTTCAAAAAATTGAGGAGGAGGGAACACTTTCAAAGTTATTTTATGAGGCTGGTGTTACTGTCATATTAAAGTAAGATAAGTATACTTAAGAAAAAATTAAAAGACAATACCCCTGATGAACATAGACATAAAAATTCTCAACAAATTACTAGCAAACTTAATCTAACTCCACATCAAAAAGATCATACACCACGATCAAGTGAGAACCCTGAAATACAAAGATAGTCCAACATACACAAATTACGTTATATCACATTGACAGAACGAGGGATAAAATTCATACAAACAACTGAGCATGGTGGTGCATGCTTGTAATCCCCACGCTTGGGAGGCTGACACAGGAGGACTGCACAGATTCAAAGCCAGCCTCAGCTACTTAGTGAGGCTCTCAGCAACTTAGTGAGACCCTACTTCCAAATAAAGTATAAAATAGGTCTGGGAGTATAGCCTGAAGGTATAAAAGTCTCTGGATTTCATCCCCCAGTACCACACACACAAAAAAATCATACAACCAATTCAATATTGTGGAAAAGTATTTGGCAAAATTCATGATTAAAAAAAAAAACTCTCAACAAATCAGATGTTCAATTAGGCAAGAAAAAGAAATAAAACTCATTCAAAGCAGATAGGAATGTTATAGTCTCTCCAAATGACAAATATATACTGAAAGCCCTAAACACCAAGAAAAATTAGAACTAATAAATGAACTGGAGAAAGTTGCAGGATACAAAATCAATATATAAAAATTGGTTGAGTCTCCAATAATAACAAACTATCTGAATCAGAAAATAAGAAAAATTGTATTTACAATAGCACCAAAACAAAATAAAATACTTAGGAATAAATCCACTGAAAGGGGTGAAAGGTACATTAAAACTTTTAATAAATTGAGGAAAGAAATTGAAGAAAATATAAATAAATGTAAAGATGTCCCATGATCATAGATCAGAATTAATATTGTTAAAATGTCCATACTATGGCCGAATGTGGTGGCACACGCTTGTAATCCCCATGCTTGGGAGGAAGAGACAGGAGGATTGTGCAGGTTCGAAGTCAGCCGTGCTGGCTTAAGAGACCCTGTTTCCAAATAAAAAAGTGTAGGGTTCTGGGAAGATGGTGACTGAGAAAAGCAGCATTTACGAGTCCCGCTAATAATCAATCTCTATTGCCACAAAATCAGCACTTTTCATAGCCAGAAAACACCATCAGCAGAGAAATAAAAACTTAATACAAGGGACAGAGAATTCCCCCAAAAAACATGAACAAAACAAGGATGTCCATTATCACCACTTCTCTTCAATATAGTACTAGAAACTCTAGCCACAGCAATAAGGCAAGAAAAGGAAATCAAAGGAGTACAAATAGGAAAAGAAGAACTCAAACTTTCACTATTTGCAGATGACATGATACTATATTTAGAAAACCCAACAAACTCAACCAAAAGGCTCATAGAACTGATCAACAAATTCATCAATGTGTCTGGATACAAAATAAATCTTAAAAAATCAGAAGCTTTCCTGTACACCAACCATAAATCAACTGAAAAAGAAATTCAGAAAACACTTCTACTCAGGATCTCCCACAAAAAAACAAAATACTTAGGAATAAACTTAACCAAGGAGGTAAAAGATCTCTACAAAGAAAATTATAAAACATTGAAAAAAGAAATCAAAGAAGATCTTAGAAGATGGAAAGATCTTCCATGTTCATGGAATGGCAGAATAAATATCATTAAAATGGTCATCCTTCCAAAAGTGATTTACAGATTCAACACAATGCCCATTAAACTACCAAGATCATTCCTCACAGACATAGAAAAATCAGTCCTTAAATTTATTTGGAATAACAAAAAGCCCAGCATAGCCAAAGTAGTTCTCAGCAACAAAAACCATGCAGGAGGAATCACAATACCTGACTTTAAACTATACTACAAAGCCATTGTAATAAAAACAGCATGGTACTGGCACAAAAACAGATACATAGACCAATGGAGCAGAATAGAAGACCCAGAAAGAAGTCCACACACTTTCAGCCAATTGATTTTTGACAAAGTGGCCAAAAACATACACTGGAAAAAAGATAACCTGTTCAACAAATGGTGTTGGCCAAACTGGTTAACCATATGCAGAAAATTGGAAATTAATTCCACTTTTCACCCTGCACAAGAGTCAATTCAAGATGGAACAAAGACTTGGAAATCAAACCAGAGACCTTGAAGCTCCTTGAAGAGGGCATAGGTCAAACACTGCAACACCTAGGCACAGATAAAACCTTTCTCAACAAGACCCCAAAGGCACAACAAATTAAAAGGCAAATCAATACGTGGGATTGCATGAAACTGAAGAGCTTCTGTTCAGCAAAGGAAACTCAAGAATCTCAGTCGAGAGCCAACAGAATGGGAGAAGATTTTTGCCACCTACCCCTCAGATAGAAGACTAATATCTAGAATATACAGAGAACTCAAGAAACTCAACACTAAAAAAACAATCATCCAATAAAAAAAATGGGCAAGTGAACTAAATGGACACTTCACGAAAGAGAAATTCAAATGACCAATAAATGCATGAAGGAATGCTCATCATCATTGGCAATCAGAGAGATGCAAATCAAAACCACCCTGAGATTTCACCTAACTCCAACTAGAATGGCAATCATTCAAAACACAAACAACAACAAATGCTGGTGAGGATGTGGAGAAGTGGGAACTCTAATACATTGTTGGTGGGATTGCAAATTAGTGCAACCACTTTGGAAAACAGTATGGAGGATCCTCAGAAGAATGGGAACAAATCTACCATTTGATCCAGCAATACCACTTCTGGGTATCTACCCAAAAGAAAGGAAACCAAACTACCAAGCTAATGCATGTGTGTCTATGTTCATAGCTGCACAATTCACCATAGCCAAACTATGGAACCAGCCAAGATGTCCATCAACAGATGAATGGATTACAAAACTGTAGGGTATGTACACAATGGAATTTTACTCAGCCAATAAAAAAAAACGGAATTACATCATTTTCAGGGAAATGGATGGAACTGGAGGACATTATGCTAAGTGAGATTAGTCAGTCACAAAAAATAAGAAATCAGATGCTTTCCCTAATATGTGAAAGCTAAGGAGAAATGGGTCATAGGAGGAACTCTAGATGAAAAAGGAAATCCTATAGAAGAGCAAACAAGACAACCTAAATGAGGGGATGGGAGGGAGGAAGAAGGAAATTCTCTAAAACACGCAATGTACTTAAACATATCGAAGTCAACCACTAAGCCAAGCAAGGGAAGGAGGGACGGGGAGGGAATGGGTGGGAATTGGGTAGGGGTTAAATTGGTGAAGTGTACATGTATGTACACACAAGTTTTTTTTACCCCAATATGATGTATAAATGTACCAATAAAAATTAAAAAGAATAACAACAACAACGAACAAGTAAAAAAGTATAAAACAGGTCTGGGTGTGTAGCCCTGAGGTAGAAGGGCTTCCAGGAACCCCAGTACTACCACCAAAAAAACCCCAAAAAACAAAGTCCATGTTATGAGAAGCAATTCCCAGACTTTTTTTTTGTGTATGTGGTACTGGGAATTGAACCCAGGGGCATTTTACCTCTAAGCTACACCCCAGCCCTATTTTTTATTCTTTATCTTGAAACAGGGTCTCACTAAGTTGCAGAGCGCCTCACTAAATGAGCAGCTGAGGCTGGCCATGAACCTCTGATCCTCCAGTCTCAGCCTCCTAAATACTGGGATTACAAGCCTGCACCACCATGCCCCACTTAAAACTTTTTCTTTAGAATTTTATTGCCTCAGGTATTTTGTTGTAGCAGCATGAAGTTGATACAAGGATGAACCATTGGCCTTCCAGGAAGCAAGGTTCCCAATGTACTCAATGTAATAAACTTTTTAAAGTTTTGTCTTTCTAAAAGAAAAGTTTGTGTTGAGACCTGGTCAATTCTCCCCACACTTTTTTTTCCCCCAGTAGTGGGGATTGAACCCAGGAGCATTCTACCTCTGAGTTATACTCCAAGTACTATTTTATTTTATTTTATTTTTTAATTTGAAAAGGATCTCACTAAGTTGTGGAGGGCCTAACTAAGTAGCTGAGACAGGCCGAGAACCTGTAAGCTGTTAAGTTTTTTAGGTGCAATAAAAAAGGCGAGAGAGACCAGTGCACCAAAAGGAATTTTAATACGGTCTTCTCTCGGGGATAGGAGCTGGACCACTCCTGAAGACCTCCGAACTCCTCCAAAGTTGGGAAGGAAATGTTCCCTTCCTTTTAAGGTTTATGTCTTGTGGGTGGGACTACGCATGGAAACTCCGCCCCTGTCTCGCCAAATAGCCCAGCAGTCTCCTCCTTTTCCAACCTGTTATAATCCTCCTGTCTCAGCTTCCCAGATACTGGGATTACAAGGGTGTTCCACCACGCCTGGATCCCAGACTTATTTTAGTCACCATAAAAATTCTAATAGCATGTTCTTTCACAGAAATAAAAAGCAATCCTAAAATCTGTATGGGAACTCAAATAAGCAAGGCAACTTTGGGGAAGAATAGCAAAGCTGGAGTCATTGCACTTTCTTCCCCTTGTGGTACTAAGGATTGAACACAGAGGCATTCTATCTCAGAGCAATAGCCTGTACCCAATTTTAATTTTGAAACAGGGCCTCACAATAGTTTTTGAGGCTGGCTTCAAACCTGTTACCCTTCTCAGTCTCTCATGTACCAGAATTCCAGATGTGCACCATCAGACACAGCCCTTGTACTTCTTGATTTTAAATTAAGCTAAAAATTTTATTAATCAAAACAGTATAAGCCGGGCGTGGTGGCGCATGCGTGTAATCCCATCATTCAGGAGGCTGAGCCCAGAGGATCGCGGTTAGCAGACAGCCTGATCTACTTAGTGAGGCCCTCTGCAACTCAGTGAGACCTGGTTTCAAAATAAATAATAAAAAATAGGGCAGGGGGTGTAGCTCAATGGTCGAATGCCCCTAGGTTTCATCCCAGACCCGCAAAAAAAAAAAAACAACAACAAAAAACAAAAAACAAAAAAACAGTGTAACACTGTCAAAAACATACATATTCAGACCAATGGAACAGAATAGCGAGTCCAGAAATAATCCCTGAATATGATCAATTAACTTTTGACAAGGGCACCAAAATATACAATGGGGGAAAGGACAGTGTGTTCAATAAATGGTATTAAAGAACCTGAATATACATACATCAAAAAATTAAATTCTACCCTTATATCATACATAAAAATTAATCTGAGCCGGGCGTGGTGGCGCATGCTTGTAATCCCCGCGCTTGGGAGCCAGAGACAGGAGGATCGCGCAGGTTCGAAGCCAGCCGCACTGGCTTAAAAGACTGGTTTCCAAATAAAAAAATGAATAAAATAGGTCTGTAGCCTGAACGTAGAAGGGTTTCCAGGAACCCCAGTACTACAAAAAAAAAAAAAAAAAAATCTGAAATGCATGAAATGCTTAAATATAATACTTGAAAGCATAAAACTGCCAGAAGAAAGTAGGCGGAAAAAACTCTTTAACATAGGCCTTGCCAATTATTTATTTGTTTTTTGGATAGGACAGGCAACAAAAGCAAAAATAAACGAGAACATATAAAACTCAAAAGCTTCTGCACAAGAAAGAAAACAATCAACATAGTGAAAAGGCAACTCACAGTATGGAAGAAAATATTTGCAAACCATATATATGACAATGCCTTAATATCCAAAATATAAAGGAACACATACAACCTAATAGCAAAACATCAATTAGTTAATTAAATAATGACCTGATTAAACAAGCTGATGGGCAAAGAATCTAAGTAGACATTTCTCCAAAGAAGACATATAAATGAACACCACATATGTAAAATATGTTCAATCTTACGGATCATCAGAAAAATGTAAATCAAAACCTGCTCTATATAATGGGGTGTGTTAGCACATACCTGTAATCCCAGTACTTGGGAAGCAGAGACAGGAGATTTCAGGTTCAGACAGCCTCAGTAATTTAGCAAGACCTTGTTTCACAATACAAAACTAAAAAGGGAGATAGCTGTAGCTCAAAGGTAGAATACCCCTAGGTTCAATCCCTAGTACCTCATAAACAAACAAACAAACAAAACACCCATAGCTATCAATCATCCCACATCCATTAAAATGACTGTTATCAAAGTGATAAGGAGATAACAAGCATTGTTGAGAGTGGGAAGGAAGGGAACTGCTGGTGGAAATGTAAACTGGTATAGTTAAGGAGAACTGCATGGAGATTCCTCGAAATATTAAAAATAGAAAGCCAGGTGTGGTCATGCATGCCTGTAATCTCAGTTACTTGGGAGGCTGTGGGAGGAGGATCACAAGTTTGAGGCTAGCCTGGGGAATTTAGTAAGAACCTATCTCAAAAATAAATAAATAAAATAAATAAAAAGGGCTGGGGCGAGTGGCAGATCACTTTCCTCACATGAGGGCACCTTGAGTTCAGTCCTCAGTACTGTAAAAACAAACAAAAAATAAAAATATTAAAAATAGAACTATTATATGATCCAGCAATCCCACTTCTGAGTCCATATCCAAAGAATGTAATCAATATCTTGAGAAGGTATATCAAGGGGTATCTCATAGGAATATCCATATCCCTATGTTCACTCAGCACTATTCATAATAGAGAAGACAGGGAAACAGATTAAGTGGAGAGACACAAATGCACAGATAAAGATAATGTGGTATAGCCGGGCGTGGTGGCGCACGCTTGTAATCCCAGTGCTTGGGAGGCTGAGACAGGAGGATCACACAGGTTCGAAGCCAGCCTCAGCTACTCAGCGAGGCTCTCAGCAACTTAGTGAGACCCTGTTTCCAAGTAAAATATAAAAATAGGTCTGGGAGTATAGCCCGAAGGTAGAAAGCCCCTGGGTTTCACCCCCAGTACCACACACAAAAAAAGATAATGTGGTATATAGACACAATGGAAAGTTAATCAGGATAAAAAATGGAAATCTCGTCATGTATGACATGGGTAAACCTAGTGGCATTATGATACATGAAATGAGCCAGACACAGAAAGATAAATATACATAATCTCATTTATATGTGGAATCTAAAAAAGTTAAGCTCATAGAAGCAGATAGTAGAATGGTGATTGCCAGGATTTGGAGGGTGGGAAAAATAGGGAGATGTTGCCCAAAGGGTACTAACTAACTTATGTCCATAAGATGAGTAAGTTCTAGCAATCTAATGGAATTAGGGCATCTACAGTTAATATTGTGTTGTTATATATAATTGAAATTTGGCAAGACAGTTTATCTTAAATGTTCTCAACATTCATACACATAAAAATAACCATGTGAGCCAAGAAATGTGCTAATTCACTAAGTGTGAAGTGTGTGTGTGTGTCCTAGAGAATGAACCCAGGTGTATTCTACCTCTTAGCTAATCCTCCTAATCCTCCAGCCCTATTTTATATTTATTTATTTACACATGTATTTTTATTTATTTATTTATTTTATTTTTTGTGGTACTGGGGATGGAACCCAGGAGCATTCTACCTCCAAGATACACCCCCAGTCCTATATTTTTTTCTTTATTTTGAAACAGGGTCTCATTGAGTTACAAAGGACCTAAGTAGCTGAGGCTGTCCGCGATCAGCGATCTTCCTGTTTCAGCCTCCCAAAGGCTGGGATTACAAGCTTGAACAACCATATCCAGCTTTTATTTTTATTTTGAAATAGGGTCTTGCTAGGTTGATCAGTCTCACTACTTGCTGAGGCTATCCTGGAACCTGCGAGTCTACTGTCTCATCCTTCTAAGTACTGGGATTACAAATGTGCACTGCCATGCCCAGCTTCACCGTTGATATCTGATGCCTCTTTTATTATATAAGGAATTCCCATATATTACTTGTGTAGGCTTATGAGCTTTGTAAGTTTTTTTTATTGTCTGTGGGTTTGGGTGCTAGTACTATATATTTTTGGATGACTTCTATTCATTTATCAAGAACCATCACATTCTCCTTCAGCAAACCATCCTAGTTCTTCCAAAAAGATAAGATTTCTTTCCCTTTGTCACCTTTATCATGTATAAAATCCTGCGTTCTAAACACAGGATTGATGTTATCCAGCTACATCCTTGAGGGCAGGTAACAGGTCCACAACCTATATTCGTTATAATTAGATGAGTGGATTTGCATTAAAAGGTGGTGATGGCCAAAGAGCTCTAGTTTGAGAAAAAAGAAAAGTTATTCTCTCATTTGCTCAACAAACATCATCAACATTCATTATGAAAGCCTGCAATGGTAAGTGAACCCTAGTCCATGTCCTAGGCAGTTCACCACTTAGACAGGTAAATAAAAAGGATTACAGTGTAAATGTGTAACAAAATTAGCATATACAGTGTTTCAAAGTAGTGGACATACTTTGAAACAAGAGGGGGTGCATGTCCATCTTTAAATTTGTCAAAGGTGGTTGCAGTTAATTTGAAAGACAAAGCATACTAATTTGCATTAATTTATCTTCCATTCTGAGCACTTTTCTAGAAAGCCTAATGGAGTTTGGGTAGGCCGGGCAAGCTGAAGAGATCTAGTTCTGCCTGGAAGATGGTTAACACAGACCTGACCTGACTAGAAGAGATACAGGTGACTGCTGACCGAGGCGTGTGATGGGGGACAAGATCGGGGCCTCTCATCCACAAGCCACTGCAGACGGACTAGGGCCCTGGCTGGAGCCTGATCCCAATTCAAAGCGCAATTCTCCCCTTGCAGCTCCGCCCCGCCGGCCCGGGGCGATTCCCGGCCAGACGTCAGGCGGGAGCTGACGTCAGGGGAGCATGACGCCAGACGACGCAGGCTCGCAGAGGGGGGCGTGTCCGCTCCCGCCAGGACGCGGTATTCGACGCGGGGGTCAGAGCCGCGGGAGCCGAAGCGCGGGCGGAGTCGAGGGCGGCGGCCTCCCAGCCCTTGGAGGCCCAGGAGCGGTCCCGGCGGCGGCGCGCTCCGAGCGGCCACGCGCACGCACGCCGGCGCGCTCCGGGCGGCTCCGCGCGCGTACGCACGCCGGCGCGCGCGCCCCCGGGAACCCGGAAGTGCGAGGGAGCGGAGCCACGTGGGTCGAGCTGCAGCGCAGCTCGCATGGGGGAGGCTATCCCGCTGGCCGCCCCGGTGCCGGTGGAACAGGCGGTGCTGGAGACGTTCTTCTCTCATCTGGGTATCTTCTCTTACGACAAGGCCAAGGACAATGTGGAGAAGGAACGAGAGGCCAACAAGAGCGCGGGGGGCAGCTGGCTGTCGCTGCTGGCGGCCTTGGCGCACCTGGCCGCGGCCGAGAAGGTCTATCACAGCCTCACCTACCTGGGGCAGAAACTAGGTACCTCCGCCCCGCCCCCGTGCCCCTGGAGGAGGAAGGAAAGGGGGTCTGACCCCATTTAGCTGAGGCTTGGGCTTCCTGTTTGTGTCACTCCTGGCGGCAGGATGGACAGTGCATTTCCCAGGTCTCCTCCCACCGCCCTGCAAGCCCCGCCCATCGCCCTGTGGCGCTGATAGATTGATTGGCCGACTGGGCGGGTGTTTTTTTTTTTTTGCAGGGCCTTGCCCCAAATCCATCTGTTTACCATTTGCTCGTGCATGGATTGGTGCTATAAATGAGAAGTCAACCAAACTCATTTGTCCTGTTCTTATAAATAGTAACACCACGATGTAAACGGCGATACAGCCAGGTCTTATTAGTGGACACTGACCTCTTACGATTAAGGTGCCTTGGTGTTACAGATGGAGTCCTACCACCACATCATAGTACCTCAGGATCATTTTAATGAACGAAGAATAAATGAATATGGGCCAGGAGAGACAAGAAATATGACAAACACTAGCAAGAGGAGACTTAAGGGGAAAATGGTAAACACTCAAGTATCCCTAGTCACTCTTGCCCCTGAAAATTAGATGCACAGACTGATTCAACAGACTTAAACTAGTAGAAACAATTCCTATGTGTAGGTGTGAGTAGATAAGGAAATAGTGCAAGAGCCAAGGGCTGTGCATACAGAATATTACAGTAACAAATGTTCGAATCTCAGAGCTTTTGAGGTATTTTAGTACTCTGGCCTCTCTTAGCTCCTTTAATTACCAAAGGTACAGGGGATCTGGTGCGAATGAAATGTTCACACAAATATTCACAAATATACAAAAGAGAATAGAAAGGTAAAATTGAGTGTAAATTTCATTTTGATTTCACCATTGTATTGCCTGAAGGTGATCCACTCATTGAATTTTTGTTAAACACTCAAAGGACAGGGCCTCTTGAGAGCCTTATGTGATAGCTCTTCAGATAACAAATAGTCTGTTGATTTATTGGTGAAATAGCTTCACCTCGTGTATGTTTTCCTCCTTTTTTTTTTATAGTGGCACTTTTCTTAAATGTACATGCTAAGATGTTATTCCCTTTTTACAGGTTAGCAAATTGTGTACGTCATTGTGAGTAGATGATAGAGACCACACTTGAACAGTTGCCTTTCAACTGTCAGACTGAGTGTACTTATATAATTTAATGTGTTGTATATAATATATGTGTTATGTTTGTGTGACTGTTTATGAACGTGGAGGAGGATTCTAGCTGGAATATTGAAGGTGGATCATAGTCTGACAGTTTTGGTTGTTTCTGCACTCTTCTTACCTATAAATAATGGTGACTGGTCCAAGTGCCATGATTCTTAAAGCTTTTTTTTTTTTTTTTCTGCTTTGCTCATCCAAGGGAATTTGATGAAAGCTATGGACTTATAGTTATCCCAGAAAAATGACACATAATTTTACATATAATCTGAGAAAGTGCAGTGGAATTTCCTAAGTCCTGTTTGTGGACTCCAGTTTTAAAAATCTGCTATTCTAGTTGTAAATTACAACAGCCGAGTTTTTATGTAGCCAGAACTGTCTTTCTGTGTGTTAGAACACGTGCATGAGTCTTTGTCTCTGAATGGAGCTGTGTGAAGTGGCCTTTACTGTGTAAACTGATGAGATCTGCTTGAGCCCCAGCTGGCTTGGTTGAGCCCCAGGGCTGTCCTTGAACCTGACCTTCACAACAGTTCACACTATGAAACATGTGCAGGCACTGGTTGGCTTACAGACGATCTCACTTCTCAGTAAATGTTGAAAATGACATGTTTAACTTTCGTACCTCATTAGTTAAATGTGCAGAGTATTAGTGCAGTAAATATAAGTTCTAGAATTTAAATTTTTTTTTTTTTTAGCTGGTCTGGGGATGGAACCCAGGGGCATTCAACCTCTGAGCTATACCCCCTGTCCTAGTTTTTATTCTTTAATTTGAAACAGGGTCTCACTAAGTAGCTGAGGCTATCTGCGAACCGAACCGTGATCCTCTGGTCTCAGACTCCCGAATGCTGGGATTACAAGTGTGTGCCACTACACCTGGCTCCTAGAATTTAAATTTTAACACTGCAAATATTTTAGTTTTTTTTTTTTTTTGTATCGGAACATAAGTGATTCTAATAGGACTTAATGATTATCAGGTTGACTATTAAAACGTAGGAAAAAAGTATGTCACATTTAAAACATTTCCTATGTTCTACAACTGCTTTTCTAATTAGGAAGTTTATATGATTTTCTTTATAAGGCAAAACAAAAAGCTTATGTATACTTAAAAATGGTTCAAAAGTCTTTTAAGCTTCATTGAAGTAGAATCAACAAATTTGTGTATACTAAGATGTACAATTTAGCCGATCATGGTTATGTATGCTTGTAATCCTAATACTTGGGAGGCTGAGACAGGAGGATCACAGATTTGTGGCCAGCCTCAGCCAATTCATGAGACCCTCCACAACTTAACGAGGCCCTGTTTCAAAATAAAAAATAAAATAGGGCTAGGAGTGTAGCTCAGGGGTAGAATGTCTCTGGGTTCAATTCTCAGCCCCCCCCCCCCAAGAACAATGTGACATTTTGGTATATATACTGTTTACACACACACTGCAAAGTGATCAGAGTCAAGTTAATATATTTATCATTCACATTTTCTGTTTCTCTTTATATCTATAAAAGATACACTGTCTTAGCAAGTTTCAAGTAAGAGAATCTTTTTGACTTCAATCTTTGGACTGGATTTGGGGCTATAGCAGCGAGAATCCTGATTACAGATCTAACAAGAACCTTCTTTTCCTGGGGGCACCCTGTTACTGAAAGACTAGGTGGGATCTTTATCTTGGCACTTCCTCTTTGAGGAGAGGATAAGACCTGTTTGGGAGAAGATTGGCAATTTAAATATGCTGACTCAACGCCAGGAAAGGATTTTAGAAGGTTGTACTTCCCTCCCCTTTGTTTCAGTACTGGAAGGTTTCCTCAAATATGAATGCTGAAATTTGGCATAGTAGAAAATGACTTGAGAACTGATGTTTAACAATTACCATTAGCAAGAAGTAATAGAGTAATATGGCCAAGATGTTTTACATACTCCTCTAATACACTTGAAGTTTCATGATGTAAGATGAGCTGTTGACATCTTGAAAAATAATGGGCATTTATAACTAGAGCCCTCTGAGAACTATCCAAAATAGTATTTTGTAAATTCAAAATAATGAGTTCAAAAGAAGAAAGTTGAAGCCGGGCACGCTTGTAATCCTAGCATTCAGGAGGCAGAGACCGGAGGATCGTGGTTTGCAGACAGCCTCAGCTACTTAGTGAGGCCCTCTGCAACTCATTGTGACCCTGTTTCAAAATGAAGAATAAAAAAATAGGGCAGGGGTGTAGCTCGGAGGTTGAATACCCCTGGGTTCCATTCCTAGACCCACAAAAAAAAAAAAAAAAAAAAAAAAGGAAAGAAAAATGTCAGGTGTTTCTGACCGTTTGTTTCCCAGCGTGGAAGAGGACCAGTTCCAGTTGGATATTCCAAACCAGGATAGATGGGATTGTGCTCCTGAAAGTTTTGAGAAAAGAGACCTGTTAAAAACAAATGCATCGGTGGTCTCTCTCTTCCTTGCATTGGTTTCATTTTTGTTTCATGTGCTAGTGATTGTGTTTATCAATTTAAGTTTGTAAAGGTATTCTTTGTTTCTATTCCCCTAGATAAGGGGAATCTGATTGAAGGTAGTTGTCCATTTTTCAGTGCAAAGTTAAGCTTTTCATCAAGGCCACCTGTTTAACGGTGAAGGTGAGCACATCGTTGAGGTTGCCTAGCTGTCAAGTAGATAGTTTACCATTGAATTCCCAAAGCTCCATTATGTATTGGACTTTTCTTTTTGTTTTTTTTTTGAAATACAGGGGATGGAACCCAGGAGCATTCTACCTCCAAGCTACACCCCCAGCCCTATTTTTTATTCTTTATTCTGAAACAGGGTCTCACTGAGTTGCAAAGGGCCTCACTAAGTAGCTGAGGCTGTCCGCGAACCGTGATCCTCCGGTCTCAGCCTCCCCAATGCTGAGATTACAAGGTGCGCCACCACGCCTGGCTGGACTTTTCTTATATCAGTTATCCGTGGAAAGGGAAGGGACTAGGCTGTTGAGCATGTGCTTTCCAGACATATTACAAATATTACTTCGTTTTGTCTTTTTAGCAACTCTATTACTAGTTTTCTATTTTTATTTATTTATTTTGGTGGTACTGGGGGTGGAACCCAGAGGCTTTCTACCTGTGGGCTATACTCTCAGACCTATTTTAGATTTTATTTGTAAACAGGGTCTCACTAAGTTGCTGAGAGCCTCACTAAGTAGCTGAGGCTGGCTTTGAACCTGTGTGATCCTCCTGTCTCAGCCCTCCAAGTGCTGGTATTACAAGTGTGTGCCACCACGCCTGGTTGTATTGCTAGTTTAAGTTAACAACTACAAGAACAATTAAAGTTCCAAGTGGCTAGGTAGTCTGTACAATAAACAGCTTTTTAAGTTTGGGAGCTGGGATTTGAAACCAAGGGTTTCAGATTTCCAAAGCTTTTGAGTTTTACCTGGTATTTTTGTTACCTTCCTAAGCTATGAGATTTTTTTTTTTTTTTTTTTTTTGGTCCCAGACATGAGTACAGATGCCTATTGATTCCTTACTCCTTCTACAAACTCAGAACTAGACTGAATATAGGCATGGTAGGAAGCAGACCCTCCAGGGTACAGACCCAGATAAAATATGTATGGTGTCATGGTTGATCCACCTGTATCATATGTTTTTTTGCTGCTATTAGTAGGAGAAATTATGTTAATATTATTCATTATGAGCCAGGGTGTGGTGGCACATGCTTATAATTCCAGTACTTGGGAGGCTGAGACTCCTTAGAAGGACCACAGGTTCATGGCCAGTCTCAGCCACTATAGTGAGGCCCTCTGAAACTTAGTGAGACCCCGCTTCAAAATAAAGAATAAAAAATAGGGCTGGGCTGTAACTTGGAGGTAGAATGCCCCTGGGTTCAACCCCCTAGTTCTACCAAAAAAAAAAAAAAATTACTCAGTGTGTTTAAACAGTATATTAGAGAAAACACTTTCTACGTACTAGTAGTTTGTCTAGGGAATTAGTATTACAAGGATGACTAACCATTCAAGTTTGTCCAGGGCCAGTGGTTCCCAGAAGACAGGACTTTGTTTTAAAACTTGGACTAAGCTGGGTGTGGTAGTCCACACCTGCTCTTCTACTAAGGAGACTGAGGTTTGAGGACTACTTAAATCCATGAATAGAGCCCTGGCAACATAGCCAAACCCCACCTCAAAAAAAAAAAAAAGAAAAAAAGAAAAAAAAAGAAAAAAAAAAGAAAAAACCCACAAAATTATATGTACTAAAAATATCTCAGGAAGCCAAACTCATGGCTAAACCCGAAAAGTCCTGGGTAAACTTGATCACCCTGGTAGTGAGGGATGTAAGATTCATTTCTTGAAACATAAACACTGAACTAAAAACAGTATTGTGAAATAGTTCATTTATTGTGTTGATACTTTACAAGTGCCTTGGTAAATGATTTTCAACTCTGATTAATATGTTTAGAATAGTACTGCATTCATTACAGCATTCTGGGTTTATCGGGAGAAAATTTAAACTGTCGCCCGTCTCTGAGATTTTTTGTTTTTGTTGTTCCTAGAAATCATGTTTTTAAACATGCCCTGTTTCTTTTCATTCCCCTAATGTCTTGCTTCTAGCCCTCTGATGGGATGCTGACTTGATAAAAACATCCATGAAGCTGGCTTTCTAATTAGAAAATAATTGACCATGTATAAATACAGAAGTAAATATATGATATCTCTGCTGTTTAATCCTTTCTGACTGTCATAAAGAACATAGTTGGTCTTAATTTTTGCTTATTTCTTTTGGAAGTTTTGATACAGTAGCAGTAGCAATACTTAAAATTTGTTCCTGGGCTTAATAATTCACATTGTGATGCTTATTATATTATATATAACCTATAGTATCAACCTTGTAAAGAGTGCTGAGATTTTTTTTCTCTTTTTCCTGAGATCCCAGAATGTGTTTTTGCATAAATGGGTTGTCTGTGTATGTATTCCATTTTCTGGTATGGCCTAAAAGAAAAAATTCAAAGGAAGATGCAACTCTAAAGGAGAAACAGGAAAAATTTCTGATTTACCAAAAATAACAAAAATGTTTAATGATTCAGGCGTTCTGTTTTGTTTTAAACATATTTCTGTGAAAGAAGGGCTTTTAAGATCCAAGTTAATGTTATTTGTTAGGATAATTATGCTTCATAATAAATCTGAATGGTCATAAAAGTGGAGTAAAGGGGAATTGGAACATAAGTAAGAAAACCCTTCACAGGTCAACTTCTCCACAGGTCATCTGCTGCACCAATGAATCATACCAGGTATTCATTTAGCTTATTCCTCAGAGATGTTATGAATCATAAAGTATTTGTATCCTAGTCACAGAGTCAGGGAATATGGTAGATGCAAACTCATTGAATTTTATAGGTTTCAGTCTTTCTTTTGGCTACTGGAGGTGTTTGGTACTTCCGATTCATATCCTGACCTGTCTTGTCCACGTGTCTTTTGCTACCAGGGGGCCAATCTTTCTTCAGCAGGAAGGATTCCATCCGCACCATCTACACTTCCTTGCACAATGAGCTGAAGAAGGTGGTGACTGGCCGCAGCACCCAGGGTGGGACTGCTCCGCATGTTGAAGAACTCCTCTCCCACCTGTCAGAGCAGCTCTGCTTCTTCGTTCAGGCCCGGATGGAGATCGCAGACTTCTATGAGAAGATGTACACCCTGAGCACGCAGAAGTTCATCAATGCTGAAGAGCTCGTTGGCCTTTTGGACACCATCCTCAAGAAGTACAGCTCTAGGTCAGTATAGGGCAGGAGGGAGGGAGAGGATATGGCAGCCCCCTTTGTGTGTGTGTGTGTGGGGGGGGGGACTGGGCATGGAACCCAGGGGCATTCTACCTCCGAGCTACACATCCAGCCCTATTTCTTTATTCTTCATTTTGAAACAGGGTCTCAATGAGTTGCAAAGGGCCTCAATAAGTAGCTGAGGATGGCCACGAACCATGATCCTCCGGTCTCAACCTCCTGAATGCAGGGATTGCAAGTGTGTGCCACCACGCCTGGCTTGTGGCAGCCCTCTTAATCCCATACAGGTTCTGAGATCTTTCCCACTCTTAGGAAGATCTGTAGTGAAATAACTGATGGAGAAATGACTATCCTATTTTATTCATATTAGTTAATTAACATGTATGCATGAGGTAACTTTGGGTTTAGTTAATACCGTTTTGGGTGGATACTTCTCTAGAAATAATAGCAAAGCCTGAGAATGAAGTAATCTTTAAAAGTTGTATTATAATCGAGGCCTGCTTATAATCCCAGTACTTGGGAGGCTGAGAGAAGAGGATTGCAGGTTCCAACCCAGCCTCAGCAACTTAGTGAGACTGTCAGCAACCTAGTGAGGCCCTGTTTCCAAATAAAAAATAAGCTGGGCATGATGGCGCAGGTTTGTATTCCGGTACTTGGGAGGCTGACAGAAGGACTGCAGGTTTGCAGCCAGCCTCAATAACTTATAGTGAGGCCTTCCCAGAGGACCCATTTGTCTTTATAGTGAGACCCTGTTTCAAAATAAAGAATAAAAAGTTGGGCTGGGGGTGGAACTCAGAGGTAGAATGCCCCTGGGTTCAATCCCCAACAACAATAACAACACACACACACACACACACACACACACACACACACACACTTGTATTTATAAAAGCCTAGTGTGGTGGCACATGCCTGTTATCCTCGTACCTAGGAGGCTAAAACAAGAGGGTCACAGCTTCCAGGCCAGCCTTAGCAATTTAGCAAGACCCTGTTTCAAAATAAAAAATGAAAAGGGCTGCGGGTATAGTTTGAAGGTAGAATGCCCCTGGTTTTAATCCTTAATACCAATAAATAAATAAAAACTATGAGCTAGGCATGGTGGTACACACCTGTAATTCCAGTACTTGGGAGGCTGAGATCGGAATTGAAGGTTCTAGGACAGCCTCAACAAATAGTGAGCCTCCCAACAACCTAGTGAGACCCTGTTTCAAAATAAAAATAAAATAGAATTGGGAGTGTAGCATGGAGGTAGAATGCCCTTGGATTCAGTAACACATACACACACACACACACACACACACACACACACACACAATTTAAAAAGTTGTATTCTAAGCCGGGTATGGTGGTGCACACCTGTAATATCAGTACTTGGAAGCCTGAGTGACACAGGAGGATTACAGGTTCTATGTCAGCCTTGGCAATTTAATAAGACCCTGTTTCAAAATAAAAAGCCTGGGGGTATAGAATGCCCTTGGGTTAAATCCTCAGTACCACACATGCACCCATGCACACACCAAAGTTGTATCGTAGCTGCCTTTGATACTTAGAAAAGAGTTCCATAACAAGAGAAATGTATATAAAGTAATGGGACTTTTAAAAAACTATTATTTAAATAAGCGTTATTCCTTTCTTCTTCTTCTGATGTAGCTATTGTTGGAAATTCCTTTTTAATTGCTTTCAGAATCCATGGTATATAGTTTTTTGTTTTATACTTCCATAGTGGAGACAGACATTTTTGAGGAAGATATGCTTCCTTTTTTCCCCTATTAGTCAAAAAGTTATTTGGATGTGAGTTTGTTTTGTTTTAAGGATATTGACCAATTGGAAAAATCCTTTTATTTGAAGGATATCACTACATATAAAGAAATGAAACTGGTTGTGATGTATAGCCCACTGCCTGATCCAAGAAGCAATACCAAAATAATTTTAGAAGCATTGCCAATATCACTGAGGCAAATGAACCAGTTTTACTTTTGTTTCCTTGGAGTCTGGCATAGTGGCTTGCACACAGCAGGTGGTCCGTAAGTGCAGATTGGACAGTAGAGAATGATCTTTTTGAAGGATACCACTCCTTTGGATATGTGAATTCAGATATGCTTCCTTAAAACAGAAAGGTAGATGTGTTAATAGAGATTTCCCAAATAAACAACAGTATCCATTTGGCTAATGGAACGGGGTGGGAACAAGGCAGGGAGATTAAGAGACTTCATGGAGGAAATAGAATCTCAGCTGAGCTTTTCTTTTTCTCTTTTGTGGTACTGGCATTTGGATGCGGTGGTGCTCTCCCAATGAGCTATATCCACAGCCCTTTTATTTTTTATTTTGAGGCAGGGTCTTGTTAAGTTGCCAAGGCTAGACCCCAGCTTTTGATCCTCCTGTCTCAGCCTCCCAAGTACTGGGATTAGAAGCATGGGTGATCATGCCTGACAGCTTCTCATCCTTAAGCCTTGGTTAAAATGTCAGAGAGGTCTTCTCTTACTTTCCTACCAGAGCATCCCTCTTTGGGTGACTATCCTGTTCCCCTGCTCTGTTTTCCTCATAGCACTCCTTGCCATCTGAAATTACTGTTATTCACTTAGAGTGTTGTTTCTTTCTTGTTTTCCAAAACAAAAATGTTTGCTCCATGTTAGTTTCTGTTTTGGTGCCCAGAGCAGAGCCTAGCACATAGGAGGTGCTCATTAGATGCTTGTTGAATTAGAGTGTATAGCTGTGTTTCAGGGTGAGAGTTTGTACTGAATTTCTTAAATTGTGGGAATATCCTCTGGGTTCAGTCTCCAGTAAAACACACACCCCTTCTCTCTCCTCTCTCCCTCTCTCCCTCTCTCCCTTCCTCTCTCCCTTCCCCTCCCCCCCCTCAAGATTCTCTATTGAATTGGGTCTAGATTAACATGGTTTGCCTTTTCCTAGGATAAAGTCCTAGTTTTGGTAGGCTTTTTGATTGGCACCTGTGCTATACCAAACATTTCTTATGTGATTCCAGGGCTTTAGAGAAATAATTCATATTTTGGTGTTCTGTTCTATTCAAAACCTTAGTCCTCTTCCCAGAGGACCCATTTGCCTTTAAGAAAATGTTTATTTGCCCTGATGTAGTTGATCCATGTAAGAAACTCTTACAAAAATTTTGTGAATAGGGTTATCTTTCAAATAGTATACTGCCTTTGCATTAAAAAAAAATTAACAAGTGTGACGAATACCATGGAATCTAATCCTTTGGCCTTGATGCAAAATGCAGATCTCATGTGAGTTATTGCAGTATCTGATCTGCTTTCAGAGATGAACGGAAAGTGGGTTTTGTTTTTTATTTTCGGAGCCAGTGTGTTCAGAGTACAATGCAATGGCTTTAAAAGCTTCCTCTTTTGGTAAGCTTATGACATTATTAGGCAAATGTAAATTTTCATTTAAGAATCACAGTCATTTGTGATGCTGAATTTCAAAGTGAATTATTAACAAATTGAGTTATATGAATAATATAATGATTAATTATGTAAGAGTTTCATTGTGTGCCATTTAGAAGAAACACAAAATTAGCTTGTACAGGATTGGAGTGTTTGCTCTTCCTTGAATATAATTGAGAAGAGGTAGAAAGTGTTTATTCTGTCTTCAGATTCTGTAGACTTTGTTTTGCATTTATCTACCTGTTTTGTACAGTGGACATAAAAGAAAATTTTTACTAATCTTTCTATTTCATAGTTAAAACAAAAATGGAATACAGATTATAAATGTGAATTAAGCTGGGCATGGTGGCACACCTCTGTAATTGCAGTACTTGGAGGCTAAGATAGGAGGAACACTAGTTTGAGGCCAGCCTTAGCAACTTAGTAAGACTCTGTTTCATAATAAAAAAAAATATAATAGGGCTGAGGGTGTAGCTCAGAGCTAAAATGCCCTGGGTTTAATCCTCAGTACCACATTAAAAAATGTACATATGTACTCTCCTGCATCAAGACTATAATTTTCAGAAATAATGCTTTTTTTGTGTGGTATTGGACATTGAACCAGGGACGTTCTACCTCCAAGCTATAACCCTACCCCTTTTTAAATTTTTTACCTTGAAACAGGGTCTCACAAGCTTGCTCAGAGAGCCTTGCTATGTTGCTGAGGCTGGCCTTAAACTGGTGATCCTTCTGTCTCAGCCTCCCAAGTACTGGGATTATAGGCATGTGCCACACCTGGCTGAAAGGTAGTGTTTCTGAAGTAGAATTTTGTGTTAAAATATTACACAAACCTACTTTATATTTTCCTCCGTTTTGTGGAGCGTGTCAGCTCGCCCTTCCTTCCTTCCTTCCCTTCCTTCCTTCTATTTTGTAGAGCAAATGTTCTCTGCAAATAGCTGTCAGTGTCTTCTGTATCAAACTCGCTTCAAGCTGCCCACCGTAGTTTAGGTGTGTATTTTTGGACTGCAGCCGTGTAACAGATCTCCCCCATAATATGAGTTGTGAATAACTATGAGGCACACATTAGAGTGGAAACAGGGAACTGATGCATCATAAGACTAATCTCCATGTCTTGGCAGACTAACATTAATGTGAATTTTTAGCTCTTTTTGAGGATGAAAAATAGCTTCGACATTCACGTTCATCTTTAATAAATGTCGAGCATTTAAACACTTTTAGTGTGTTGCGGTGGGAGAGCTTGTTCAGAATTCTTTCTGAAGGTTGCACAGGGAATTTATGTCCTTTCAAGGAGAGCATTGGATAAATGATGGTTTTCACCTGAAAACAGTAGAAAAACAACAGAAATATTATATGTATAAATGGTCCCTGAGTTAGGATGGTTTGACTTAGGACGTTTTCAACCTTAGAGTGTTGCAGAAGCAGTACCACAGTAGAAACAACACTTTAGATTTGGGGTTTTCATCTTGTCCCAGGCGAGTGATGTGCAATACAGTAATCGCCTATGACGCTGGACAGTGGCAGTCAGCACCTCCCTAGTCAGCCACCTGGTCACCAGTGTAGATAGCCTGCTCTTGGCCAAGTGCACGGTGATGTTCTATAGGTGTATAAAAGCATTTTTAATGCCAGGCGTGGTGGCGCACGCTTGTAATCCTAGCATTAGGGAGGCTGAGACCGGAGGATCGTGGTTCGTGGACAGCCTCGGCTACTTAGTGAGACCCTTTGCAACTCAGTGAGATCCTGTTTCAAAAAGTAAAGAATAAAGAATAGGTCTGGGGGTGTAGCTCGGAGGTAGAGTGCCCCTGGGTTCCATCCCCAGTATCGCAAAAAATCCCAAAAACCCAAAAAGCATTTTTAACCTAGGATATTGGATATTTTCAATTTAGGATGGGGTTGTTGTGACATAACCTCATTGTAAGTCAAGGAGCATCTCTGCCAGAGTTTTTTCCAACCTCATACCATTTTCCCATTGCTTAACTGTCCTTCTGTGTTTGTATCCTTGGCAGATTTTCCTCATAATTTAAAGCTCATAAGTGTGGGTCAAGGGGTCTAAAGGCTAGGGTGGTAGGAGCCTTCATATTTAGAAAACAGGACATTTATGCTAGTGTGTGTGTGTGTGTGTGTGTGTGTGTGTGTGCGCGCGCGCGCACACGCGTGCGCGTAGGCTTTTGAATGTTTATTGCAAAACATGTAATGTTTGAGGAGTTCAAAGATTCCAGATATAGTTTATTTTTCTTTTAGTATATAATTAGACTTGACCCTCCACTAATGTTTTAACTTCCCCATCTTGAAGGATGTTGTATTAGTTAGCTGAAGGATGTTGTATTAGTTAGCTTTTTGTTGCTGGGACCAAAATACCTGACAACAACTGAAAAGGAGGAAAGGATTCTTTGACCCCTAGTTTCAGAAATTCAGTCCATGTTCCACCATCTCTAAGACAGAAACATCATGGTAGCAGGGCATGGCTGAGGAAAGCTGCCCAGGGCAGCCAGAAAACTGAGAGAGAAGGGAAGGGACCAGGGACAGACCTAGTCCCCAAGGCCATGTCCCCAGTGACCTAGTCCTCCAGCCAGGCCCCACCTGCCTATAGTTACCACACATTCAAATCCTTAACCCAGCAGTGGATTTATTCACCATGAGATTCTGATTCAGTTATTTCACCTCTGAGCATTTCTGTATTGCCAACACATGAGGTTTTCTGGGGTACATTGCATATCCAAACACTAATAAATGTTGAAGTTAAAATGTGGATAAAAAGACAGGTGTCATGACACATGCTTGTAATCCCAGTACTTAGGAGGCTGAGACAGGAGGTTCAGAGATTCAAGGACAGCCTCAGCAAGTACAGAGACTTTCATCAACCTAGTAAGATACTTTTTTAAGATAAAAAATAGGGCTGGAGGTATAGTTTGGAGATACATTGCCCCTGGTTTCAATCACTAGTAACAACACACACACACACACACACACACACACACACACACACACTGGATAATAGATGAAAATGATGTTTTATGTAGATAACTATTTTCTATTTTTCTTTTTTCTTTTTTTATTTATTTTTATTGGTACATTGTAATCATATATCACATTGGCATACAAGACTTGAGAAGATATACAAGCACACATCATCAAATTAACCCTCATCCAGCCCCCATCTCATTCCCTCCTCCACCCTCGATCCCATGCTTGTTTGGTGACTAACTTTGATCACCAAAGAGGCTCCATCCTCTCCTATTCCACACCCTCTGATTGGTCACCTTAGTTGCTTCCCTATAGGGCCCTTTCTATAGCTCAACCTATTCCTGTTGCCCCTTTCCTCCTAGTTATTGCTGATTAGGGGAAGCATATGGTTTTTATTTTCTGCAATATTTCTCTGTGTGTGCTGCGTTGCAAGTACCGATCCCACTCTTGACGGCCCAAGTAGTGGCCTGGCTACCCGGTGGACTGATCCAGACCTCGCTGGCTCAAGCAGCGGCCTTGCCTCATGAGAGGCCCCAATTCTGGTCTCGCTGGCCCCGACACCATCCTAACCCCTCAGCTGGCTCCGATCCCAGCCTCGGTGGCCCCAGCACTTGTCTAGCCTCAAAGCAGGCTCTGATCCTGGCCTCAGAGGCCTCAGGAGCAGCCTTGCCTCACGGAAGGCTCCGATGCCGGCCATTGGCCCCGGCACTGGCCTAACCCCTCGGCAGGCTCTGATCCCGGCCTCGGAGGCCCGCCTCGGAGGCCCCAGCACCGGCCTTGCCTCACGGCAGGCTCCGATCCTGCCCTCACTGGCCCCAGCACCGGCCTAACCCCTCGGCAGACTCCCATCCTGGCCTTGGAGGCTCCAGCACTGGCCTTACCTCATGATAGGCTCCAATCCCAGCTTAGCTGTGTTCGTCACTGGCCTCACTCCTCGGCAGACTCCAATCCGAGCACCCTCTTCGCCCAACCATTTGTCCCAAGTTCTCGAGGGTGCGTGGTGGTAGCGTTCTGCCTCTGGGATTATTACTTCAAAGGTTCCAGGTATAATGCATCAGATTTCTGCCTTCCCTGAGTACTGGCCACTGCCATTGCCACTGCCTCCACCATTTCAAATCTTTCCCAAGCTCTTTTTCCACTCTGAATGTTGTCCACTGTTCCTAAGCATGTGCGACAGTAGCATTCAACATTTGGTGTAATTTCTCCAAAAAAATAAGGTTGGTAGGATCCGATTTCTGCTTCTCCTGAATACAAGTCTCCACTGCCATCGTGGAGACCGCTTTCAGCATCGCCTTTCTCCTTGGTCTCTGCTAAACTCTCTCCTTACAGGTGATGTCCAAGAGTCTTAACAATGTAGAGAAGAAGCAGTCCTCCTTCGTGGGGAATTTTTCCAAAAGTTCTAGTTCATTTGGATAAGTTTTGTCTGCATCTTTAGTATCCTGGCATCTGCCACGGACTTCTTGACCCCTCTCCGATATTTTTCTTTTTTCTTTTTTCTTTTTCTCTTTCTTTTCCTTTTTTTTTTTTTTAATAAGAGAAGACAGTATGTGTGGTTTGAGGAGGTTGTGGGATCAGGCACTCAGTAGCACTGTGACCCGGCCCGGTCCAGCGTGCTCCGCACGACTCCGCCTGGGGCCCAGAGTCCTGCCACCTGGGCCCCAGCTCTTCCTGGGGTCCGGCGTGCTCCGCCTGACCCCCATCCGGGGCCCAGGGCCTTGCAACCGGTCCCCGGTTTCTCCAGGGGTCTGGCGTGCTCCGCGCGATCCCGCCCGGGGCCCAGAGTCCTGCGACCCGGGCCCCGGCTCTTCCAGGTCTGGTGTGCCCTGCCCGACCTCTGCCCAGGACCCAGGGTCTTACAACTGGGCCCGGTTTCTCCAGGGGTCTGGCGTGCTCCAAGCGGTCCAGCCCGGGGCCCAGAGTCCTGCGACCCGGGCCCCAGCTGTTCCAGGGTCCAGCGTGCCCCATCCAACCCCTGCCTGGGACCCAGGGTCTTACGACCGGGCCCGGTTTCTCCAGAAGTCTGGCATGCTCCTCTGTTTTTCATATATTAATAAGTTTCTATCTTATAATGTCCAACCTGGTCTAGTTTGGACTCTCTTAATCTAATCCCTTTAGTCATGTGTTAATTTTAAAACTCTACATACACTCATGATGATTTTTTTCCCAGTTGTTTAATGGTGACTAACATCTTTCTGTTAGAAAGGAGGCAGTGCAGAGCTGTGTGAGCAATGTCAGTTTTATTATCGGTGAAGCAATTACATTAGAGGGGTCGGTCCTATAAATCATCTCCAGAGTGCTTAGGACATAAGATACACTCAAGAAAGGCAAATTCTTCCTCCCTTGACAATGGGGTCGCTTGCTGAGGGGCTCCCGTAGCTTTGGGTCTCTAGGAAAGTGTAAGGGCTTGATGTGGGTTTCTCGAAAGGGAGCCTGGCAGACAGTGAAGCCCCCTGGACATTTTTCTCAGAAGGAAAAATCTGAGCAAGAAGGCTCTAAGTGGCCCATACAAAAAGGACTCTCTTTAGCCAATTTATTTCACTGTTACAGAACTTCATTTAAGTCACAAACAACAGACAAATCTAACAGGCAGAGAGGTTCAGGTTTTGTTTTGTTTTGTTTAGTTTTGGTGGTACTGGGGTTTCTGGAAGCCCTTCTACCTCCGGGCTATACTCCCAGACCTATTTTTACATTTTTATTTGGAAACAGGGTCTCCTAAGCCAGCGCGCGTGGCTGGCTTCGAACCTGCATGATCCTCCTGTCTCTGCCTCCCAAGTGCAGGGATTACAAGTGTGCGCCACCATGCCCGGCAAGGTTCAGGTTTTAACATAGTCCGTTACCTCCTTTACTGGATTCCTACTTTGGTCATCTGTTCATGGTGTGTGTGTGTGTGTGTGTGTGTGTGTGTGTGTGTGTGTGTGTGTGTTACTGGGGATTAAACCTCGGGTCTCCCTCATCCTAGGCAAGTGCTCTACCACTAAGCTACCGACCCAGCCTACCATCTTTTCTAGAGAGAAAGGCGTGAAGGGAGTAGGCAGCTATTGTTTCTCCTAGAAGGAGCACAAAGCCACAGTTACCCTGTGTCACAGTTTGCCTCATAAATGATATGGGAAGCTACTCCCGTGGAAGATGGCTATTAAGAAACTAGATGAGGGTGTATTCATTCAAGTCACCCCTCCATGCCAGTCTGGTATGGAGCTGTACCTACCCTCTGTATTTCTATCTTTCTAATAAAATTCTTAAAAAAAAAAAAAAAGAAACTAGATGACACACCTGGCTAAGAAAAGACTTTCTAAGGAAGTGAATGGCAGAGGAGCCCTGACGAATCAGGAAGACGCACTGATGAGAAGGTTCCACTCTGGCCTGCCATAGTGTCTGCGCCCTTCTCCCCAGGAATGGAGGATCATCCCACGGGTCGTCCCTTCCCCTCCAGGGGAGTATGTTATATGTGAGTTAGAGAGAAGCTCATGAGTCACAGAATTACCTGCTGAGTAAATACCAGATTGATTTAAAAATGTGCACATGCTGGGTGTGATGGCGCACACTTGTAATACCAGCATTTGGGAGGCTGAGACAGGAGAATCACAGTTTGCAGACAGACTCAGCTACTTAGTGAGGCCCTTTGCAACTCAGTGAAACCCTGTTTCAAAATAAAGAATAAAAAATAGGGCTGGGGGTGTAGCTCAGAGGTAGAACATCCTGGGTTCCATCCCTGGTACTGCAAAAAAAAAAAATGTGCATGTATATATTACAAATTGCAAAATACCGAGAACATTGTACATATGGCAGATAAGAAGTAGAATAGAACTTATTTGTATATGTGTGCATATACATGGCCACCATATAAAGTATCTTTCTTATTGCAGAGGACAGTTAAAAAGTTCTAAAGATATTTTGTCTAAGACAAGTGGGAATAAAATCACATGCTGTCTTAACCTCTTTGTCATATTATTGCATTTTCAATGATTTATTTAATATCTGGAAAAAGTAAAAAGAATAAGAATGTGGCTCAAGTTGAAAAATAACTAGATTATTTAAGGCCTTGCTATAGGCTTTCTTATGGGTTTTAGACTTTATCATAAATGGGAAGAGAAGCCATGTGTAGTGGCACACACTTGTAATTCCAGTACTTGGAAGGCTGAGACAGGAGGATTGCAGGTTTGCTGCTAGCCTCAGCAATTTAGTGAGACTTTGTTTCAAAATAAAAAGAATAGAGCCAGGCATGGTGGCATACACTTGTAATCCCAGCAGTTGAGAGGCTGAGACAGGAAGATTGAAGTTCATGGACAGCCTCAGCTACTTAGTGAGGCCCTGTGCAATTCAGTGAGACCCTGTTTCAAAATAAAAAAATAGAGCTTGGGGATATAGCTTGGAGGTAGAATACCCCTGGGTTTCATCCCTAGTATCACTAAATAAATAAATAAATAAATAAATAAATAAATAAAATAAAATGGGCCTGGGAGTGTCGCTCAGAGGTAAAATGCCCCTAGGGTTCCATTTTTAGTATCACAAAACAAAAAACAAACCAAAAAAATGAAGTGACCAACATGTTAGATATTTCCTAATTGGCTACCATTTTGCTTTTAACCAGAATTAATTATGAAGGGCATTTGGGATCTAGGATTAAATAGGGGCTGTCTGGTAAGTCCTGTCTTTCTTCATTTAATAAAAATTTATTGATTGTCCACTAGGTTCCAGATATAGGGTTATAGTGTATATTCTGTACAATTGGTTTAATGCTTGATGGAGTTACTATAAACAGTAAATAGGTTATCTGTGCTATGTATGCAATCAACAAATGTTTTAGTGACTTAAAAAAAAAATTCCACCTCTTTAGGATCACACCCTGAAAAGAGAATGCCTTGTTTTGATGATAAATGTTAGTTATACCATTTCCAAGAGAAATAATTTGTGTGTGTGGGTTCCGGACATTCTAGCTCCAAGCTACACCCCCAACCCTATTTTTATTCTTCTTTATTTTTGAAACAGGGCCTCACTAAGTAGCTGAGGCTGGCTGTGAACCTGAAATTCTGTCTTAGCCTCCCAAGTATTGAGATTACAAGTGTGTGCCACCACGCCCAGCTCAAAATAATTAACTTAAGAAAGAGTTATAACTAATTAGCTGGGGGTGGTAGCTCATGCCTGTAATCCCAGTACTTGGAAGGCTGAAACAGGAGGAACACAGGTTCAAGGCCAGCCTCAGCAATTTAGTAAGATCTTCAGCAACTTAGTGAAACCCTGTTTCAAAATAAAATAAAATATGGCTGGGAATGTAGATAGGAGGTAGAATGCCCCTGGGTTCAATCCCTAGTACTACCCAAGACAAACAAACAAAAAATGAATTTCTCTGTATTTGAAAAGAATTAAGTCACTACACTAATTAAAACAAAAAACTCCAGGCTATTTCCAGAGGAGAATATCTTGATATCATCCTGAGTTGGTGAAGTCATATCAAGATTTTAAAATAAGTCAACATAGAATTCTTCCATCTTTTCTTCTCAAAAGCAATATTTGCCCATGTATTTTGTTTTTCCTTTGGGGTAGAAAATAGCAATGTGGAGTAACATTTGCACTTATTTCTAATCTTCCTCTCTTTTAGATTTCACCACCCAATCCTTAGTCCTTTGGAGAGCAGTTTCCAGCTGGAAGTTGATGTCCTGAGTCATCTCCTGAAGGCCCAGGCCCAGGTTTCAGAGTGGAAGTTCCTCCCATCTCTGGTTAACTTGCACAGTGCTCACACTAAGCTGCAAACCTGGGGCCAGATCTTTGAAAAGCAGCGGGAGACCAAGAAACATCTGTTTGGAGGGCAGTCTCAGAAGGCCGTTCAGCCCCCACACCTTTTCCTTTGGCTGATGAAACTGAAAACCATGCTCCTGGCCAAGTTTAGCTTCTACTTTCATGAGGCACTGAGCCGACAAACTACTGCTTCAGAAATGAAAGCATTGACTGCAAAAGCCAACCCAGACCTTTTTGGAAAGATTTCTAGCTTCATCAGGAAATACGATGCTGCCAATGTGTCCTTAATTTTTGACAACCGTGGTTCAGAGAGCTTTCAGGGTCACGGCTATCACCACCCCCATTCCTACAGAGAGGCCCCGAAGGGTGTGGACCAGTACCCAGCCGTGGTTTCCCTGCCCAGCGACAGGCCAGTCATGCACTGGCCCAATGTCATTATGATCATGACGGACCGCACGACCGACCTGAACAGCTTGGAGAAAGTGGTCCACTTCTATGATGACAAAGTTCAGAGCACCTACTTCCTAACCCGCCCAGAACCTCATTTTACTATTGTCGTCATTTTTGAGTCCAAGAAATCTGAAAGAGACTCCCACTTTATTTCCTTCCTCAATGAGCTCTCACTTGCCCTTAAGAACCCTAAAGTTTTTGCAAGTCTGAAACCTGGATCCAAAGGTTAATGAGTGATTTGTGTGAAAGATTTTCAAGACTGGAAATTGTGTTAATTGCTCTGATGATCTACATTGGTCTATGACTAGAATTTACATCCATTCATGCTTCTTTCAGAGCTAAATTAAAGACAAATCCTCCATAATTGTGTTGCACACTTTATAAGCAATTAAGGCCAATTTAATTAAGCATCCAAAGAGTAATCTAGGAAATGATCATGGTACTACTGTGTATTTCCATGGTATGGCAAATTTGCTTCAGTATTTTCTCCAGTGTTTCATGTGGACTGAGTATTTATTGGCATTTGATTTTTCTTTCCAGATGTTTTTTTTATTATTTTAAGCATTGTGTTCTAATGCACTTGCAAACTCTCTCTTCCCTTTCTTCCTGGAAGAGTAATTGGGATAAAGTATTACATGGGTATATCTCATAAATTGTCCAGTTAACATGGAGCTAATAGTTTTGTAACTGTGATGTACAGATTAATATTTTTTATTCCACAGTTAGGATCTTGGCACAAAATTTCTGTTGGTTATTGAAGGTGAACCAATTGGTAGTACGTCAGGGTTTGACAGTTCAGAAGATCATCATGCCAACTGTAATGGCCAGGGGTTCTTTTGGAGGGTTCACCTACACTTGTTCACCTTTATAAAGTTTAAATTTTTCACTGTTTTAAAGTCAGCATAAGCTATCTTGTGGACTTCTTCATTCTTAAGCATATGATCTCCTTGACTTTTTGTATATCACTTTTCTGCTGAAATGTATGTTCGTGTTTGGCTCCATTTTCTGATTTTTTTAGGCTTAGAAGGCATGCAGTCTTGATTTTTCAGCCATTTTTAGCTTCTCATGCAATGTAGCCTACTTTATAAAATCAAAATGAGCGTCTTGATACTTTAAACTTGTAAAAAATCAATTGTGCTTTCAAAAGACCTCTTCATCATTGAGTAATCAGCTTGGTACTTAAGCACATCCAAACTTGGGTTTCATACCTGCTTCTTACAAATTAGTTTTGACACAGCTGGGTGTGGTAGAACATACTTGTAATCCCAGTACTTGGGAGGCTGAGACAGAAGGATTGTACAGGTTTGAAACCAGTCTCTGCTACTTAGGCTGTCAGCAACTTAGTAAGACCCTGTTTCCAAATAAAAAAAAATATAAAATAGGTCTGGGAGTGTAGCCCAGAGGTAGAAAGCACCTTGAGTTCCATCCCAGTACCCCCCTTCCCCCCCACAGACATATATGTTTAGAGGCTGTGCTATGTCTTAGCGTATTCCTCATTTCTTTTTTCTTCAGTAAGTGTTTAATGGGAAGTAGAGATGCATCAGGGAGGCATAATGGACTGTGGAGACCTTCCTTCACTTCTGTTATTGATTCAGAGTAAAAAGAAGTCACAAAGAATAACTGAGTTGTTACTACTTGATAGTTCTTTCAAAGCTTGTGTAAAGTGGAATGGTCACAGAAGTCTTGTTTCTCATGATTACATGGAGCCTGTTTTACTGGGCGTCCACAGCAGCCGTTCCAGCTTCATCAGCAGAGCCTTCGCCCTTCCCAGCCTGTGGGAAGACTGGGCTGACCACCTAGTCTGGACTACCTGGTAGAAGAACCCACTGGCCTGTTTTCTGGAGAGAACATTTATTTTTCATTTCTTTATTTCTCTCATCATGATTTGTAAAAAGCAAGTTTGCTTTAATTAGAAAATAGTGGTTTATCTCTGCATTTTATTCACTCAGGTTTTATAAAAATATGAACAGATTTTACAACCTTGACCTTACTTAAAAAGTTGAAAACAACTGGAACTAAAAAGTCAAATAGCTTTTCCTCCCTTTTCTTTTGCCAAGGAAATGAAAAATACTTCTTGGTGTGCATGTATT
This sequence comes from Muscardinus avellanarius, assembly GCF_963383645.1. Taxonomy (NCBI): domain Eukaryota; kingdom Metazoa; phylum Chordata; class Mammalia; order Rodentia; family Gliridae; genus Muscardinus; species Muscardinus avellanarius. The sequence goes on from NC_137797.1 coordinate 57,042,056, forward strand.
AATTTTTCTTGATAAAACCACCATTAGCCTTAAGGACAGGGTCCCCCATGTACCTAAAGAAATATATGCTTCAGTAGAACATAGAGAGGGGTGTAAACATATGTATTATAATTAAATAGTCAAATATAGACATAAATGAATCTCATATTTATTTTGAAACAATTTACAAAGAACAGAAGGCAGATGTAAATGTTAAGAGAGTCTAAGACGACATAAATTAATAAATCACTGCGGCTGTCAGAGACTGTACTGGAAGAATCTTTGAAGATTAAGTATTGATACTTAAATCATTTCTTAAGCTTTTCACTAAAGTTTAATTATATTAAAAGAACATTTTGGTTCAAGCAAAGAAACTCATTTTTCACTGTCATATTTTTCCTCTAAATAGTAATGAGATGATCTGTAACCTCTGCTTCCTGAATTGGGAGAGTAAGTCTGTACATTTCTGCAGACCATCTACTTGGACTTTGTTTCTGGGCCCCAGCCTAATAAATTTTATGGGTAAATGGGACTGTGGTCAACACTAAGTTTGCCAAAGGTGTTTCATTTCAGGGTACTGTTTGGACACCAGCTGAACATTTACAGCTTTGTCCTCTCTTGAGTCTGTCCTGATGGGATGTGTCATTTTGGGCAGTGTGTTAAAAGAAAGCCAACTTCTTAGCTGAGGAGCCAGTGCCCTTTTTATAATAGCTTTGTACCTTTGCACGTATTGGTAGAAATTTGCTTTTGAGAGAGAAGGTAACTGGCACTTCATTGCACTCTGGGGGGCTCACTTAGGTGATTTCACACTCTGTCCACCTTATTTTCTTTTCCATTTTTATTGGTGCATTGCGATCCATCATGATGAATTTGAGAGCGATAGAGACCTACATGCACTCCAGCTTGGTGAGCTCCCCCCCTTCACCCCGCTTCCTCCCCTTCCTCATGCACAGTTCTGATACTGGCATTGGTAATCTTGTGTATGGACATCATGCCAGTTGTAGTGTTTACCTCATCAAGTCTTTCCCCACCTGCCTTCCTCCTCCAGGGTCCCTCCTCTCTACAGGGGTTTCTTTCTTTGTCTGGAGTCCTTTCTGTATCCCAGTTTCTCCCTAGCTTTTCCATATGAGGGGAAACATAGGACCCTTCACTTTTTGTGACTGACTGATATTTCTTAGCATAATATTCTTGAGTTCTATCTATTTTTCTGCAAATGACATGGTTTTGTTCTCCCTTTTTACCTACCTCTTGACTTGGGTGTTTTTTTGTTTTGTTTTGTTTTGTTTTGTTGTTGTTGTTTCTTTGGCAAGTTAGCCTTTTGAGTTCAATTCCCCTGCCTGTAAAATGGGAATATAGAAATGTGGGTTTCTCTTTTTAAAGGATCGTGAAAGCTGTCATAAGATCATGTATATAAAAAAAGCCCTTAAAAACTTATTGGGGCTTGAAAGCTGCATAAATGAAAGATGAGCCTCTCTTCCCTAAAGCTTGACATCTCTGGCATTCTTTCTCTTCCAAGTCCATGCAAACCTGTGCTTAGTCATGAAGTTCAAACAGTACTTAAAGAACTGGCTTAGAAGAGGAGGCAGATAAATGCCTAACCGGCACACCCACTCTTCCTCTTTTAGAATCCTTATGGTTCTTTGTTCCCAATTTTTTATGGTAGGTTGATAGCATCATTTCAATTTTTTTTATATTCGCTGATTTTTTTTTAGAAGTATATTCAAGTCTCCAGCTGTAGCCAGGCACAGTGGCATACGCCTATAATGCCAGTACTTGGAAAGCTGACACAGGAGGATTGCCTGTTGAAGGCCAGTCTCAGCAACTAAATAAGGCCTTGTTTCTAAATAAATAAATAAATAAATAAATAAATAGTTGGGGGTATAGCTTGGAGGTAGAATACTCCTGGGTTCAGTTCCCAGCACCAAAAAAGAAAAATCTCTTAACAAAAAAAACTCCAGCTGTAATGATGGCTGTGTCTTCTAGGCCTTGCCTAGATAGGTTAAATCACTAGAGGCTGCAAACTGGTGATACTCTAATATTCTTTTAATTTAGTATTCTTTTAAAAATTTTTAATTGATGCATTGTATTCATATATCTTAAGGGGATAAAAGATTCTGGAGACATACATGCACACATCACCCACTTAGCCCATACCTAATCCCCACCCCATTCCCTCCCCATCCCTCCTTCCCATGTTTAGCTTAGTGATTGACTTTGATATGTTTAAGTACATCATGTGCTTTAGAAAGTTTCCCTCTTCCCCCCTCCCATCCCCTCAGTTAGGTCTCCTTATTTGCTCATCTATAGAATCTCCATTATTTTTCTCCTTTTTTTTTTGTTAGCCAGACTATCTCTCTATAAAGAGACACTTCACTTTCAACTATTTGGTTACCTTGAAGTACAAAAATTTATATTTCTATATATAAATATATAGAAATGGTTTGGTAAAGCCAGGTGTGATGGTACATTCCTGTAATCTTAGTACTTTAGCGGCTGAGACAGGAGGATTGCAGATTTGAGGCTTCAGCAACTTAGTAAGATCCCCTCTTCAAAAAAGGGCTGGAGTGTGTAGCTCAGAGGTCATATACCCACAGTTTCAATCCCTAGTACCAAGAAAAAAAAAAAAGGAAAGAAAAAAAAGAAATGAACAGATCTGATATTTTGGCCTTTTTAAAACCAGTTTTTAAAATAATGAATTAGTTTCTTAGCATCTGCCAGAGACATTGGAGAATTTTATAAGGATTTTTGCCACTTTTAACCCCAAATTTGAAACAGCAGCCGACTACCTCTCTTACTACAAGATACTTTTATGTAATTGTGGGAGGCATACCCCAGAGGGGTTCTACCACTGAGCTACACTCCAACCCCTCCCCCTTTTTGAAACAGGGTCTCCTAAGTTAGTGTACACCCACCTTAAACCTGCAGTCCTTGCTGGGTGTGGTGGCACACGCTCGTAGTCACAATACTTGGGAGGTTGAGACGGAAGGATCCGGGTTCGTGGCCAGCCTCAGCGACTTAGTGAGGCCCTCCACAACTTAGTGAGACCCTGTTTCAAAATAAAGAATGACGCCGGGCGTGGTGGCGCACACTTGTAATCCCCACACTTGGGAGGCGGAGACAGGAGGATCGTGCAGGTTCGAAGCCAGCCGCGCTGGCGTGAGAGACCCTGTTTCTAAAACATAAAATAGGTCTGGGAGTGTAGCCCGGAGGTAGAAGGGCTTCCAGGAACCCCAGTACCACCAAAATAATAATAATAATAATTAATAATAATAATAGTAGTAATAATAATAATGATGATGAAAGAAAGAAAGAATGAATGAATGAAAAATAGGGTTGGGGGTATAGCTCAGAGTTAGAATATCCCTGGATTCAATCCCCAGTACTGCAAAAGCAAAACAAAACCTGCAATCCTCCTATCTCTGTCTCTCAAGTACTGGGATCACTATAGAGCCTGGCTCCTTTTATATAAGTCTTATGACCTTCCCTCATTTCTTCCTTCTGGTTTTGCTCATCACAACTGTTGACTATTTTTCCTCCAACCCTCCTTTCCCTCTTTCCTTTCCTTTTCCTTCCCTTAGTTCCTTCCTTCCTTCCTTTCTTTTTTGTGGTGCTGGGGATGGAACCCAGGGGCATTTTACCTCTGAGCTTCACTCCCAGCTCTGTTTTTGTTCTTTATTTTGAAACATGGTCTCACTAAGTTGCAAAGGGCCTCACTAAGTAGCTGAGGCCCGCAAACTCTCACTAAGCTGTCTGCTAACCACGATTCTCCTGTCTCAGCCTCCCAACTGCTGGGATTACAAACGTGTGCCACCACACCTGGCCTTCCCTTTGTTTCTTTTTCTTTTTCTTTGTTTCTTTTTTTTTTTTTTTTTTTTTTTGTGGTGCTGGAGATGGAACCCAGGGGGTTTCTACCTCCAGGCTACACCCCCATCCCTATTTTATAATTTATTTGGAAACAGGGTCTCACTAAGTTGCTGAGAGCCTCACTAAGCAGCTGAGGCTGGCTTTGAACCTGTGCTCTCCTCCTGTCTCATCCTCCTAGGGGCTGGGATTACAAGTGTGCACCACCACGCCTGGCTTCCCTTATTTTCTGATATCTCTCACCAGTTCCCTGTTAGTCACCTCCCATCCCTGCCATGTATGTCTCAGAGAGCCTGGTTTCTGACCCAGTTAATGGGAAGCATCTAAGAAGACTCATTTTGATTGTTTTTATAACCAGTTAGGCATTTTAGGCAGTAAGCATACGTGTGTGTGTGGGGGATTTAATATTGACACTCATGGGTGACTGTAAGGAAGTGTGGCCACTTCATGAACACTCGAGACCTTAAGCTAACTATAGCCCACCAGTGCTGTTTGCAGCTAGAAAGTAATTTGGCAGAAAACATTACTTGCAACTAAAATCTTTCTAAGTAATTTTTACTATGAAATGTTTTATTAAGGATCATTTTTTGTCTATTTTCTCCAATTATTCAGGGTATACAGGCATTAGATTAGCCTTTGATTTTTTTTTCTTTAGGTTTAAAGGAAAAAGATTTTTAAGTGAAAAAGAAAACTCATACCCTCTGATTCTCCAAGAAAGCCCTTTAGGTAGAGTTTTAATTTAGCAATTCCCTCTCTACTTTTCTATCAGGTTCCTGTTTCCAATGCAATTATTTCATGGCCTTTTGCCTGAATTATGCAAAGCAGCTTCTCCAGAGGAAATGAGTCAGAAGAAATGGGCTTGATGTGCTCTTCTGCCTTGGGAGACTTCTCTTGGTATCATGTAAATCCATAAGGCTTCATTAATGGAAGTATTTTGACTTGTCTGCATGTTTTTTTCAGTGGGCTTTTGATGACAAGGTCTATTTCTGGGATACTCTAAGTTTAAAACCATATGGTATGTGTAGGATATCAATGCTAGAAAATAGAGAGGGACAAGTGGAATCTCTTCTTGTAGTCCTCTACCTGACATCAGAAGCTGGAGTTGGGGCTCTGAGCCCTGCTGTAACCCAGGAAGGGTCCTGAAAGGCAGCTGCCCTGCAGTGCATTCTGCAAGAGGGCTGCTTAATAGTCAGTGGCAGCAGGAAGAGATGCAGGACGGCTCTTGACCTTGATCTAGGAGAGGAAGATAGTGGGATTTTTGCTCACTTTGTCCCTAGGGTGTGGAAACTGCAGAGTAATTTTGGAAGAGTTAAATTGGAAAATCTGATGAGTGATTGAATCTGCGGCTTACAATGATTCGGCTGGTAGACGTTCTAGGTTAGGTCTAGACCCATTTCACTTGTTTTAACAAGACCTGGTAGGTTCAGGACACCTCTTCCCTCTGTGGCCATCCTGGTCTCAGTCACTCCAGGCTAGGCCAGTGTTAGAGGTGACCTCACAGTTGAAGACAGGATGTAAATGACTCCTTCCTAGTATTCAACATTCATTCATTTAACAACGATTAAAAATCAAATATGCTAAGGGTGGTGATATACCTTTACCTAGACCAATGTGGTACTTTCTTGATTGGTTCTTACAGTAAGGTGGTCTGTTCCTAGCTACCCAGAGGCAGCCAGAGCTGAAAGGGCTGTAACCAGTAAGACACTGAACAGTCTTTAAACGTGTGGCACTTGCATAGTTCCCTATAAATTTTGGCAAAACTATGGTACTCTGGTATTTTTTAAAGACATCCAAAATCACACTGTTTAGGGGCTGGGGTCTGTCTCAGTGGTAGATTGCATGCACAAGGCTTTGGGTTCAAATCCCAACGCAGCCAAAAAAGTAAAATCATTTTGTGTATTATCCCCTAAAGATGCATTTTATTATATACTACAGATATTGACATTTTAAATAAAAATTTAATTGGCCTTTTATTTTTACTTTTGTTATTTATTTTGTGGTAGTGGGGTTGGAACTCAGGGGCCTCTGAGCTATACCCCCAGCCCTATTTTTATTCTTTATTTTGAAACAGAGTCTCACTAAGTTGTGGAGGGCCTCACTAAGTAGCTAAGGCTGGCCGCAAACTCTCAATCCTCTTGTCTCAGCCTACCAGGTATTGGGATTACAAGTGTGCACCACCAAACCCGGTTTAATTATCCTTTTAGGTCCCATGAAATCTCAGTACAATAAAGATTTGGTAAATACCGTTTTCCATATTTAAAATTTTATTGAAGCAGGGAGTGGTGTAATCCCAGTACTTGTGAGGCTGAGACAGGAGGATCACAGGTTTGAGGCCAGCCTCAGCGACTTAGGCCCTCTGCAACTTAGTGAGACCGTACTTAAAAATAAAGAATAAAAAATAGGGCTGGGGGTGTGTCTCAGAGGAGAGTTTTCCTGGGTTTAATCCTTAGTACTGCAAAAAAAAAAAAAAAAAAAAACCTTATTGAGCCAGGTGTGGTGGAGCATGCCTGTAATCCCAGTACCTGGGAGGCTGAAACAGAAGAGCAGGTTTGAGGAAAGCTTCAGCAAGTAGTGGGACTCTCATCAACCTAAAGACCCTTTTTCAAAATAAAAATTAAAAAATAGGGCTGGGCATGTAGCTCAGAGGTAGAATGACCCTGGGTTCAATCCCCAGTATCACAAAAATAGAGAGAGAGAGAGAGAGAAAGAAAGAAAGAAAAAAAGAAAGAAGAAAGAAAGGAGAAAGGAAGAAAAAGTACCTTAACAAGCTTTGTAATAGATGAAAATATTTTATCACTCCCTTGCTCCATGAACTTTATTCAATTTCCATGGATGATTTTGGGGGTTTTTAAATTGCTTTATTTTTGCTTAAAAGTCTTATTGCTCATTCTGTTAAATCTTCTTAGCATATTATTTATGTAAATGTTCTTTGTACCATCGACTCTCAGGACGTTCTCTGGGTTGTTTATTTTCTTTTTGTACTTGTATTAGTTAGCGTTTCCACAACTATAATCCAAAAGACTTGATCATGCAACTTAGAGGAAGGAAGATTTATTAGATCACAGTTTTGGAGTTCTACCCATGTGAGGCTGGGGACTGGGAATTTTGGTGCATGGCCACAGGGAGTGGAGGAGAGCACATAGACTGCTCCTCACATCCTGGAGGCCAGGAGCAAGAGCGAGAGAGAGATCCTGTGCTCATGAGGGGAGGAGGACCATATGTAATCCCCAAGGGCACAGCCCAGGGACCCACCTTCTCCAGCCATATTCTACCAGCCTAGGCCACCACTCAGATAAATCCAGGTATTCTACACCTGAGCTACAACCCCGGCCCTATTTTATTTCGAAACAGGGTCTCACTAAGTTGCTGAAACTAACCTTGGACCTGCAATCTTCCTGTCTCAGCTTCCCAAGTACTAAGATTTTAGGTGTGAGCTACCATGCCTGGAAGGCTATAAGAATTCAATGAACAAATGATATCTATTCATCCATCTATCTAATATATCTAATATATATGTATTTTAGAAATGTTAATAAACCCTTAACATAAAGTTACATTTAATTTGAAGTTCATCTTTTAATGAAATGAATATGTATATTATTTATGATGACTTAATTAAATTGTCTAAATATTATTTTGCTTGGTAGACAAAATTTTTATACCCTGCAGTAATACCTTGTATCAAGAACAAGGGTTTATGATTTCACCCTGTGTGTTGGCTAACAGGTTATCTTGCTACAGTCATGGATGCTGTCAGAAGACACAAGGCAGTTACTACAGCAGGTGGAATGTCACCATTTTTCTTGGGTTCCCTGAGCTCTATTTCCCACAAAACCAATGTGGATGGCCCAGAAAACTCCAGTCTTGGGCTTTGTCCTCACATGTGTCTGTTTTCACTTGAGTCTCTTCCTGTAAGGACATTAGTCTTATTGGACCAGGGACACACCCTACTCTAGTATGACCTCATTTTAACTTCATTAGCAACAATACTATTCCCAAATAAAGTCACACTCTGAGGTACATACCTGAGGACTTTAACATATTGTTTTGGGCAGGAGCATCCCAGCAATTGGAAGACTGAAACAGAACAGCAGGTTTGAGGCCAACCTCAGCAACTTAGCAAAATCCTCAGCAACTCAGCAAGACCCTGTTACAAAATAAAAAATAAAAAGGGCTGGGGGTGTAGAATGGAGGTAGAATGCCCTTGGGTTCAATCCCTAGTATCAAAACAGCAACAACAACAACAACAACAACAACAACAACAAAACTGTGTGTGGTGGCACATAATCCCAGTACTTGGGAGGCTGAGATTGGACAATCATAGGTTCAAGGTCAACTTCAGTACTTTAGCAAGAAGACCCTGTTTCAAAAACAAAAAATAAAAAGGTCTGAGAGTGTGTCTTAGAGATAGATTGGCACAGTGTGGTACTAATTCAACCCCCAGTACCACAAAACAAACAAACAAACAAGAGGCATAATTGCCAAATCTTTGGCAAGGCAGGGAGTGGCCCTCTGAAGAGCACATTGGCAGTGGCCAGTAGGGGGAGACATGAAAGCAGCGCATAGCTCCTTGGCTCTGGCTTGCTTTCTGTTCTGGGGCAGCCTGTGCCACTTGGCTTCTTCAAGTGGAAAGCTGAGCAGTGCAGGCATTATTACAAATATGACCATTTTTAGCATTTACAGTGAGCCTTTCATGACTGCTCTTGTAGAGACAGGTATTCAGGCAACTGGTTCAAGAGATGAGTCAGAAACTGTACTGTCATTTCCACTGAATTTTATTCAAGACAACTCTTTCCTCCTCTGGTGACTGTGCAGCGAGCTCCTCCTGACTCAGGACCGTTCACAGATGACTGTAATCTCTCTACTGCTTCGTTCCTGAGGCTTTCTTGGTTTGCTCTGAGACTCATGTTTTCCTCCTCAAGATTTCAGACAAGAGTCTTTCCATGTGTTATGGTTTGGCTCTCAAATGCCCTCCAAAGGCCCATGTGTGAATACTTGCTCGCTAGCTCACGGAGGCACCTCTAGGAGGTGGGGCCTAGTGTGAGGGAGTCGTGTCAGTGGGGTGTACCCCTGAAGGGACTCCTGGGACCCTGCTCCCTCCTCTTTCTCTTCTTGACCTGTAATTGCAACTAAGCAACTTGCTAAGTGGCTTTGCTCCACCACACCCGCCCTGCCCTATGGACCCAATGATGCCGACCAACCACGGACTGAAACCACGAGGCCCAAAGCGTTTCCTCCTTTTAAGTTGTGCCTCAGGTGTTTTGTCACAGCAACAAAAAGCTGACTAGCACGCCTTGCTGAGAGTGTTTAGAAGGACAGAGAGAGGACTTCACGTTTTGTGGGAGAATCATACACAATTGGATTTATTTTGAAAGTATGCATCTCTTCCCAAGTATGCAGGAACACCAACGCAATTTGTTATCATCTCACTAGTTCATTAAATCCCCTAGGGCCAACGAGCCTGATGGGAGAAGCTGTCGAAATGCAAGTATAAACCATGCAGGCTGGTATCTTGCTGAATGTTTCACCTGGATAATCTGTAGGCAATTCAGCACGTTAGCTCCCTCCCCACACTCGCTCCACCTGGGTTTCTGATTTTTTTTCCTTGGTGTAACAGCTGTTCCATTGACCTTCACTTGAAATTTTGGAGTCATTTTTAAAATTTCTATATTACTTAAAATCGCTGGAGCACTGTCACGTCCAGCCTTTTCAAACCTTTTGTTTCCATTTTCATTGTCATCTTCTTTTCTTACTTTGGGATTTTGTTAGTCAAGACTTGTTAGGAGTCTTGTCTCTCATCTCTCACTACTTAGTTTTTCTTTCTAACTATCCTTACATTTACCAACTACTTTTTTTTGGTACTGAAGATTGAATCTAGAAGCATTCTACCTCTGAGTTACATCTCCAACCCCATTTTAGTTTTTATTTGGAAACAGCATCTTGCTAAGTTGCTGAGGCTTGCCTCGAACCTGCGATCCTCCCATCTCAGCCTCTTAGATACTAGGATGGTAAGCCTGTGCCACCACACCTGGATTCTTTATAAATCCTAATCCAATTGTATCTCTACCGCCTTGATTTTTGTCCCTATTTAAAGAATTCCTGGCTGGCTTGGTGACCCATGTTGAGGCTGGCCAAGAAACTGAGCTCTTTCTGTCTCAGCTTCCCAAGCACTTGGGATTAGAGGCCCATGCCACTACATCCAGCTCGTGTGTTATTTTTAAAATTAATGCATTAAATAACAAGATAGAGAATAGATCCTAATAATTAGCATAATGGTTTATTGCCTACATCTAAAATGGAAGGAAATGCTTCTGTTCGAGGTTAGGGGAAATAAAGATATAGTTTTTCTTTATCCAGTTTCAGAGAGCCCAGGTTGAGAACCTTAAATCTAGATAACTCACAGCGATCAGAGTATGTATCAGAATAGCCTGGATGCCAACACAACATTGAGATTCATTTCTGATTTACTAGTCCAGGGGCAGATCCTACAGTCTGCATTTCTAGTAAGTTCTCCAGTATCCTGATTGTAACAAGCCCGAAGGCTCTTTGAAAACCTCATGCCATTTGTACCTACTGAAGACCCAGGAAATGGCCCCCTTCTCTATTTTTCTATTTCTCTAAATTTCACCCTTCTGGAAGAAATTTTTTCTTCTTCAGGAACTGATGTCGGAATGTGTTCATTCCATTCTCATGACTTTCAGCTTTCTACTTTGTATTACGGTCACTGCGGTGCAATATGACTGGCTCCCAACGTGAGCTCTGGCCTTCTGAATCATGCACGGCACTGGGAGTGCCATGGGATTTCCAGCCTCCATGAAGGAGTAAATATCTTCTCTCCTTTACTAGATTGTGAGCTCTCTAAGGTAGGAGATGTCTTATAGTTTGTGAAAGAAAGGAAGGGAAAGTGGAAGGAAAGAAACTTTAAAGGAGAACTCATTAGGGAAATTTATTTAGCAGCGTGAAATTTAATCATGGAAGAGAACACGTAGTTTATTCACTTAATACCCTTCCTCAGTGCTGCACATCAAAATAGACTTTATCCTGGTTAAAAAAAAAACCACTTACATTTAAAAAGTAGGTTACACGGTGGCCCTTCAGCAAAATTTCAGAAAGGTAACCATTGGCTCATGGTAATTACACAGTATATGTAATCTAGGGCACTGGTAAAATCGTTGTATAGGTCACAACCCTTGAGGGTGTGCCTAGATCTACAAAGGCTTTGATGTAGTACTCTAGGGTTATTGTTAAAGATAGGATGAACTCATTGTGGCCTTTACTACAGTACAGTTTATTTATACCTAGTCAGACCTCTTAGTATCAGTAATTTGAAATCAACCTGAAAGCAGATATAGAATTAGGTGCAGAAATCTAATTCCATCCAATAACCCCCCCTTTTTTTTTTTTGGTGGTACTGGGGGTGGAACCCAGAGGCTTTCTACCTCTGGGCTATATTCCCAGACCTATTTTATACTTTGTTTGGAAACAGGGTCTCACTAAGTTGCTGAGAGCCTCACTAAGTAGCTGAGGCTGGCTTCGAACCCGTGTGATCCTCCTGTGTCAGCCTCCCAGCGTGCGCCACCACGCCCAGCTCTACAATAACCATTTAATTCATCCAAATTCTCCCCCCCACCCCCCGTCTTTTGTCTCCTTTTCCTTTCTCCTTTCTCCCTCCCTGTCTTTCTTCTGCTTTCTTAATCCAATGAAGAGGGCAGTGATTATGTAGGTGGGAGGTTGATTTACCGGGGCGTGTATGTTTCCTTCCAAGCGAAAAACTCTGCAACCCTCTAAAACAGACCCACAGCAGGGCATTTTTGCTTGTCACACAGGAACGGTGTTTGTGGCATTGTTACCTCCTGTGCTGTGAATTTCATTTGCTTGGCAGAGACTACAGCTTTGTGAAGTGGCAGCAGGCTCTGAGGTTCCAGGTCAGGCCTTTTGTCTCCACCTTGCTGAGCTCGTCTGAATCGTGGAATCTGTAACTCTGTCATGTTCAGAAAATGAATGGAAAAAGCAAAACAGTAATTATTAACAATGATGGTGATAAATATTTGCATGTAGTGCTGTTTATTTCTAAATGGCTTGGAGAAGACCAAATGCATCTGTTAATTGCAAGATGATGGGTGCAACCCAAGAGACAAGAGACCCCAGAGATCAGTCCATTTAGGGAAAGTTTATTGCAGGCAAGGTTAGCTGCCGGGCTGTCTCTCGCAGGAGAGCAGCCACACTAAGAGGAAGCAAGAAACTTTATATTGGAAAGAGCAAGGGAGGTCCTGGGAACAGCCAGACACAGCTGCTCACGGGTGGTGAGGGCTGGCCTTGGTGGTCAGTGTTGGAGTATTTCCCCTTGTGACTGTTTTCTTAATTTTGGTAACTGCTCCTTAGATTGGGTCGGACTGCCCTGCGTTATTATGGTGCAGCCATGCTTGTGAGATCCACCAGGGCCCCATGTACCCTCTGACCTAACATTAACGTTAGTCGTTCTGTGGGTAGGATTCTTCATTTTGGGTCAGAGATTCCCTTGAATTAATAGCAGCGATTACACCTTTTCCCTCTTTATAGAAGACATAGTCTTAAGCTTTTAACTCACTTTTTATGGATTATATATATGTTCTCTTGGTGCTAGCTATACCTCAATTTTTATTCTCATTTATGCATTTAAAATGAACTGTTTCTGCTACCGTGGCTAGATAGGAAACTCCTATTACTAAAGTATTTCCTGGGAGAGAAAAACTGGGTTTTTCTCTGAAGTCTCAGAACAGATCTGCAAATAAAGCCCTGATCTTCACTAAGGATATCCTTTGTCTACTTTCTCAAAGCAGTGGTCTAACAATGGTAGCTAGCATTTCTCCTCCATGTGTCTAGCAGCAAGTGTTTGGGTAAAGATTGCTACACACACACACACACACACACACACACACACACACACACCTCTCTTTAATCACCTTCTCAATATTCTAGATGAATTTGTGTATGGCTCACTGTGTATACTAGACCATATGATGCAGGTATTGGGTATTATATATCTCTTTTTGTCATGTAAATGGCAGGTACTAGAAAAATGGCAAAATTAAGAATTGTTTGTTGAGTTGAAATCCTATTTATTCCAATCTCAAACCAAACCAAAATCCTTTTATAATTATTCCCAACCCAAACCAAAGGTTATTTTTCATGTATAGATTTTAAACTAAAATCATATTAAATTAACTAGGGAGTAAAGTCTGACAGTGGGTGGTTTAAAGACCTAAGGATAGAGTTTGCGATGAACATTGTGGTGAGTGTGGTCTGGGGTGTGCGGCCCTGTGCCCTCCCCAGCCTGTGTCACACACGCTTCCTTGGCTCGCTCTGGGCCCCTGGCATGGCTCATGCTCTTCTCTGCGACTCAAATGCTTTTCCTCACACTCAGTCGTGTATTACCCCCCAGTCCTGTACTCTTCAGCTCATGTCTCCATCATGACTTCCTCAGGAAGCCCCAGCCCTCCCTGCCCAGCCTTGTTCAGTCTCCCGTGGCTGAGCGCTTTCAGGTTCCTTTCCTCGAAGCCTTGATTGTGGTTGTAGGTGAACGACCACTCGTCTGAATAGCTTTCTTCCTCTCTGTTTTGTGAACTTCTTGAAACCAGGGTCCAAGGCCGTTTCGCTAGCCTTTGTATTTGCAGCCTTTGGCATGGGGACCGTGACACAGCCCACACCAGTGGCAAAACCCAGGAATGCTCAGACCTGGAGCGCCCCCATATTCCCATCGCCCCACACAAAATGGTTCTATTTTGGGATATGGAAAATTGCCATTTTCTCAGTCTAATGCAAATGTGAATGTGAACATGAGGTCAGGCCGAGTTTGTTGTCTGCTCACTTGTGTGTCTCCAACATTTAGAAGAGTGTCTGCTATGCAGCAAGTGCCCAGACATCTTGAAAAAACTTAATTTTCACTGGTCTGTGATATTCAGTTGTATATGCTTTGCAAACCCACATTCAAGGCAAGTTCCCTCCTTCTTTTCCTGATTCTCCATCTTCTACCTAGATTACACTTTCAAACTAGTTGCTTTAGCAACTCTGGTGCTGACCATGGTTGGTCCTCACTTATGAGTCAACAGCTGGACATTTTAAGAAAGTTTCCCAAAAGTATGCACCTGGCCAGTTGCAGGGAAGCAGTGGGCTGGAGGTGCAATAGACGCCCCCCCCCCCCAAGATATCTCCCCTGCTTTCAAGAGCCTTCGATGAATGCTCATACACATATAAGCAGTTTGCTTTGAGCAAGTACCAAGCAAAATTACCAGCTGGGGAAAAAAAAAGCAAAAAAAAAAATGTTTTTCTTAAGAAGCTCAACAGCTTTTTGAATGCACAGCATTTTTAAAAAGCCAGTTATACATTGCAAGTACTGGTTTGTGTGTATGCACAGATCACTGCCACATGCATGCATCCTTCTCTCCTCTGTTATTTTACAGCTTGGGAGCTCCCCACCCTCACAGTTCTTTTGCCATTGGGTTGTCAGTGGCCTCATCAAACAAAGACAGCAGCTTGTTGTCACCGGCAACCAACATCTGGTTTTAGATGTGTCTAGCATGCCCTGTTGCTATGTCAGAGGGGAGATCCAGATTAAATGGCAAGACATGGTGGAGGGTGTGGCTCTAATACATGACCACACTTTTAGCATATTAGAAAACACATGGTCTTGGATTTAGCAGTGGCTTGTTGGAATACAATTATTATTATACATGTCTCAGGACTGATTCTTCCTCCAAACATTTGGAAGCTGGAAGGTCAATGTGATTGTGGGACGGCATTGTTGTGTGGTTCTTAATGGCTTCTGTTGGTCACCCAATCAGAGAGCTTGTCTTTAGACTAATGCTATTCAGCTGGTTACTATGGCAATGATGGAGTACTAGTTGTCATGGTGATGAAATGGAAATTTGGGGGACCACTTTCTTTAGAAGAGGTGGATTCATTAAGCCCTGTCTTTCTTTCCTTTAAGTTTGACCATGTTGTAGAACTTTTAGAAGGGAGGGGGTCTGTTTTCATACTCTGCATACATCTCAGGATTTATTTAATCTTTTCTTATTCTCAGATCTCCTGGCTTAAGTCCTTTCAGCTCTGTGATGTGAGTAGATACCCGCTGCCCCCTACAGTCTTTTATGGCTCATATTAAAGAATGAACTCAGCAGCCTGTTTTCTCTTTATCCCCTCCAAAGGGTTTCTGCCAAACTCTATTGCATTCCTCCAAAGTTATTCTGGTGGGAAATAGGTCAGAATAACTATAATGAGCTGTAAATGATGAAGATGACTCTCACCTGTTTTTCACTGATATGTTTATTAGACTCACTCTGAGAGGCGGAAGCTTTGAGAAGCAGCAGAAGCCTGGTTCCTTTCCCTCCCGGGGCCAATGGAGGTTTTGTTCCTCTTTGCCGAGACCCCCCACTGTCTGAGCTTGCCAATGGAGAATGTATGTTGTTACTGTTCCCATGTTACACAGCTTTGATCTTTTTCTTGACTGCTCCCAAGGAATTAATTCAGCGGCTTATTTGGGGGGCTACAAAAAAGCCATCATATTAACAGTTGAGCTAAATTTGGGGCTTTGGGGAGAATTTAGAGAAGATATACTGGGATAAGTTTGAATTCATAGACCTCACAATTCTTTTTTCCTGTGGTTACTTTTGGTACAGTGACATGAACTCTATGGAGAAGACCTTTTGGTTGCATTTTTATTTCCAGAGTTTGCTACTGAAGACTTTTTACAAGATTTTGTGACAGTAATTCTCAAACTCCATTGTGCCAGAAAATCCCCTGTGGATATGAAAGAAACCTCAAAGAGCATTCCCTATAATTTGTCACTCCCCATCAAAGCAGACACACTACTCCACATGTGATGATGCGGTGAGGCTCAAGAGAAGACATCCTATATTCAAACTCAGGCATGATGACCTCAGGGTTTGCCATCCTGCATAAGGCACAGGACCAGCCTTTCTGTCTGGGATTCTCCCTTTTCTATTGCTAATTCTTTCTTCTAGTGTCTAACATTAGCCTGCTAAGGATGCCACAGCAAAGTGCCAAGACTGGTAGCTTAGACAATAGAAATTTATTTTCTCACCACTTTTATTCATTTATTATTACTATTATTATTTTTTGTGGCTCTGGGGATTGAACTCAGGGGCTTCCAGCCTGATGTTTTTATTCTTTATTTTGAAACAGGGCCTCACTAAGCAGCTGAGGCTGGTCGCGAACCCGGATCCTCATGTTTCAGCCTCCCAGGCACTGGGATTACAAGAGTGCGTCGCCACACCTGGCCCTTCACTGTCTAAGCCTAAAAGTTCAACATCAAGTTGTCCACAGGTGTGATTTCTCCCGAGGCCTCTCTCCTCAGCCTGTGGGTGGCTACTTCCTCTCTGCATCCTCACACAGCCTTAGACACATACATTTCTGGAATCTCATGTATGTCCAAGTCGCCTCTTCTTAAAAAGACACCAGGCAGATTGTATTAGGTCTCACCCTACTGGCCTCATTTTAACTGAATCACCTCTTTAAAGGCCCTGATTCCAAATGCAGTCACACTCTAAGGTGCTGTGGGTTAGGGGTTCACACCTGAATTTTAGGGGGACATGTTTCAGCCCATAAATCCGAGAACATTTTGTTATTTTCATCATTGATTGATTGTCTCCAGCAACCCTCTGGCTAGAACTTAAAAGAAATAGTGATAAGCTTCATGGGTGAGACAGAAAGCCTTTCCCATTCTCTATACAGTGAGGGTTCAGGCATAGTCGGGGAGAGGGTGGAAAGGTACTTACCATGTTCAAACTCAACTTAATAGACTTTCCAGCTACCAAAGTCCTATCAATAGTATTGTTTTATTTAAGTAAGTATGAAAGTGTTTATTGGCCAGAAAAGGAATTTCTCTTGCCTCACGATTTTCTCCTGCAAAGAAAAACAGAGCACCAGTATTAGCTTTAATTAGAGTCCAATTATGACCCAAGCAGGAATAGAAGTCATTTTGAAAATCCCAGACTTGGCAGAGACTTTAGAAGTTATCAATACCATCCTTTGTATCTCTGAATAACCCTGGACATGGAGTAGGGAGTGGAGATTGCCAAGAAAGGTCCAAAGCCCTTTCTTAGATTGATGGAGCATCTGTCAGCCCTCCAACCCCAGTAATGTTATCTCTCTCTCCTTTGAGACATTAAAATAATACGTGCGTGCGTGTGTGTGTGCGTGCGTGTGTGTGTGTGTGTGTGTGTGTGTGTGTAACTAGAGACTGAACCCGGGGGTGCTCTACCTCTGAGCTCCACCCCAAGCCCTTTGTATTTTTATTCTGAAACAGGGTCTTGCTAAGTTCCTAAGGGTCTCAATTAAGTTGCTGAGGCTGGCCTTGAATTTGTGATCCTTCTATCTTGGCCTCCCAAGTTCTGGGATTATAAACTGGTCCCACTATGCCGGGCTTAATTTTTCTTTGCAAAATTTAATTTTTAATTGCAAAGTTAGTAAATTTATTGCCAGTACTACAAAACAAAGCCTATATAAACAAAGGGAAAATAAGTAAGCATCTGTACTCTTTTTGTTTATTAAATATCTGAAGATAATAATGTTAGTAATTCCGTGTCTAGTGAAAGAAACCCAACTTAAACTACCTGGAGTTAAAAAAGGCAATGTGTTAGGAGTACCCAACAACGAATCCAAAAGTTATATCTAGTTTTAGATTCATTTGCATTTAAAAGTTCAAAGTCATAGGGAGTTTAAGTGGGCAAGAGAGGTGATGTGTACCCGCCTTCTAGAAGATTACTAGCTTTAGTTATTTATTTAAATATTTATTTATGTTCTTGGTCTTTAACCATCCTTCTTGCTCATCAGAGCAGATAGAATTCCTTAAGTGCAGCATCAACATCTACCCTAAAAGCCTTTTCTCAGCAAAGATCTCAGACAGCTGCAGATGCAAAGGGACTGAGACAAGCATACTGTTGTGAGGTGCTAAGAGCCAAGTTACAACAGATCTATACTATGTGCATTAAAACAAGGATGCCCGTATAAATAGTAAAGCCTTGAGCTACTCAAAATGCAATTTTGCTTCCACTGGATGCAGGAACTTAATATTGATTTTTGGGGGGGCACTGAGGATTGAACCCAGAGACATTCTAGCTCTGAGCTACACCCCAACCTTTTTGTATTTTGAAACAGGATCTCTCTAATTTGCTGAGGGTCTCACTAAGTTGCTAAGGCTGGCCTTGAACCTGGCCATTCTCTGGCTCAGCCTTCCAAGTACAGGAATTACAGGTATGCATTAGCATGCCTGGTTTAACGTTAATTAATTAATTATTTATTTATTTACTTATTTATTATTTTTTTTTGGTGGTACTGGGGTTCCTGGAAGCCCTTCTACGTCCGGGCTACACTCCCAGACCTATTTTATATTTTTATTTGGAAACAGAGTCTCTTAGCCAGCGCAGCTGACTTCGAACCTGCGCGATCCTCCTGTCTCCGCCTCCCAAGCTCAGGGATTACAAGCATGCGCCACCACGCCCGGCTTAACATTAATTTTTTTTTTTTTTTTTTTTTTTTTTTTGGTGGTACTGGGGTTCCTGGAAGCCCTTCTACCTCCGGGCTACACTCCCAGACCTATTTTTATATTTTTGGCTGGCTTCGAACCTGCGCGATCCTCCTGTCTCCGCCTCCCAAGCGCGGGGATTACAAGCGTGCGCCACCACGCCCGGCAACATTAATTTTTAAAAATCATTTATTCCCTAGGTTTCAGATTCTTTAGCTCAGGAAGGGGGTAGTTATTTTATGACTCATGAGAGTTCTTGTCCTGACTTGAGCAAATATAATTCTTTCATTTCCAATGTTCTTGATATATAAAAAGACAAATAGGAAGTTTACATGTTAACAAGGCAATTTAATATACTTTGCATAATTTAAAATAACATTAAATTTTAAGTCAACTCCCTTAAGAGCATTCCCTAGAATAGTTGAAAATGAGAAAATGATCTCATTTCTTCTGCCCATTGGACTGGCAAATAATTGCTGCAAGGGAAGGTAGGCAGGCCCAGTTACAGGGTATGATTTAATGCACATTGCCGCTAGCATCTGCTTTTACTGCAGCACGTATTTACTCCTTCAGTGAAATTGTTTGGACATCTCAGTCGTGTGCCAACATGTGCCTGTTTCTTTGCATCAGCGTTGCCCATTTTAGATGTGGGACTTCAGAGCCTGCTGCTGTCTTAGCACCTGCATCTGCTCTCAGAACAGGGAGTTTGTTCAGCTCTGTGCTTTGGACACAGCCTTCAAAGGCTAGCGGCTACTAAGCGATTGGTGCTCCTCTGTCTTCCTGGGCATATTGATACCGGATGGAGCCAGAGGGCCGCTGCACTCCCCGAGGTGCTGGGGAGCAAGAAGGAACCTCTAGGCTCATAATATGGGAGGAATGAGAGCCTGGGAGAAAGTAGATGGATTTTTGGAAGTTTTGCTGTGACTGGCAGTTGGAGGCTGGGTTTTAGGCAATTTATTTATTTATTTGTGAAAGACTATTTAACTCTTAGGAATGTAATGAGGGTGGATTGTATCACCACAGCACTAGGTGGCTGAACTATATATATATATATATATATATATATATATATATATATATGTGTGTGTGTGTGTGTGTGTGTGTGTGTATGTGTGTGTGTGTGTTAAATATATAGAAGTATATAGGTATATATAGGTATATAAATATTTTATATATTAATATTATACTATATATACACTATCTACTATGTATTATGCTAATATTATATAATATAGAATACATACTATATACAGGTATACACACACAGGCTGAACCCAGGAGCATTCTATCTCCAAGGTGTACCTCCAGCCCTACTTTATTTTCACTTTGAAATAGAATCTTGATAAGTTGCAGAGGGTCTCCCTAAGTTGCTGAAGCTGGCCTGGAACCTGCGATCTTCCTATCTCAGACTCCAAGTACTGAAATTCCAGGCATACACCACCATGCCCACTGAACAACACTTCTTGTTTTCACTTACACCAATGTTTTACCATGTAATGAAATTCCCAGGGATTATTTTACATAACCATTTCCAATCATCTTGAATTATCAAGTTTCATTTATAACATCTTCATTCTGAATATATTTTTCAATTCCAGTAGACTTTAAAAACTCATGACCAGTATTTGATCTACATATGAATTTCTATTTTGAAATCTCCTCTGTTTAATGTAAATGATTTCCAGAGCCTGTAGGTGATTTTTGAAGAGCATAATCAGATGCATTTGCATCTCTTCTTCCTGTCTCTATCATTGGAGGCACTTGATTCTCTGGCCATGAAGCTTAATCGTGTATGTGGGGGGGAGGGTACTGGGAATTGAACTCAGGAATGTTCTACCTCCAAGCTACACCCCCAGCTCAATTTTATTTTTAATTTTGAAACAGGTTCTTGCTAAGTTGCTGAGGCTGGTATCAAGCTTTTGATCCTCTTGTCTTAGCCTCCCAAGTACTGAGATTACAAGTGTGTGCCACCACGTCTGGCTAAAAACTTACTATTTTTAAGTTCATTAACACATTCCTATACTAAACAGGCTAGTGTATGACTTTCCTTTTTCCAGGTAAAAATTTATGAGCTGTTAAGACGGTCAGGTCACTTTGCTTAGCTGTTTTGGTCAAGTGTTCTGTTTCTCAATAAGCATTTGTAGGGTATTTTGCTTCGCACCACGCGAAGCACATTTTATTCATTTCCGGTTCTTTATCTTTTCCTTTTAACAATATTTTTGGTTGTAAAAAGAGAAACTAAAATACCTCCAAGATGAAACAAAACACTCTCTCCCACTTTTTTTATTTTTAATTTTTAATTTTTTTTTGTGTGTGTGTCTGGGGATGGAACCCAGGGGCATTTGACCTCCGAGCTACACCTCCTGCCCTATTTTTATTCTTTATTTTGAAACCGGGTCTCACTGAGTTGCAGAGGGCCTCACTGAGTAGCTGAGGCTGTCCGCGAACCGCGATCCTCCGGTTTCAGCCTCCTGAATGCTGGGATGACAAGTGTGTGCCACCACGCCCGGCTTTTTATTTCTAAATGTAACCATGATTAAACAATGCAAAGCAAGGGCAGTTCTGGCTGGGTCTTTTCCAATCCATCTTCTCTTGAAGGATCAATGGGAGGCTGCCATCTGCTGATGCAGATGGGCACCATTTTGCAATGACTGTGGTCTCCCTGGTCAAACCATACCTTAGTCCTGACTGGCAGTTACCTTGTTAGCATTCGGAGTTTTGCTCACCCTCTAGGATCAGAGCTATTTTACCTTTGTTAAGAAGGAAATTCTTAGTACCTGTATCAGGGCTGTTATTTGCTAGCAATAGAAACTATCTCTGGCTGATTTAGGCAGAAAGAATTGTGAAGAGGCTAAAGGGATTAGGTTTGATAGTGTACATTTGCAATCCCAGAACTTGGGATGATGAGACAGACCAGCCCCAGCAATTTAGTGAAGCAACTTACTGAGATTTTTGTCTCAAACAAAAACAAAAACAAAACAAAACAACAACAACAACAACAACAAAAAACCCCAAAGGTGTATTTCTGTTGAAAGGTGGTGATTTGAAGGAGGTATTTGCCTTTGCAGCTCCCAACACCTGCTCTTTTCTTCCTAAAGTTTATTTTAAAAAATATAGTTGGGCCAGGCGTGGTGGTGCATGCTGTAATCTCTGCGCTTGGGAGGTGCAGACAGGAGGATCGTGCAGGTTCAAAGCCAGCCTTGCTGGCTTAAGAGACCCTGTTTCCAAATAAAAATATAAAAAAATAGGTGTCTGGGAGTGTAGCCCGGAGGTAGAAGGGTTTCCAGGAACTCCAGTACCACACACACAAAAAAAAGAAAAGAAAAAAATATATATATACATATATATTTTATATATATGTATATATATACATATATAATATGTATAATATTATATAATATATTATATAATATTATATATAATATTATATAATATTATATAATATTATATATATAATTATATATATATAATATATATATATAATATATATATAATTATATATATATATTATATATATATAATATAATTATATATATATAATATATATATATAATTATATATATATATAATTATATAATATTATAATATATAATATATAAAATATATATAATATATAAAATATATATAATATATATATATATTATATATATATTATATATATTATATATAATATATAAAATATATATATAAAATATATATATAATATATAAAATATATATATACATATATATTTTATATATGTATATATATACATATATATATATATACGTATATATATATGTATATGTGTGTGTGTGTGTGTGTGTGTATTTGGAAGCCTTGTAATTTCGGCACTCGAAAGGCGGAGACCAGAGGATCGAGGTTCACTGACAGCCTCAGCTACTTAGCAAGCCCCTTCACAACTCAGTGAGACCCTGTTACAAAAAAATAAAAAGACTAAAAAATCAGGCTAGGGGTGTAGCTCAGAGGTAGAATGCCCCTGGGTTCTATTCCCATTACTGCAAAATACATATATATATATATTTTTAAAAATTATATTTAATAATATATATATCATGTAAAAATATACATAGTTAGAGCCGGGCATGATGGTACATGCATGTAATCCAGTACTTGGGAGGCTGAGACAGGAGGATTGCAGGTTCACGTTCAACCTTAGCTACTTAGTGAGGCCCTCCACAACTTAGTGAAATCCTATTTCAAAATAAAAAAAAAAATAAAATAGGGCTGGGGGTGTAGCTTGGAGGTAGACACCGCTGGCTTAAATTCTTGGTACCAAAAAAGAAAAAAAAAGGCTAGTTGGGCTTGGGGCTCAGAACTCCTGCTGCATGCGCTGCGCCCTGGGCTGGCTCTGCATGGTGCCTGTGTGTGTGCAGTTGTGCAGTTGCAAACCCACACACAAACACATAAACATAAATACACAATGAGAATAAGAGAGCAAATAACAGCAAATAGGTTTGGGAAGATAAAAAGGAGACAAAGTAACTGATTTAACATCTGGAAAAAGTTGATTCTTTTGCTGCAAAACCTTCCCCAAGACTCAGAAATTGGTTGCAGTTGGTTCATCCAAGAGATGTCAAGTGAAAAGAGGGAGATGTGTAAGGTCTCAATATATATATTTTCCCCAGCTTCACGTGGCCAAGCAAATATGCCCTTTCTGCTCTAGCAGAAAACTGGAAATTTACTCTCCAGAGGGAGCAAATCAGAGTGCATTAGTTAGCTACCGGAGAGATGCTTCAGCGATTCTGTGGCTTAAAAGAGTCACTATTTATTTGTTTCTTTTGTAACAGAGCGTCTGGTCAGCTGTTTTGGTATCAGCTTTATTGAGAGATAATTCACATCTCATACAGTTCACAAAATGAATATAATTCAGCGATGTTTAATATATTCACAGTCCTGTAACCATCACACAATAAAGTTTAGATCATTTCATTGCCCTTAAAAATATTTCATGTCTATTAGCAGACATTCCTCCCTACCAGCCCTTTCCCCTAACCCTAAGCAAGTATGAATCTATTTTCTGTTTCTAAGAGCTTGGCTATGTTTTATGCCTCATATAAGAATCATACAGTATTTACATTTTCATGACTGGCTCATTTCACTTGGCATAATATCAATGTTCATCCATGTCAGAGCATATGAAAATATTTCCTCCTCCTTTTTTTTATTGGTGCTAGGGCTTGAACCCAATGGCATTCTACCTCTAAGCTACACTCCCACTCCTATTTTATTTTTTATTTGAAACAGAGTCTCACTAAGTTATTGAGAGCCTTGCTAAATTACTGAGGCTGATCTTAAATCTGGGATCCTCCTATCTCAGACTCCTAAGTACTGGGATTACAGGCATGCACCACCATGCCTGGCAAGATTTTCTTTTTAAAGGTGGAATACTATCTTATTACATGTATACATCACCTTTTTAGTGGTACTGGGGTTCCTGGAAACCCTTCTACCCCCAGGCTACACTCCCAGACCTATTTTATACATTTTTTTCGGTGTGTGTGTGGGGGAACAGGGTCTCTTAAGCCAGTGTGGATGGCTTCGAACCTGCGTGATCCTCCTGTCTCCGCCACCCAAGCATGGAGATTACAAACGTGTGCCACCAGGCCTGGCCTTACATCACATTTTAAAAATATATCCATCTATTAATAGGCACTTGGGTTGTTTCATTCATTGGCTATTGTAAATAATGTGGCAGTAAACATTATGAGATTATGTGTGAATACCTCTTCTAGATTCTATTTTCAAATTATATATAAAATATATATTTATTATTGAAATATATTATTATACATATTTCTATATATGTATACAGAAGTGAGATTGTTGGATCATATAATAATTCTATTTTTAATTTTTGAGGACCTTCTATACTTTTTCCCATAATGATTGTGATACTTTTTTTTTTTTTGGTGTGGGTCTGGGGATGGAACCCAGGGGCATTCGACCTCCGAGCTACACCCCTTGCCCTATTTTTTAGTTTTTATTTTGAAGCCGGGTTTCACTGAGTTGTGGAGGGCCTCACTAAGTAGCTGAGGCTGTCCGCGAACCACGGTCCTCTGGTCTCAGCCCCCCAAATGCTGGGATTACAAGCGTGTGCCACCACTCCTGGCTTGATTGTGATACTTTCTATTTCTACTAATGGTGCACAAAGTTTCCAAGTTCTCCACATCCTTACTCAGACTATTATTTTCTAGGTTTTTTTTTTTTTTTTTGTCTATTTGATAGCGGCCATCCCAAATGGATTTGAGGTGGTATCTTATTCTAGTTTGGTAGCATGATCTTTTAAAAACACAGAGGATGTCACATTCCTGCTTGGAGCCTCCCAGTAACTTTCTTTGCACTTAGAATGACATCTATATCTGGAGTCTGTCTTGACTCTGTCCACTCTGGAGCCCTTCATTTTTATCCCCAGCTCTTCTTGCCTGTGGTGCTCTAGTCTCACTGAAATTCTTTTGACTCCTTAACCACTCTGAGAGTGGCATTAACTGCACGTGCAGTTCTCTCTGCCTGGCTGAGTTTCATTTTCACACGGCTGGTTTCTTCTCATCACTCAGATCTTAGCTCAAATTCTACAGCCTCAGAGGTGTCACATGAGCTGTCCCATCTGAAGTCCCATCCTAGACAACCCTAACTTGCATTACCCTGTTTTGTCTCAGTTTTGCTTTTTTAGCAGTCGTTGGCATCTGGAGTGATCGATTTAGTTGTTGTCTTGTTTAGTGCTTTTTATCTCACTAGGAAGTACACTTCATGAGACCAGGAGTCCCATGTGTCCTGTTCCCAGCTTTATCTCCAGAAGAGAGCCTGATTGAATGGAAAGGAAATGCGACAGAAGCGTGAAGGAGGAGCAATTAACGCCAGATGGGACGTTTGGAGACCACTTCCTGCAGGATGTAACATTTTAGTTGGGGCTTGAAGGATGAATATTCCATCTACAAGCAGATACCGGGAGGAGACAGAGGACATTTCAGGATGAGCAGTGAATACACTGAGGGAACATGCAGCCCAGGGTGTTTAGGGAAAAATGAACAAGTGTGACTGAAACTAAAAATACAGAAGGAAGTGGGGATAAGCAGGCTGAGATGACAGGTAGGGCTCTGGGGTGGTAGAGACTTTGTGTTTATTCTATTCTACTGATTCTCTAGTTACCCAGGAATGCATTTGGTTGGAGGATAAAAAGATGAAAGAGACAGTGCAGGGCCTGCAGCAGTGGAGAGCCATGCATGGCTTTTGAGCAGAGGAATGGCAAAAGCACCTTACAGGCTCAGGATACAGCAGTGGTAACAAGCATGGCCTCCGGAAGCTTGCATCAAATCCTGGAGGTGCCACTGACTTGCTCTTTGACCACAAGTTCTGCACCCCTCTGTGGCTATAATTTTCTCCTTTGCAAGGATGATAATTTTAATTGTAGCTCTCTCTAGTTTTTCTTGTGAATATTAAGTTCATCAACTTAGTAGCATAGATCTGTCCCTCAATACATGCTTGCTTTTCTGTATTGCTTTTAATATGTAACATGTTTACAACAATGTCTCTCCTCCTGTATTTCCCAGGATTGTAAGGTGTTTTTTTGGGGGGGTGTTCTCTCTCTCTCTCTCTCTCTCTCTCTCTCTCTCTCTCTCTCTCTCTCTCTCTCTCTCTCTCTTCTCCCTCTCTCCTTTCCTTTTTCCCTTCCTCCCTTTTTTCTACTGGAATTGAACCCAGGGGAGATCTACCACAGAGCGATACCTGCAGCCCATTTTATTTTGAGCCAGAGTCTTTCTAAATTGCCCAGGCTGGCCTTGAACTTTCTCTGTTTTCAGCCTCCGGAGTTGCTGGGATTCAAGGCATGTGCCATTGCCCCTGGCATTTTTTCTCAGAAAGATGGTTAGCAAGAGTGTAGATAGTAATTGCAAGGGGAGCATGATGGGCTCAGGGATGCTATCTAGGTCACTGCAGTAGTTGAGGCAAAAGTGAAGGAAGGAAAAACTAGGTCATAGTGGAGGTTAAAAAAAAAAAAAAACAACCTGGAACAGGCTGGGTGTGGAGGGTGCCCAGTATATTTTGGAACGAAGGAAAATGGATTTAGTGTTTGGATCTCTTGATTTTGATGCCGGATGAAAATTTGTATTCACTGATGTTCAGATGAGGAAATAGGTAAACGTCTGAGGGCCAGGGCACCAAGGTGATCAAAACATGGATTTGCATTTTGTAAATGCAGTGTGCACATTATCAAAGACTACCAAGGATTTAAGTTGGACTCATTCTCCTGTTACATCGGCAAAGAGACATATGACAATATTTTATTCTAGCAGACTATTATACATTTCAGGCAGGAGCATGAATTTTTGTGATCTTTCTGGAAAACAGCTTGGCAATTATTTGTCATGAGCCCTAGAGATTTTCCTATTTTCTAATCTAGTGTCTTCACTTTTGGAGTCAATACTAACCTAATGATCTAAATGCAGATAATTATTCTGTATAGTCCTGCTTACAATAAACATTCAACCAAAAAAAAAAAAAAACCTGAAAACAGGCATTTCTCAATGAGAGAAAATTGATGCATTATGGTTTGTTCATATGTTAGAATACTGTGAAGCCATTAAAATTCTTTTTCCTAGAGCCCAGCATGGTGGCACACACCCATAATCCCAGTACTTGGGAAGCTGAGACAGGATCTCAGGTTTGAGGCTAGCCTCAGCAACTTAGGAAGATCCTCAGTAACTTAGCCCGGCCCTATTTTAATATAAAAAATAAAAGGGCTGGGGGAGTAGCTTAGAGGTAGAATTCATCTGAGTTCAATCCCCAATTTCCAAAAAAAGTTTCTTGGGTTGGGGATGTAGCTCATTAGTAGGAGAGTGCTTAATGACTAGCATGCACAAGGTCCTAGGTTCAAGTACTTGCACTGAAAAAAAAAAATCCCATATACTGAGACTTCTAATGTGAACTGTTGCGAAGAAGAAAAACCCAATAAGGATACACACTTACATACCACATATGAGTATAACTCTAAAAATAAATACAGTGTAAGGATTAGAAGATAATTTTAGTAAAAATGTCCCTATGGAGTGTCTGTTCGGGAAATTGAGGTATGGGTTGGTAATTTGTTAAAGTCTAGTAACTGAGTTTGAGTTCAAATGAGGGCCAGATAATAGATGTTGGCTTATTTAAAATTTCTTTTCTCTCTTTTCCTAATACATCTACTAATACTCTTTTACTAATGCAATAATAATCTTTGTCTCATAGACCAAAATTCAAGTTGTGATTTGTATTTCAAATCTTGACCAAGATTTGAAAGAGAACAAGTTGCTTTTTTATTTTCATGGTTGCAATCTATTAAAGGCTCAACACCTCCAACTTAATTTTCAAGGTAGGTAATGTCCTATAATTACATGGTTTTGAATATTCCACAAGATTATTGGTGATGCTTCCCTCTCTAGC
Organism: Muscardinus avellanarius; assembly: GCF_963383645.1. NCBI lineage: Eukaryota > Metazoa > Chordata > Mammalia > Rodentia > Gliridae > Muscardinus > Muscardinus avellanarius. Next base: position 57,069,834 of record NC_137797.1, read on the forward strand.
TTATAGACATGACAATCTACTTTCATTTAAAGGGATTTTTTTCTGGGCATGGTGGCGCACGTTTTGTAATCCTCACGCTTGGGAGGCAGAGACAGGTGGATCGCGCAGGTTCGAAGCCAGCCTTGCTGGTTTAGGAGACACTGTTTCCAAAAAAAAAATACACACACACACACACACACACACACACACACATATAGGTCTGGGAGAGTAGCCCATAAATAGAAAGGTTTCCAGGAACCCCAGTACCACCAAAAATAAATAAATAAATAAATAAATAAATAAATAAATAAATAAATAAATGGCTTTTCACACAAGGGATTTCCTAGATATGTCAAAGCCAAAAAAAAAAAATAAATAAAACAGTACAACTCATCATTGTTGAGAGGGCATTTCACCTACAGTCTTCCCTTCAGCTGTGCACCAGGCAGCTTAAAGGAAGCCATTCATGCACAGGAGCTCTTCTGCTAGAAAGCTGATGGGTACTGGGAGAGGACCCACCTGCCATGGTTGGATTGCAAATACCCCGGAGCAGGAGATCTGCTGGGCCATGCATAATTTTCTTTAAGGTATCAATGCTGGATGAAGCATGTTATTTCAGGCTCTGGGAGGGACACTCTCTCTCCTTCTCCCCCTGTTTTCACACCTGTGCACACATGTCCACGCTTGATATTCAGCCCAGTCCCAGCAAGAGAGTCAGGCTTGACCTTGAGAAAACCAGTGGTCTTTACCGTGGAAAGCAAGTTTTCTATCTCCCATGTAAGAACAGATAAAAGGTGAATAAAGAATTGATGAACTTCATGGTGATTGTTTCCCAAGGTATAGTGACCAAATGTTCCAAAATCCAAATGGGGATAGAAGGCTTGTGGAATGGAATTTGGAGTTTGGGCTTTCCTGGACTTTTCTCTTTCTTTCTTTCTTTCTTTCTTTCTTTCTTTCTTTCTTTCTTTCTTTCTTTCTTTCTTTCTTTCTCCTTTCTTTCTTTCTCCTTTCTTTTCTTTCTTTCTTCTTTCTTTCTTTCTCCTTTCTTTTCTTCTTTCTCCTTTCTTTTCTTTCTTTCTTTTTCTTTCTCCTTTCTTTCTTCTTTCTTTCTCTTTTCTTTTCTTCTTTCTTCTTTCCTTCTTTCTCTCTCTTTTTCTTTTCTTTCTCCTTTCTTTCTTCTTTCTTTCTTTCTTTCTTTCTTTCTTTCTTTCTTTCTTTCTTTCTTTTTTTGTGGTACTGGGGGTGGAACCCAGGGGCATTCTACTTCCAAGCTACACCCCAGCCCTATTTTTTATTCTTTATTTTGAAACAGAATCTCACTGAGTTGCAAAGGGCCTCACTAAGTAGCTGAGGCTGTCTGCGAACCGTGATCCTACAGTCTCAGACTCCCAAATGCTGGGATTACAAGCATGCACTACCAGGCTCGGCTTCCAGGACTTTTTGATACTCTAGATCAAACGTGAGGAATTTTTATTCATAGGAGTCCCAAATGCATAAAATAGACCCAAATTCCTTCCCCTGCTTCCCTACAATTCCTGCCAGGTGCAGGCATATGAACTCTGGGTGCACATAACCAGACCCAACCAGAGCAGCTCCGAATCCAGAGATGTGAGGATGCAGGTGCACACGCAGGTGGTGGCAAGCTGAGGCTCTGGATTGGAACGTAACAGGAAGGAGATGGGGAAGAGTGGGGCTTTTACTGGGACAATTCTACAGTCTGATTTGGGAATTTGTTCCTGGTGGGCAGCCTCTAAACCCAACTTTGGTCCCAAATTTGTAGTATCGAATAAAACTTATACTAGTTTCAGTGTCATCTGAAAATATTTCTTGCCTCCAGAATGGACAATATTTTTTTTCTTTTTGGATTGGGTGGGGAGGAAATAAAAGCAATGCACCTCACCTTCATGTAGATCTTTCTGTCAATGGCTTAGCTGAATAGGTGGGATTATTGTTGTTTTTTCAATCATTTTTCTAGGTTTAAATATTTATACATACAGCACTCAAAGTTTAATTAAAAATACTAAAAGATATAATATTGAGTATATTCCTGAGATAGAATTTCTCGAAGCAATAAAAATGGAAAAATTGCTAGATTAACAATGATGACTCTCATAAACATATTTCGTGTGTGTGTGTGTGTGTGTGTGTGTGTGTGTGTGTGTGTGTGTTACTGGGAATTGAACCCAGGAACATTCTACCTCTTATCTGTATTTAATTTTTAAACACAGTCTCAGTAAGCTGCTGAGGGTCTTGCTAAGGGCCAAGGCTGGTCTTAAATCTGTGATCCTTCTATCTCAGCCTCCTAGATACTGCACTTATAGCTGTACACCACCATACCTGACGATGGATGCTTCTTCCTCCTCCTCCTCCTCCTCCTCCTCATCTTCCTCCTCCTCCTCATCTTCCTCCTCCTCCTCTTCCTCCTCCTCCTCCTCTTTCTCCTCCTCCTCCTTCTTCTGTAGTACTGCAGATTGAACCCAGAGTCTTGCCCTTGACAAGTGCTCTATCACTGATATATCAGCCTCAAACACACACACACACACACACACACACACACACATTATATTATATAGCCCCAAACATAAATTTCAACCAAACCTGTCAAACACAAAAACTACACGTGTGTGATTATATAAAGTTAAAATGATAGGAAAACCAAACATGGTGTGATTCCTCAGGATACTGATCGACTTTGGAGAAGTGTGAGCAAAGTAGTTACTGGGATCTGTTGATGTGCTATTTTTTGATCTGGGTAGTAGATACATCAGTGTATTAACTTTTTCTTTGCTGATGGGGATTGATTCCAAGGCCTTACACATACTAAGAATGTACTTTCTACTTTCTGAGTTAAGCATGTACTTTCTACTACTGAGTTATACCATCAGTCCTAGTATATTATTTTGTGAAAATTATTACACTAGTGATTTGTGCAATTTTCTTCATATATTTTACATTCAAATCAAAAGTTACTTTTGACTTATATGTTAGTTTTTAAAACTTTACATCTCTTAAAAACATTCAATCTGAGCCGGGTGTGGTGGTGCACGCTTGCAACTCCAGCATTTGGGAGGCTGAGACAGGAGGATCGTGGTTCAGCTACTATTTAGTGAAGCCCTTTGCAACTCAGTGAGACCATGTTTCAAAAAAAAATAAAGAATAAAATATAGGGCTGGGGGTGTAGCTTGGAGGTAGAATGCTCCTGGGTTCCATCCCCAGTACCGTAAAAAAAAAAAAAAAAAAAAAAAAATCGGGCACACCACTAGTGTAGTTTGACAAAACTATTATGTGTTGTTTTACTTCAAAGGTTAGCTTTTGTGTTTAAGAAAAAAATATAGCCAGGTGTTTGCCATCCCAGTACTGGGAGCAGGTTTGCAGCCACCCTTATCAACTTAGTGAGGCCCCTTGGCAACTTAGACCCTGTTTCAAAATCAAAAGTAGGGCTAGAGGTGTAGTTCAGAGGTAGAATGCTCCTGCATTCAATCCCCAATGCTACATAACAAAACCAAACAAACACCCTGGGAAATTCTACATAGCGTTAATACCTAAGTGTTGTGTTTCAGTATATGCAAATAAAACAAAAGATCAGCCTGACAACTTCTATTATGCCAATAAGTCCTCAAAGAGACAATTTCACTGTGGTGCATGTTTAGGAGAACTGTAATCTCAGGCTCTCAGTTCAGACCCTCCAATGCCTTTTCCTTTGCTAGGTGGGAGCCCCTAAACCATGACTGAAAACTACGGTTTCTTAGACAAGGTCTTGTGTATGATGCTTCATCTTCAAAGCATAAAACACATGAAAATGCATAAACAAAGATGAAAGTGAGATTTTAAAAAAAACTGGGTTCCATCCCCAGTACTGCAAAACAAAAACAAAAACAAAACCTCCAAAACTTTTTAAATGTTAACATTTTACATTGCCAGGAGTGGTGATGCAGGCCTGTAATCCCAGTACTTGGGAGGCAGAGACAGGAGAATTGCAGGTTCAAAGCCAGCCTCAGCAATTTAGCAAGGCCCTCATAATTTAGTGAAATCCTGTTTCAAAATTAAAAAAAAATAAATAAAGTAGGGCTGGGAGTGTAGCTTGGAGGTAGAATGCCCCTGGGTTCAAGTCTCAGTACCAAAAAAAAAAAAAAAAAAAAAAAAACAACAAAACTCACTATTTAATGCAACCCAGCTCTCTGCAGAGGTGAGAGGGGGAGGTGAAAAGGGGGAGGGGGAGAAACGAAAGGAATAACGATACCACGGATAATCACACCAAATTGCAAGCAGACAAAGGCAGCCAGAACTATCTTATTTATTATAAAGATACACCGTGAAGAACAAACCCAACTGTATACTGAAGCCTGTAATGGTACATGCCAAAATGTACAGTACTATACATAAAAGTGCATTGTCACAACAGATTAACAAACATTTTTTTTTTCTTCCAGAACTGTAAAAACATCTCCCCTTATTTTCACCGCAGAGAGGAGGGGATGCGACGGTGAGAGGCTGCACGGTGCGTGGGGCGAAACGACGGTGGGTGGGCAGCAGCTGGGAGCTGGGCGCGGACCCGTGGGACAGGGGGACACTGGGGGTCACTGCTGGGCGAGAAAGGCACGCTCACGTCTACGTCTACGAGGAAAACGAGACAGTCTTATGACGGACAAGGACACAAGACACTGAGGCCCAGGAAGGTGGGGGTGGAGAGGGGGCTGGGAAGGAGTGGAGAAAGTTTCAGAACACTCGGGAGGGCAGCGGGCAGGCGGGGCAACAGTACCAGAGCAAGGCTAAAGTCCTCTAAAATAGAAAGGCACTTTCACATGTACATACTACAGATGTACATTGACACAATTAGGTAACAGTCACGAGCAGGAAGCTACCAGTACTGCAATTGGTCAAACCGACAGGAAAGGACAATACTGATTTAATTAGCTACCCCTTAAGTACGCAGGTAAATAGCAGTCTCTCTTGTTACACAGCCACTTACTATACTTTAAATATCTATAATAACCATCACACTACACATTGAACTTGGATGAATGCTCTAAGGGGGGCATTCACAAATGCACGGTTTATATATTTTTCTTTTACTAAACAATTGCTAAGATAATCATTATGGAACCCAGTACAATTATTTAAACATATAAAATTTCCTACGTAATTTAATGATACAGGTACCCATCTCGATTATACCACATAGACTATTTTCATTTTCTTTTCTAAAGAAAGTATACTAGGGTAAAAAGGAAAGCTCAAATTCCAGCTTGTTTTACCCATCTGTGCCAAAGTCACCCTGAACCAAGCCCGATGCTCCAGCCCAGCTGGAGGTGGTCTGGGTAGGGGAGCTCTCCACATGTATAGAGCCTTCACTTCTATGCTGCTGTGTCTCAGGGACTGGATAACTGAGAGCATGGCTGAGTCCCAAATGCATTTCCTGCATACACGGCCTCTCATGGCTATGGTCAGGAAGAAACACATTTCAACCCATGTCTGAAGTCTTCTAACCCCCTCAACAGACCATGGGCGCTTTCACTTTGGATTTCAGGGGCTATCGTTATTATAGTTTCTTCGGTTTGCAGTCATCGGAGGCTATGTCATTCCTAAATATTAAGGGCAGCGCTGTCAACCCACCCCCTTTTGTCCTTAATTTATAAGCCCATTTTGGGAACGGCAAAAATACATAGAAAACTCTTAAAGGACACAGTTTGGCCCTTGGAGCTTTATGTCTGCGGATGATGTTCGTGACCTCTGTGGTAGATTAAGTGGGACCCTGTTGTACGTTATTCTGTGGATGGCTCATGGGGCACCAAAATCAGATCATGTTGCATAAAGATGTGTAAAACTGTTGAAAGGTGGTGTTGACATTAAATGTAAACATGAAGCTCTACAGAGTGCCACTCAACCGGCTGAAACAGCTTATATGACACTCGTCAGAAAATGTACCAAGTACCTTTCTCTCTCTCCTAAAAGTCTGCTCCCCAAAGCCAAACCAAAAGGCCAGCTTGGTAAATCCACTTCAGTGAGTTCTATGGATAGGATCTGAACATATAGTTATTTCAGCTGTGAACACATTTATGTGTAGGTAGAGTCAGGTAATCTTTATGGAATCATAATATACTTATCATCCAAATGACCCCCTTCCCAAACTGTACATGAGGGCTGCTAAATCCTTGAAATGGAGCGGAGGGGAAGAGCATCTTTGGGACTCAGTTCCTTTTCTCTCTCCCTCTTCCCCGTGCCTGCCTTCTGTCCTGGGGCCCTCAGAAGGCGGTGTACCAGGTTCACCCTTCTTAGCTGCTGCAGCTTTTACTGAGCTTTACTCGATGTTATGTTGGGTCCGCTGTGATGTAGCCGCTTTGTCCAGTTCCTGGAATCAGCAGACTTTTTCTAAACAAAGTGAGGAGAGGTAAGTACTTACTGAGTCCTTACTAAGTCGGAGGCCACACTCTTTACCTGCCATTCAGAAAAAAAGTCTAGAGGTGACAATTGGTGCACAGGGAGAAAAGATGGAGGCAGGTGAAGCGAGGGAGTGCTGGGAGTGTATTAATAGCTGTTTTCTGAAAGAAGGCACAGCCTCTGAGACCTACAGCAGCGTGTCTTCTGTCACCCAGGGATGCAGAGTCCTGATTTGGGCGGCAGAAAGGCAAGAGAGGAGACCCTGTTAAGTGTGAACAGGGAGATGTCTAAGGAGTGAGCTTGCAGGAATAAGACCTGAAAAGCTAACGTTAAAGCTTGTAAAAGGCATTTAAAAATAAATTCAGAATACCTCTTTCCTTCTCATGCCTTCTGTTAACATCTTGCTTTTCCATTAAAGAAGGAAAATGGCTGAGCATGGTGGTGCACACCCGTCACCTCAGTACTCGGGAGGCTGAGACAGGAGGGTGGCAGGTTCCAGGCCAGCCTGGGCAACTTAGTGAGATTTTGTTTCAAAATAAAAACAAAAAGGACTGGGGGTATAGTGTAGTGGTAGAATGACCTTGGGTTCAATCCACAGCACTCCTTCCCCCCAAAAAAGAGAAAATGTTTTCTGAATAATTATTTCAAAGAACTGGGGAATTATTTAGGAAGGCTTAAGCTTCTCGGGGAAATTGAGGAAAACTGTTTTAAAAAAGTTGGTGGTATTCAAAGCTCAGTCCTGGCAGTGTCTCCATGGTGTCCAAAGGACTGATTGACCACAGAACTCAAGAGAAATGGTCAGGGTTGAATGGATGTTGAGTGGAGCTTCTTTTTCTTTAAAAAATTTTTGTGTGTGTGTGGTACTAGGGATGGAATCCAGGTGCATTCTACCTCTAAGAGACACCCCCAGCCCTATTTTTTTATTCTTTATTTGAAACAGGGTCTCACTGAGTTGCAAAGGGCCTCACTAAGTAGCCGAGGCTGTTCTTGAACCACAATCCTCCTGTCTCCACCTCCGAAATGCTGGAATTATAAGCGTGCACCACCATGCCTGGTGAGTGGAGCTTACTTTACAAAGTGGCCAAAAAGAATGCCTGTGGAGATTTTCTGAGAAAAATAACTTAAAACAATAACAACAACAACAACAAAAGCTTTACCACACCTGGAAGTAACTGGGAGGGGGCATACCATTAAATTCATTTGTGAAATTAGGCCTCAGGCAAACTACTAGTAGTATGACTTTGAAAGGTAGTATTTCATTAATTTAATCTCTTTCTGCAGCAGAATTGACCAGGCTGGCAAACTGAGGTAGAGATCAAAGTAATGCTCTTGACTTTAGTACAGATCCTGATTCCTTTCTGCAGGACACATTCACCGCTGGGCTGATGAGTTGACGTCCATGCTGTGCAGCTCTGGTGGGCATGCAATTGGCTGCCAGTTTGAAACTAAACCTAGAAGGAAATCGACAGTGGCCCAGAGGGGTCTATTGTGAAGCATCCATTTTTCTTCATCAGAAAGTTCAATAATAGTGTAGATAAAATGCTCATAGGTCTGAAGAGGGTGTTAGATGCTAGGATAATGGTGATTTGTACCTTAGCAAAAACAGTTGCATTTGAGACAGTTTTGGGGGTGAGGGCAAAGTTATAAATCAGTGGTAAAGTAGGCGATTGGCATGCATGAGGCCCTAGGTTTAATCCTCAGCACCAAAACCAAAACACAGAACCCCAAAAATTGAATTTTAAAATAGAGAAATAGAGTAAAAATATGGGCTAAGGAGAAATTGTCTCTGTGATAGGATGACAAAGAAGGTCCCTAGTTGAGATCAGTTGACTTTGTGAGTTATGTAGAAACCACATGCAAAAAAAAAAAAAAAAAAAAAAAAGAGACATGGTTCCAAGATACAAAATTGTGAAAAGATCATCCTGGGGCCATGGGATAATCTTCCCACGATGGTCCAGCATGGCTCTTGCTTAAGTACCATAGAGAGTTCTGGATTGGCTCAAAGACAGAAATGGAGAGAAGAAGAGCTGAGATTTCAAATTCAGGATCACCTATATAGCATATTTAAAGGAACTAAGGTACTTTAGTCAGAGGAAAATACTAAGCGAATCAAGGATTTGTGTTCTTTTTGTGTTCTCCATTTCCACAGAGGGGAACAGGGATTTAGAAGAGATAGAAATATTTTCTAGGCAGTTATTGAACAATAGATCATTGTGGGAGTTTGTGGGGGTAACTAGAAAGTCTTTAAAGTTAGGCTGTTGGAGTCCTTTGTAAATTCAGGGAATGGACTTGGAAATCTCTGGGGCCTGAATGTGCTCATGGGTAGATTAACATCATAGCTTTGGAGACAGGGTCTCCTCCTCCTTCCTCAAGTTCAGTTTAAGCAATGACTGTAAGGTTCTACCCCTTCACTGGTCTTTAACCTGGACTCAAAGAAAGGTTGGTAGAGGAAGAGGCAACAATTCAACCCATCCAACCAAGAGCCGAAGGTCCCACCAGAAGTGTCCCAATGTGACAGCTGTCAGTCTTAGCAGGAGCTGGGCCCCCACTCTGGATGGAATTGGAGGTGTTCACTGTCAGCTGCCAAACAGTGCCACGATCACCTCTCAGCTCTCACCCCAAGTGCCACAGACCGACACTGGTTCTACTACAGCACGCCTGGCACTCGGCTTCTCCTGCTCTCAGGAGACTCGTCTGGGCTCCGCTAAGTCCGAAGCACTGGGCAATGCAGGGAGCGGTGTTGCCTTCATTACAAACGGTGCAGCATTGATTTTCAAGTAAGTCTACATGTTTCTATTGTCTTTAAAATGACATATGTCCAGTTACTTAAAAAAAAAAAAACAACTACAAAATACAAATGCCCGTGTTAATTTAGCTAGTCTCAGACATTACATTCGACGACATAGAAAAGCCAAGGGATCTCCAGTTATAAGCACAAAACTAAGGAACGCCATGGATCACTGACTTTTGTCGTGAATCCGTTTGTTTCTCTCTTAAATTGCCTCCCCTCATGACCTGGCTCAGCTGGTTTTACATGGTGCAAGACTTGTCTGTGGGACCCTGGGAAGGCGGGGCAGGTCCTATGGTTGGATTTGTTTTTGGAAGAACAGCAGGTTTTGGCCTAAGGGCCGGGGGCTTCAGCTGCACGCCCATTCTGGGTGCCACCATCGGCTTGAAAGTACTCATGGTGTCACTGGAGGAGCTAGTGCTGCGTCGAATCTGAGGCTCGGAGCTCCTGAGGGCAACGTTGTGCAAAGGGCTGAGAGACTCCGTGGAGGTGGCAGGGGTGGGAGAGTTTTTCACTTGTTCCAAGGTATCCAGCACTACATCGGGGGCATGCTTTGCTGTACTCTGTCTCTCCAGTTCTCGGAGTTCATTCAAAGCAGTGTTCATCGTCTCTTCAATATCCTGTTGAAAAAGAACCAGAGGGAAAGAGCAGACTGATAATTAATACTAATACACGGAAACCCAGATACTTCATTTTAAAGCAAACAGGCCGGCAAAGAATATAATCTGCGTAGGGCATAAACATAGTGTACTGGATGCAGTGGTGTATGCCTTTAATCCCAGCACTTAGGAGGCAAGTTCAAGGTCAGTCTTGGCAATTTAATGAACCCCTGTTTAAGAATAAAAAATAAGGAAATGAAAAAGGGTGGGAGGATATAGCTGAGGCCTGCCCCCACCCCCGTGGTACTGGGATTGAATGCAGAGGCTTTCTACCTCAGAGCTACACCTTCAGTCCTATTTTATTTTTTATTTTTATTGTTTTGTGATACTGGGGATTGAACCCAGGGGCATTCTACCTCCAAGCTCCATCCCCAGCTCCATTCCCTATTATTTTATTTTTATTTGAAACAGGGTCTCATTAGGTTCATGTTAGCCTCACTATTTGCTGAGGCTGTTCGCAAATCTGCAATATTCCTAGTTAAGCCTCTCAACTACTGGGATTACAAGCATGCACTACTACACCCAGATTATTATTTTTTTTTTATTTTGAAACAAGGTCTTGCTAAGTTTTGGAGGACCTTACAAGGTTGCTGAGGCTGTCTTCAAACCTGCAATCCTCCTGTCTCAGCCTCTTGGGAACTGGGAGTATAGGCACATACTACAGTGCCCAGGTGAGGCATGTATGTATGTATGTATGTATGTATGTATGTATTTATTTACTGTGGCACTGGGGAATGAACCCAGAGGCATTTTACCTCTGCACTAAGCCCCCAGCCCAATTTTATTTCTTATTGGATACAGGGTCTCACTAAATTGTGGAGGGCCTCACTAAATTGTCAAGGCTGGCTTTGAACTTGCAATCCTCCTGTCTCAACCTCCGATGTACTGGGATTACAAGTGTGTAACACCACGCCCAGCAATTATTTATTTTTAACTGATACAAAAATGTAAAAATTATAATACTAGTGGGTATCATGTAAGGTTTCAGTACATGTATACATTGTGTAATGTTCAAATCAGTTTAAATATATGTATCTCCTCAAACATTTATCATTTCTTTCTCTCTTTTTTTGTTTTGCAGTACTGGGGATTGAATCCAGGGGCATTGTACAATTGAGCTATACCTCCAGCCCTATTTTTTAAATTGTTTATTTTGAAACAGGGTCTTATTAAGTTGCAGAGGGCCTCACTAAGTAGCTGAGGCTGGCTGTGAACCTGTGATTCTCCTGTCTCAGCCTCCCAAGTACTAGGATTACACGTGTGTGCCACCACGCCTGGCCCATTTATCATTTCTTTATGGTGAAAACTTTCTTTTTTGAGGGGGTACTAGGAATTGAACTTAGGGACATTCAACCTCCAACCTATACCCCCAGCCTGATTTTTATTTTTTTAAATTTTGAAATATGGTCTCACTAAGTTGCTGAGGCTGATCTCAAACCTGGAATTCTCCTGTCTCAGCCTTCCAAATACTGGTATTACAATTTTGAGCCACCATACCTTGCAAAAACTTTCAAAATTCTTTCTTTTAGCCTTCTGCAATGTATACTACATTACCTTTATCCATAGTCATCTGCAGTCAATAGCACACCAGGACTTCTCTCTTGTCTAACCTTAATACCCAATGATCCACCTTCCTGTCCCTCCCCCTTTATATGGCTTTAATTGTGTTGAACTATGTTTCTTCTACTAAGCTTGTTGAGAGTTCCTATCATAAAGGGATACCTGCTTTTACTGTGTCTACTCAGAGGTTCATATGGTTTTTGTCCTTCAATCTATTGACATGCTATATCACATTGATTAGTATATAGTAAATTATTCTTGAATGTCTGGGATAAATCCCACTTGATCAAGTTGTACATAATCTTTTTTTGATGTGCTAAATATGGTTTGCTAGTATTTTGTTGAGAACTTTTGCATTTATGTTAATCAGAGAAATTGGTCTGTATTTTTATTTTTGTGTCCTTGTCTGATTTTGATATTCAGGTAATGTTGGCTTTATAGAATGAGTTTGAAAGAATTTCTTCCTCATCAATTTTCTGAAATAACTTGAGAAGAAATGGTATTAATTCTCTAAAACGTTCAGTGGGATTCAGTAGTGAAACTATCAAGTCCTGGGCTTTTCTTTGATGGGAGACTTTACTTACTGCTTCAATCCCGTAACTCATTTCTGGCTTGTTTGAATTTCCTATTTCTTCATGGTTCAACCTTGGCAGATATTTTGCATCCAGGAATTTATCCACTTCTAGATTTTCCAGTTTGTTGTTGTACAGTTGTTGGTTGACTCTTCCTAACAATTGTGTGTATTTCTTTGGTGTCCGTTAAAATGTCTCCTTTTTCATCTTTGATTTTATTTGGTTCTGCTCTCTTTTTTCCTCAACCTAGCTAAAGATTTGTTGATTTTATGTTTTTTAAAAATAAGAATTTTTGGCCGGGCGTGGTGGCGCATGCTTGTAATTCCAGTGCTTGGGAGGCAGAGACAGGAGGATCGCACAGGTTCGAAGCCAGCCGTGGGCGCTGGCTTAGGAGACCCTGTTTCCAAATAAAAATGTAAAAATAGGTCTGGGAGTGTAGCCCAGAGCTAGAAGGGCTTCCAGGAACCCCAGTACCACCAAAAATAAATAAATAAATAAATAAATAAATAAATAAATAAATAAATAAAAAAAATAAGAATTTTTGTTTCTCTCTTCCTTTGTAGTCTCAATTTCTTTTATTTTTGCTAATTTTAGGTTTGGTTTGTTTTTGGTTTTGTAGTTCTTTGAGTTCCATGGTGCGTCAGTCAGTTCTTCATTCCTGTGACCAAAGTACCTGATAAGAGCAACTTAGAGGAGGGCTAATGGTTTTAGAGGTTCTAGTTCTTGGTTCACGGGCTCCATTGCTCTGGACCTGGGCTGAGGCAGAACATCATGGTGGAAGAGCATCACAGGAAAGCTGCTCAGCTTATGGCAGCCAGGAAGAAAAAGGAGGAGAGGGAGAGGGAGAGGGAGAGGGAGAGGGAGAGGGAGAGGGAAGGGACGAGGACAAGAAACACCCTTCTGGGGCATGCAGCCAGTGACCTACTTCCTCCAACCATGCCCACCCCCCAATCTGAAGTTTCTACTACGTTCCAGTAATTCATTAATCCACCGATCCAACTTCAGGGTCAGAGCCTTCAGGATCCAACGACTTCCCCCAAAGCCCACCTCTGAACATTGCTGCATTAGGACAAAGCCTTCAACACATGAGACTTTGATCTACCATAACACACTGTTAAGTTATTTGAAATCTACTTTTTTGATGTAGACATTTACTGCTATGCTGTCTTACTGTATCCTTTAGCTTTTCATATTTTGTAGTCCATTTTCATTAGTTTCAAGACATTTTTAATTCCCCTAATTACTTCTTTACTGATCCATTGCTTATTCAAGAGCATGTTGTTTCATTTCAAAATAATGCATGTATATAATAACCACAGTTCCTCTTTTTGTTGATTTTTAATTTTATTCTATTGTGGCCAGAGAAAACATATGAGTTCATTTTTTTTTTATTTGTTGAGACTTCTTTGCCTTACATATGGCCTATCCTGGAGAATGTTCCACATGCTGATGAGAAAATGTGTATTCTATAGCTATTGATGAAATGTTTTACAAATGTATATTAGGCCATACATAGTATGGTTTAACTTTGCTGTTTCTTTGTTGGTTTTTCTGTCTGGATGATGTCTATTTATGGAAGTGGGTACTGAGGTCCCCAACTATGATTGCACTGTATTCTATCCTTTATATATAATAATACTTGTTTTATATATTTAAGTGGACTAATTTTTGGTACATATATATTTGCAGGCATTATGTCCTTTTGCTGAGTTGACCCTTTTATCATTATATAATGACCTTGTCTCTTTTTACAGTTCTTGATGTAGTTTGTTTTTATCTGAGTATAGATGCTCCTACTTGTTCACCCTTCCTTCCTTCCTTCCTTCCTTCCTTCCTTCCTTCCTTCCTTCCTTCCTTCCTTCCTTCCTTCTTTCCTTCCTTCTTTCCTCCCTCTCTCCCTTCCTCCCTCCCTTCCTTCTTCCCTCCCTCCCTTCTTTATTCTTATACTGGGGGTTGAATCCAATGGCATTCAATCTCTGAGCAACAACCCCAGCCCTATTTTTTTCAAATAGGGTATCACTAAGTTGATAAGGCTGGCCTGTAACCTGAAATTCTCTTGTCTCAGCTTCTCAAGTACTGGTATTACAGGTGGGCACTACCATGCCAGGCTTGCTGTTGGTTTCTGCTTGCATGGAATATCTTCCTCTATCCCTTCACCTATAGTCTGCATATCTTTACTGGGGAGGTCAGTTTTTTGTAGGCAGCATATTGTTTTTTGTTTTGTTTGTTTTTAATCCATTATGCCAGTCTATCTCTTTTTAATTGGGAAATATAATTTGTTTAAATTCAAGGTTGTTATCAATAGGTAAGGATTTCTATCATTTTAATTGGTTTCTGGTTGTTTTGTATATCCTTATTTTTCTTCCTCCTTTATTATTAATCTTTGTGGTTTGGTAGTGGTCTGTAGTGATGAAGTTTGATTTCTTTTTTCATTTGTGTATCTATGCTATTACTAAATTTTAGATTTTCACATGATGGTAGTTATCTACCTTTTACTTAGAGATGTAAGACTTTCTCAAGTATTTCTTGTAAGGATGGTCTAATCATAATGAATTTCCTCTGTTTTTTTGGGGGGTATGTGTTACTGGGAATTGAAAACAAGGGCATTCTACCTCTAAGCTATCCCCCGGCTCTATTTTAATTTTAATTTTGAAATAGGATCTAATTAAATTGTGAAGGATCTCACTAAATTACTGAGGCTACCTTCAAACCTATGATCCACCTGTCTCAGCCTCCCAAATACTGGGATTACAGGTGTGTACCACTATGTTTGGATAATTCCCTCAGTTTTTGCTTATCTGAGAAAGATTATATTTCTCTTTTATTTTTTGAAGTCCAGCTTTGGTGGGTATATTATTCTTGTCTGGAAGTTTATTCTTTCAGTATTTTGAATATATCATCCTATTCCTTCCTGGCTTACAAAGTCTTTGCTGAGAAATCTGATAGTATAATGGGGATTCCCTCCTATATGTCTTTTTTTTTTTAATGTGGTACGAGGGATGGGACCCAGGGACATTCTACCTTCAAGCTACACTCCCAGCCCTATTTTTTATTCTTTACTTTGAAACAGGGTCTCACTGTGTTGCAAAGGGCCTCACTAAGTAGCCTCCTATATGTCTTGACATTATCTTTTGCCACAATTAGAATTCTTTGTCTTTATCTGAACACTTGAATACAATGTACTTTAGAGGGGACTTTTAGGTTGTATCTAAGTAGTGTTTTTTGAGCTTCATGGATCTGGATATCCAACTCTCTCTCAAGACTTGGGAAGTTTTCACCTATTATTTTATTAAATATGATTTCTGTGCCTTTTTCTATGTCTTACCTTCCTGGAATTCACATAATGTGTCTGTTCATTTACTTGTGTCCCAAAGGTTCATGGATTTTTTTACTTTTTTGGTTGTTGTTTTTTCTCTCTCTTTAACTTTGGTTGGGTTGATTGAAAGACCTATTTTCAAGTTTAGAAATTCCTTCTTCTGTTTCATTTATTCTCTTATTGTGGCTCTCAGTTGTATTTAATTTCTTTCATTGAATTTGCCCATAGCAGCACGAGTTATGATCTCTTTGCTGAATTTCTCATTCAGATCATGAATTATTTTCCCAATTTCACTGAATTTTTGTTTATTGTATCTCACTGAGCTTCCTTAGGATTATTTTGTTTTTAAGCATTTTATAAATTTCCTTCTCTTTAGGGTCTGCTACTATAGAATTATTGTGCTGTTTCTTTTGTTTCTATGTCAATATCTGTGTATCTATTGCAAAAATCACCTTTTTTTTTTTTTAGAGAGATTGAGTTTTGTATGGATAGGTGCTTTGATTTTAGATGAACTCAGTAAGAATGACTTCTGTGTAGTTCCTGTGGCTGCATCATTGTCCTGGGCTGCAGTTGGTGCTACTGGAGTGGTGTGACAGTTTTGTTGAGGTTGGGGCCACCACCTGGCTTACTGTTTCCCAGGGTATAGGCACAAGCAGGCACTGTGGGCTGGTAGCTGTGGAACATGCAGGCATTGCAGGCTATGTAGCCGGCTCTCGAGGAGGAAGGCAGTCCCCCAAAATATATAAATAGAATTCCACTCGTATGCAGCATCTGAAGTAGTGAAATCCAAGAAACAGAAAGCAGAGTGGTGGCTGCCAGGGGCTGGAGGAAGGGAGAACTGTTTAATGGGGAGAGAGTTTCAGTTTTACAAGATAAAAACTTGCTGGAGAGCTATTTTTAAGAGTGGGAATATACTTTATTATTAAACTATATAAATTAAAAGTGGTTGAGATGGCAATTTCCTTTTTATATGGTACTGGGGATTGAACCCAAAGGCATTTTGACCCTGATGTATACCTCAGTCTGATTTTACTTTTTAATTTGAAACAGGGTATTACTACGTTGCCAAGGCTGGCCTTGAACCTGCAATCCACCTGTCTCAGCCTCTCAGGTACTGGGATTACAGATATGTGCCCTCATGCTCAACTAAGATGATAAATTTTATATGAGTTTTTTTATGACAATTTAAGAAAAAGGCAGAGTCTTATGTAAGATGGGTAGAAAACCTGCCCTGGTCTGATTGAAATGTCTCTTCCCTGTATTCCTAGGGCTTCTTCTATTCACTTGGCACCAAATCCTTTATACCACCTCACAACGGCAATCGCTTTCCATACCCTTCTCCCCCACGGTAGCACAGGTGCCTTGAGGAAGCAGCTTTTGTTTAGTTTTCTCCATCTAGAAAGCCTAGCAAGGGACCTGGTATGCAGTTAAGTGCTCAATAGGGCTTGGTAGATGAGTAAGTCAAAACATGATGATCGCATACCGATACTGTGTCCCTTAAAAAAAAAATCTCCATCAGGGATTCCACCAACTTATTTGCATGTTTTTGTATGATTACCGCGATGGCAGGCTCACTTGTTCTCAAGGGGAAATCTGGAGACGGGAGATGGAAAGATAAACAAAAGACGAAGCTGTTTCATGAGGGTGACATCACTTTTCAAGTGATTACTCTCATATGTGATTTCCATTTGCTGCTAAACATATGGATTTTTTTTTTACAAGTATTTACCCCAGAGAAAATAGGTAGAGCTGGTTTATCTAGAGAGAGTCTTTATTTTTATGATTTATAATAAAAGAATTTCTTGGTTCTAGATGCACAGACCTTATCATGTCTTCCTGCCCCCCAGGCTCCGAAATCTTTGTCTCCCTAACCCAAATCATCTTCCACCTGCTTCTTACCAGCAGCGATGCTATGAGTTTCTCAAATGATTAAATTCAGCTATAATCAAGTATTAAATTCAGCTATAATCAAGTATCCCCAGTTCTAAATATGTCTCAAAGGGCCTGGCATAACACTTTAAGTAGAAAAAACAAAAAATTCCCAAAGCCTTTTTGATTTTTGCTGAGAAACTGTTGTGCACTTAAAATTAATTTTTTTCAAAAACATATTAAACTCCTCACACAATCTAATTTGCTATACAAAATTCTTTTTTAGTGCAGCACTCAAAATAGCTAAGAAATTTCTCCTTTCAGGGCAGGTTTCCTTGGGTGCTTTCTGTTACGAATCATTCATGTTTACTACTTGCCTGTATTTGTTCCACCCATTTCTAATTTATATTCTCTCTCTTTTATCTATTTGGTTTTGTAAGCTTCAGTGATAGCTGGGAGATGCTTTAGATTACTCAAATGTCAAATCCTGAATCCATTTAACCTCCTGTCACTACTAGAAACATATCTCCTGATGTCCTGTGCTATAAAAAGAGCCAGAGGAAAAAATGGTGGGACAGTGGTAAAATTCATTAATATTGTTCTACTTTTACTTTCTCAATTCCAATCATTAGAAACAAACTATGGAGCGCCTCTCCATAGCCGGTGTTGAGAAGAGATGTGTGTGTTGAGGAGGTACAGAGGATCCAGTTTCACTGTTTCTCAAATGACTAACCATTGTTGCTCACATTATTTATTGTCAAATTCATTGTTTCCCAAGTTGAAAATGTTATCTTTTGTCATATACCAATTTTTTTTTCTCTTTCTGGGCTCTTCATTATGTTCTATCCATTTTCCCATTTTCCTAGCTATAGAATGCATTAGGGCTAGTCCTTCCAATTCTTCTTTTTCAAAAGCTTCCTGGTGATTTGCCCAAGATGGGTTTGACCATCCTGGCTTCTACGCTTTGCCTTGTCTCTGTTAGAATCAATATGAACTTAATATGCCTGGGTCCTTCCAGTAACAAATGGTTCTTCAGAAGCAACTCCAGCCTGGCCTTAAAGAGTGAGTAAATTGCCTTTCTGTTTCCTTCAGCTGGCTTTATACAAAAACACAGCTGCCAAATACACATCCTTCAGGGACTTAAAATGCAACATTCCGTTATAAGCACTGTACCTGAGCAATGGTCTCGGGGTCCAGTGGCTTGTGGTCGTTGAAGCCCGTGTACTGCCCCGATGACGTGGACCTTCGGATGGGAGGGCTGTCGATCTTCTTGAGGGAGTCCTGCCGGCTGATGTTGGTCAGGCTGCCGTGGCCGGGCCGGCGCCTCCTCTCAGGACTGTCATTGTTGAGGCCGCGGTTCTGCAGCAGGCCCCGGGGGTGGCTCCCCAGGCTTGGGGACCCCAGATCAACTGAGGAGTTGGAAAGAGCGTGCGGGGGGTGGAGGGGGCAATGGCCATCGCTGGTCCTGCCAGGACGCCTTACCGGAGGGGGTGGCTCTCCTCTTTTTCTTTGTCTAGATAATCATAAAAAGAAAAAATAGGAGAGCTTAGCACACAAGAAAGTCCTACGAGGCTGAGGGTGTGGTAGCTCCTTATAGCCCTCGGAGAACGGGAGGATTATGAGCCTGATTAGCAGACTTGGCTCACCTGGCTAAGTAGCCATCAGTCTGACGGTCAGTCGGGGAGTTCATGTCCTTGGATGAAGACTTGTCTTCAGTGACGGGCCCGCTGCTGGCCTCACTGTCGGCTTTTTGGCTCAGAGTATCTGAAAATGTATCATCCCTAAAACAGCGAGAATCAAGAGTAAGGATCTTTTGCTAGATGAGCAAGAACAACAAGTAAGTGATAGCCTTTTCAAAATACATAAAACAAAAAGGGAAATAATAATCACCTATAATGTAATATCCAGAGAAAACCACTGTTGGATTTTTAGGAAATATTCTTCTGCACTGTTTTCTTATGTCAGGAATGCATATCAATGACTGTGTGTATCTATGCATGGTGTGTGCTACTATGGATAGCCATGCTTAGGTAGTTTAGATATATGACTGCTATCTATAGATGCACACACTGGTTCTTGGATTCTGACCTACACATTTTAATATTTCTTTTTTTTTTCTTTTGTTTGTGGTACTGGGGATTAAATCTAGGGGCATCCTACCTCTGAGCTACCCCCCCATTCTTATTTTCTATTCTTTTTCTTTTAGGTTTTGAAACAGGGTCTAAGTTGCAGAGAGCCTCACTAAGTAGATGAGGCTGGCCATGAACCTGGATCCTCCTGTCTCAGCCTCCCAAGTACTGGGATTACACACATGCAACACCATGCCTGGCTTAACATTTCTAAAACTATGCTGAATCATCATATACACTTCAAATGGTCTATTTCTCTTTTCCTTGGGAAAAAAAGCTGCTATTAAATTGATAATGTGTGGTTAAATACTGTACTTAGAAAACAGGGATTATACTATACACCTTGTGTCCTGTTTCTTTTACTTAATATGTTATGACCAGGGTTCCCATGTTCTTATATACTTGTGAAATTATAGCTTTCTCTTCTATAAAATGAAAACAACAAAAGCCCAGAAGTGGTTCCCTTAGACCATCAAGTCTCTCCCCTCTTGGGAACCTGGGATTGAAAAGGTCAACATCGAGGGAAGAACAGCACTGTTTGGGAGCTACCAGTGTCACTTCAGTTCTTAGAATCATTTTCTCTGCACAGGTTATCTT
Source organism: Muscardinus avellanarius (assembly GCF_963383645.1). Classification (NCBI taxonomy): domain Eukaryota; kingdom Metazoa; phylum Chordata; class Mammalia; order Rodentia; family Gliridae; genus Muscardinus; species Muscardinus avellanarius. The sequence goes on from NC_137797.1 coordinate 57,089,681, forward strand.
CCTAATAACCTGAAAGCTTCAAAAGCTCTCTCTCACCAGTTCTTGTTCCAACCCTCCCGGTAAGAGTCTGGGAAATGAATAGCTGCTGGTCCTGAAGTACCGTTAGCAAAGAGCCACTAGGAAGGTGAAGAACTTGGTCCAGTTAGGAGATCTTGCCTAATGAGACTGTGTGAGTTTAGGAGCCAGCGTGGGCGCCCTCCTCCCTGGAATACTCACATGTCCTGCACCACTATGTATTGGTGAGGCACGAGCCCGTCCACCCCGTTGTGCCTGCCTTCCCACCAGTCCTCGGAGGCGCGGTGGTACAGCAGCAGGGAAGCGCCCTTCTTGAAGGACAGCTCTCTGGCCGACCGCCCAACATAGTCAAACTTGGCTATTGCTTCTATTGGCTCACATTCTGCAAAGAACACACCAGAAAACAGAGAAGGACAGGGTTGTTAGGACGGTTTGATGCACTCTCTGAACCATCTAGATGAGGCTTTAGAAACACACAGGCCATTTAAATATGCAGACTGACAGGGTACTGAGCAGATCATCAAGGCAGAAGGAAATAGAGGAGGAACACATTCTCTGGCTGTCATCAGTTTTTCAAGCAAAGAAAAATGGAATATTATATCTTAATTTCCATAACCTTTTACTGGAGATATAATGACAGCCTTATAAAAATATTTCAGCTTTGCAATATAAGGCATAAAATATCCCCTTTGGTTATAATATCCTCCACAGTTGTTCCAGTATTTTTTTTACACTGATAGAGTTTCTTTGTAACATGTTAATACCATTTATAACTTGGAAAAATCACTGTCCCAGGAAACAGTAGAAAGTTTAAACTTCATTATCTTATTTTAAAAAATCAAGTAAAATCACCATAATAAATACTTAATACAAATAAATGCCTTTAATTTCCTCATGAGACTTTGGTAATATAAAAATCTTTGAACTACCACCAAAATTAATGACATTTTCTCTTTTGTCAATAACAAATTTTGGATCTTAATTATGAGCCTAGCAGACCTTAAACTGTTTTCTACCCAAATCAAAAGATCAGATTCAAAAGTTATATTATTGAGAGAATAAAAGATATTTCAAGCCAGGCATGGTGGTGCACGACTGTAATCCTAGAACTTGGGAGGGTGAGACAAAAGGATTGCAGGTTTGAGAGCAGCCTCAGCAAGTAGTGAGACTCTCGGCAACCTATTTAGATCCTGTTTCAAAATAAAAATAAAATAAGGCGCCGGGTGTGGTGGCGCACGTTTGTAATCCCCGCGCTTGGGAGGCAGAGACAGGAGGATCACGCAGGTTTGAAGCCAGCTGCGTGCGCTGGCTTAGGAGACCCTGTTTCCAAATAAAAATGTAAAAATAGGTCTGGGAGTGTAGCCCAGAGGTAGAAGGGCTTCCAGGAACCCCAGTACCACCAAAAATAATAAAAATAAAAATAAAATAAAATAAGGCTAAGGGCATATATATTGGTAGGATACCTCTGGGTTCATTCACCAGTAACACACACACACACACACACACACACACACACACACACACACACACACTATACCAGAGAAAAATAGTGAAAAAAGCCTAAAGGTTTAATTCCATTTATATATTTCATATAATATTCTTCAAAGGCTATAATTATAAATATGGAAGATAGATTAGTAGTTGTCAGGGGATGGAGTGGGGGGAGGTGATGGAGAAAGTGATGGGGCTAAAAGGGTGGGTCAAGGAAACTTTGGGATGGAACTGCTATTTTTCTGACTCTGGTCACACAAATATGTATGTATGATAAAACCGTCTGTAACTTAAGTAAAGACACCAATGAGCAGACAAAAAACTGGAGAAATGTGCATATGGTAGATGGATTGTATTAATGTCAGTTTCCTGGTTGCAATATTGTCCTACGTTTATGTAAGACTTATACCCTTAGGGAGTCACACCAAGTGTTGTGTGCATGGATGTTTGTTATCACCTTGAACTTCACTTTGATGTATAAGCACAATGCACCAATAAAGTATATTTTTAAAAAAGATAATGCCATTGAGAAAAACTTGGAGAAGAGTACATAGTATATTTCTTTCTTCCTTTCTCTCCTCATCCCCCTCGTGTGCGGGGGATTGAATCCAAGGGCATTCTACTTCCAAGCTACATGCCCAACCTTATTTTATGTTTTTGTTTAGTAACAAGGTCTTGCTAAGTCGACGATGCTGTCCTTGAATCTGTGATCCTCCTTGTCTCGGTTTCCCAAGTACTGGGACTACAGGCTTTGCCACAGTGCCCAGCTCATGATGATCTATGTATTGTTTCTGATGACTGCATGCAAATACACAATGATTTTAACATATAAAACTAAAAAAAGAAAAAGAAACAAAATTGAATTCTGGACTCATAACTAAGCATGCACCACCATGCTAGGCTCAACAAAACATTTTAGAAACAAAAATTGACCATCTTTTTGTTGATGGATAATGTTTGAAGTAAATAATTAGAGTATTTCAACATTATGATATGCATGAACAAGATGTAAGAATATTTTTAAAACAACAGTCTGTCTGGCCGGGCGTGGTGGTGCACGCTTATAATCCCTGCACTTGGGAGGCGGAGACAGGAGGATTGTGCTGATTCGAAGCCAGCCTCGCTGGCTTAAGAGACCCTGTTTCCAAATTAAAAAATATATAAAATAGGTCTGGGAGTGTAGCCTGAAGGTAGAAGGGTTTCCAGGAACCCCATTACCACCAAAAACCAAAAACATAAACAAAATAAAAAACAAAACAGTCTGTCTGAAAGCAATTAACTATAACTTTCAGATCATGTGCTAACACTTTTCTATTCTCCTAATCATATTTTATTAAAAATATAAATGACACTTTTATTAGACATCTACAAGTCTGCTTCTTAGAAGAAGGTATACATATAAATGGAATGACTTTATAGTTTTCTATTAATCTATAGATTAAAAAAATTAGCCAGGCATGATGGTACTGTAATCTCAGTCCTTGGGATGCTGAGAGACAGGAGGATCATGGGTTCTAGATCAGCCTCAGTAACTTAGCAAGACTCTTAGCAACCTAGCAAGACCCTATTTCAAAGTTAAAAAAAATAAAAAGGGAATGGGGATGTAGCTGAGAGGTCAAATATCCCTGGGGTTCAGTCCCTAGTACACCGAATCCCCCCATGTATCAATCTTGGCTGATCTAAGGTGACAGATACCAAACTTGTACCTCAGTTCTCCCTGGGAGGACAGAAATAGACATATTCAATGGAGTCATGAAGACATGCAAATTTACTAAAAATAAATTCATGACACACAACTTGTATTCTGTATGAATATGCCCAAATACTGATATTTGGTTTTACTAAAAAATTAAAATATATCAATACATGACATGGTATACAATCTATACACAGTAAGTTGAAGAGAAATAGAGGACCAATGTTCTTTAGGGCCATTCAGTCATATGCTGTTAATATTGGCCAAGGCTTATTTAAGACAATTTAACAGATATCTACACACTTTATCATAATTTCATAATGATAATTTCTATGATAATATTTTTGAGAATGTCTAGCAACAGGATTATTTGACTCTGTTTATTTTATTGAAATGTGGCTAGGTTATAAAAGAATGACCGGATGAATCAGAACGTTTTATTGGTGATCCTAGTACATCAACTAGTAATTCTGAGCAATTTCATTATTTTGACTCTTTCTATTCCCCTGAGAGCCATTTCACAGTCAAGTGCCAATCAATAAACTATTTACACACATCTAAGTCTAGGCATTGCATGGCAAATCAATCTCAGGACCTTGCACCATGCGTCTCTCACATACAGCTTCACAGTCCTTTGAGTTCCTGCAGAGACTTTATAGAAATCTGCTGCTACTGATATAAACAAGAGTAAGGCGGTAACATGATCATTTAGTTTTTCCTGCATGGCTATAACAATTTTGTGCAAAGGGGAAGATAATTTAACAGAGCTGATACCTTGACAGCTTGGTGCTATCAATCTTATATTTCCATCTCTTGTCATTTTTTATAAAATGCGAGTGCACCATAGTTTCTCATGGGGACCTTACTTTTTCCTCCTAAATGATACCTAGTGCCCTTGGCACAGGATGGTTTAGTTCTGTGACAGCCTGGCTCTCTCTCTCTCTCTCTCTCTCTCTCTCTCTCTCTCTCTGTGTGTGTGTGTGTGTGTGTGTGTGTGTGTGTGTGTGTGTGTGTGAGTTGATGGGGACTGAACCCAGGGGCATTGTACCTCCAGGCTATATCCTCAGTCCCTTTTTAATTATTATTATTTTTTTGTTTCAAAATAGGGTCTCAGAAGATTTTGAGAGTCTCACTATGTTGCTGAGTCTGTCCTTGTACCTCTGATTCTTCTGTTTGAGCCTCCCAAGTACTGAGATTACAGGCATGCATCACTACACCCGGCTGACTATCTGGTTATACTATGACACAGAAAAGAAAATAGGATACCTGACAATCACAAGGTAATTAGTATTGTAGTTAATATAGTTACAGAGCTTTGGAGGTTGGCTGTGGGCAAGAATCTCTGTTCTTTGTAAGCAATGCTTTTCTTTCTAGCAAAGTCAGGAAACCATGATAAAAACTGTATCTATGACACAGAGCATTTGAAAAAGCTCTCACAGTCACGAGGTGAGGATGACTGACAGATGACATGGTAGAGACTGGTATTTGGGAAGAGAGATGGCTGGAGCTTTGCATTGGAGAGTGCAAAGGAATACTTAGGTCAGCAGAGAGAAAGAAATGAGCAAAAAAGAGAAACAAAGAAATCCAAGACAAAAGAAAGGATGGTGGCAGAGACAGGGCTCAGAGACTTTCACAAGCAACCTCATAACAAAAGAAGCTGGTACTTTAAAGAATGTCTTCTGCTGGGCGTGGTGGCGCACACTTGTAATCCCAGCATTCGGGAGGCTGAGACCAGAGGATCACTGTTCGTAGACAGCCTCAGCTACTTAGTGAGGTTCTTTGCAACACACTGACAACTGGTCTCAGAATAAAGAATAAATAATAGGGCAAGAGTGTAGCTTGGAGGTCGAATGCCCCTAGGTTCCATCCCCAAACCCGCAAAAGAAAAAAAAAAAAAGAATGTCTTCTAAGTTCAGGAAGTATCCTCCCTTCCTCCCTCCCTCCCTCCCTCCCTCCCTCCCTTCCTTCCTTTCTTCTTTCCTCCCTTCTTTCCTTCTTCTTGTGGTGCTGGGGGTTGAACTCAGAAACATACCATCTCTGAGCTATACCCTCAGCCTTGTTTATTTTTTATTTTGAAACAGGGCTTCTCTAAGGTGCTAAGGCTGGCCTTGAACCTGCGATCTCCTATCTTCTTCCAAGTATTGGAATAACAGGCATGCACCACCATACCTGGCTTCTATCTTACTTTTAAAGATATGAATAAATTTTATTTCTTCAGCAGATAGTAGACACTAGCTACCCTAATTACCCTCTTGATAAAATCAACTACAAATTCTTGTATTAAAAAAAACCCAAATATTTGTAATTGCATTAATAAGCTATCAAGTCAGTAAGGAATACTAAAGAACAAAAATCCAATGAAAGTAGCAACCTAGAGAAGTAAATAAAAATGTTAGAAGCTGGGCACCATGGCACATGCCTGTAATTCTGGTACTTGGGAGGCTGAGACAGGAGGATCCCAGGTCTGAGGCCAGCCTGAGAAACTTAAAGAAACCCTGGCTCAAAATAAATAATAAAAAAGAATGGGGATGTAGCTCAGTGGTAGAACACTCCTGGGTTCAATCCCCAGCAACACACACACACACACACACACACACACACACACACACACACACTCCACACTCAGAACAGATGAGTCAGATTTTGCTTTGAGGGCATTTTCTCAGCCTACTTAATCTAAGCTTTTGTTTTTTCACAGGAAGCTAAATCCAGGGCCTGCTCAGCCTGGGGCATCTAACAATCCTCCTCCATGACCCAAAGGACTCATGCTCCCAGCAAATTTCACCATAATGTTGTAGAAGTTTCTATATCACTTTTAGTTCTTCTAGAACTTCCAGTTCTAGAACTCTCCTCCTTACTCCCTAGCCTATCCATATCACAGGCTGTAACCGATTCCTTCACTCTACACCTACCCCTACCCCTCTTCTTTTTTTTTTTTTTTTTTGGTGGTACTGGGGTTCCTGGAAGCCCTTCTTCCTCCGGGCTACACTCCCAGACCTATTTTATATTTTTGAAACAGGGTCTCTTACGCCAGCGCCGCTGGCTTCGAACCTGCGCGATCCTCCTGTCTCCGCCTCCCAAGCGCGGGGATTACAAGCGTGCGCCACCACGCCCGGCTACCCCTCTTCTTAAGGAAATAATATATCTCAAACCTTGGAACACACCATGTCTGAGAATTCCAACCCTATTCAAGTCCTCAGTAGGTCTGCAGTTAAACTCACAGTACCTGGGTGGTGTGGAAAAGCTCAAGCAAATTCAGTGTCCTGGGCTAGTCATGTCCCAGGTAGAAGTGAATGAAAACTCTTTCAGGAGAAACTATTTTCAACTGAGTCCAAGGTTCCATGAAATACATATACAATTTACAAACACACTGGAAAAAAAGACTCAATAAGTGAGAGCCCCCCCCCCAATTATTATAATGTATGTTAGAATTATCAGGCATAATCTAAAACAATGGAAAGAATTTATATTCTAAGAAAAAAGCAAGACAATATGAAAAAATTACCAAACAGCAGATATGAAATCACACCAAATAGAATATGTAGGAATAAAATTGAAAATAAAAATTTAATGGATGGATTTAAAGTAGATTGTCATGGCTAAAGAGGAAGAAAAAAATTTGAGCATATGGCTCAAGAGATACTAAGAGAAGTCTGACAGTTCATATGTTTATATTAAAAATAAAATGTATTGCCCGGGCGTGGTGGCGCACGCTTGTAATCCCCACGCTTGGGAGGGGGAGACAGGAGGATCGCGCAGGTTCGAATTTTATTTTATAAAAATATAAAATAGGTCTGGGAGTGTAGCCCGGAGGTAGAAGGGCTTCCAAGAACCCCAGTACCCCCAAATACAAACAAACAAACAAACAAACAACCCAAAACAAACACTGAGTCTAAAATTTAAGTGAAATTGTAAAGGGACAAGAATTGTGAAGAAGGAATGCCTTGCTAACTATCTAGATATATTAAAAAGTATCAAAATTAAGATAGTAGTGCAGGGACAGACAGGTAGACCAGTGGGAAAAAACAGAGTAGGAAGAGATTTACACGCAGGGGACACTTCACTAATGACAAAGATGTGGAGCAGTGGAGAAAGGACAATTTTGTGTCCATATGAGAAAAAAAGAAAAAAACCTCCCAAATATATTCCTGGTGGAGTAAGACCTGTGTGTGAAAAACTGAACCTTAAAGGACTGAAAAGAGAATGTGACCAAAGAAGACATACAGATGGCCACCAGCTGTATAAAAGATGCTTCACACCAATAATCACCCAGGGTATGTGAATCAAAGCACAGTGAGATAACTACATCACACCTGTTGGGATGGCTGTGTGGAAACAGAAGATAACAAATGCTGTCAGGAATGAGGAGAAGTCAGAACTCTTGCACAATCTTGGTGAGGATACAAAAGGGTTTAGCTTCTGTGGAAAATGACGTGAGGGAGGGGGAGGTTTCCTCCAATAATAAAAAATAGAACTCCCACGTCTAGGGGTCTAGCTCAGTAGTAGAGGGCTTGCCTAGCATGTGTGATTCCCTGGATTCTATCTCCAGCACATGAAAAAAAAAAGTTGAAGTACTATATGATTCAGCAGCAATTTGGATATTTATCCAGAAGGATGAAAATCAGAATCTAAGCAATATTGACAGTATGTTTCCGGAAGCACTATTTATTATAATAGCCAAGATGTATAAACAACTTAAATTTCTACAGGCAGATGAATGGATAAGGAAGATGTAATATATACATACAAAGGACTTACATATATTCAAAACACTTTAAAAAGTAGGAAGTTCTGTAGTATGTGATAACATGGATGAACCTGGAGGACATTTTGCTAATTAAAATAAGCCAGTATATTCTTCACTTATATGCGGTATCTAAAATAGTCAAATTCATAAAATCAAAGGGTGGAGTGGTTATTGCCAAGGGCTGGGGGTGGGGGGTAGGGAGTTACTAATCAACAGGAATAAAATTTCAGTCAGGCAAGGTGAATGAGCTCTAGAGGTCTGCTGGCAAAATGGGACCTATAGTTAACAATTCTGTAAAGTGCACTTAAAAATTTGGTAAGCGGGCAGATCTCATGTTAAGCATTCTTGCCAAACTAAAATAAAATAAAGAGACAATGGAAGGATTATCTTTATTACCTTAGGGTACAGAAAGATTTCTTAAAGGTTACACAAAGGGAAATAAACATGAAGGAAAAGACTGATAAGTTCACCAGCTTTAAAATTAAGAACCCTTGTTTAGCAAAAGGCATAATAAGCATATGAAAAGACAAACTGCAGAGCAGAAGATATTTGCAAAGGATACACATCCAATGAAGGACCACAAAGAACTCGTACACATCAAGCAAGAAAAAACTCGAGCATATCCAAATCAAACTAAACCATACGAAGACAAGAGAACTCAACTGTTAAAAAAGAAAGACATGACTATGTCTTCTACTCTAATATGCTCAAGCTAGGGAGTATTAGGGATAACAGAGGGACTCTAGACAATGGAGGGGAAACCTCAGGGAAGCCAGGAAGGGTAGAGGAGGAAGAAGGCTGAGGTTTATTAATGCAAAAGCTACATACAACTATGTGATGTGAACATAACATTGTTAACCTGGAAACTCAGTACTGGGAGGCAGGAAAAAAGGGAAATGGGGTAGGGGGGGCACTAAGTACTGTGTGATATATGCCATTGTCAACATGATCCACATTATGATGTGAGACTATCGTGTACCAATAAAAATAAAACTAAAAAGTAAATAGTTTTTAAAAGTAAAAAAACAAAAACAAAAGAAAGACGGAATAGAAAGGGTGTTTTTATGGTAGCATAGCACAGGGCATACCATCCTCGCTTGTGTGGGGCTCCGTGCCAGCATCCTGGTCCACTTCTTCCAATGTACCGTGTTCACTGTATGGGCTGTCGCTGGGGAGTGGAAATGGGAACGCATATGAGATAAAAGTGGAGAAAAGTTTAAAATGAATAATTACTGCTGCAAGGAAAAATATAAGACTTTTAATGGCAAAAACATTCCTGGATAAGCGGTCAACGGAATGCTAAGGCCTTCATTGATTATCTGGTTCTAAAGAGATTATCTACCTATCTACATTTACCTTTGAATAGGTCACTTTTAAGATTCTATTAAGACAGAAGTTACAGAACACTGATAACATTATAAATACATCTTATCCAAAGAAATGCAAATTAGTTGAATTCAGGTAGAGTATGTTTGATTATTGCTCTAGACACAGACCAGTTTGAAAATTCAATTCATTGATCTTCTACTGCATATAAATGGATGGTTTTTTGACTCCTACGAACTGACTGTAGCATCTTTTTCATCATTTCTTGGCATGTGTTCATTTTATACCTGTATGAGAATCATAATTTTTCATCCTCTTTTGAACTTATCTTTTAATATAACCAACACCTCTCCTTAAATGTGTGTTGATAAACACAAAATGCATCAGTCACAAATCCAAACCTGATGTTGCTAAAAAGGGCCATTTATATTGCTGGTGTTAGGGGACAAGGATAAGTACTGTATTATTGATTTTCTGTTAAAATGAGCCATGGCCATGGAAAACACCATGGATAAGCAGAAAGACATACTCAAGCCCAGGTTACTGGCTATAAGACTTTTATGCATGCTTTTACTCTGCTTGAAAAAACTAGTTGCCACAAAGTGTCCTAAAATACAATCTATCAAGTATTACTGACATTCGTATGCTTGGTTTCTGATAAGAATAAAATAGCAGAGATTTCTGATATGATTCAAATATTTATAAATGCTAATCATGACTTTGACACTGGCCTTAAAACAAATATGACTAGAAAAATGAAATTATGTATCTCAGCCAGGCTGAGTTTTGTTTATTTACCTTTCCAGAGCCAAGCTTCAGTTAGTACCTTGCACATAATAAATAGTCAAGTGAATAGTTCTAGATTAAATTTCATGTGTAAAATTGCTGGATTCACTACAGAACTGGAATCTAGCACGCTTTGTAGCTAATTTAGAAAGCAGTACTTCTGGAAATATTCAACACTGAATTTTCTTAACCATCAGACAACTGTTCAAGTAAAAAAAAAAATAATGCTTTCAGTTATTTTTGCTCTTTCAGCCAAACTTGTTCCACTTTTACTTAATCTTCTGTAAGGAAATGTCCTGAGCAGGGTCCAGAATGAGGATTTAGACATGTCTAGTCCCCTCTGCTGTGGATTCCTGGCTGCACAGGGCAGTTTCTGAGGTGAATGGGGAGCCTGCCCAGTGGAAAGGCTGGTGTGAATTTTGGAATCAGAAATACCTGAGGCTATGGTTTGAATATGTGCCCTGTATTCAGATGTCGATGGTATTTGTAGGTGGGGCCTAGGGGAGGTAGGTAGGGTTTCATAAAGAAATGGACAGGCAAGGTGGAAGTAGAGGCTTTATAAGAGGAAGAGAGAACTGAGCAGACCTGCAGCTTCTCTCTCACCATCTGATGCTTTCCACTGTGTTATGATGTGGCACAAAGGCCCTCACCAGGTTCCAGAACCATAGACTTCCCAGCCTCCACCACTGTGAGGACTCAGTGTCTCTTCTTTATAAATTACCTAGTTTATGGCGTTGTGTCATGGAGACAGGGAGTGGACTAAGACACCTTGCTGTCTCCAGTTGCTACTAGTCACTGGGCAGGGTCACTAGCTTCTCTTGGTAAAATATTCATGATAAATAAAAAAGATCATGTGTACCAAGTAGCCAGCCTGTAGTAGGGGCTCAAGGAATTGAAGTTTCTTAATATATTTGGTTGACAGAGCCCCTTTAAATGAGAATTTTAAAATATTTTATATGGAATCAAAACTGATTAAGGATGAAAAATGAAATGTTAATTCAACTGGTTATTTTTTTTTGATTTGATATAATAATAAAAATTAATGTAGCTCTCTATAACATCAAAACCTTTATTTCTATAAAAGCCAGGATGGGAAAAGATTTATTTAAAAAATGTAATTTTGGGGGAGAAGAGAGGGATGAATCTGAGTTTCCGTAATAAAAAGCCAGTGTTGCCATGGATTTTAGTATTCTAACTTATCACAAATGTGACTGCTGCTGTCTCTTCCTTTCTAAAAGTGAAAGCACTTGTGGATTATGGTCAATTCATTTTTCTAATTCAGTTGATATCTATACTTTCATAATTTTTTTTAGTGGGAGGGATTAAAAATTCCCAGACTTACCAGTAATCATCTCCAGCCATACATTTCTCATAAACAGGGCCATCTAGTTCTTTAGCATCTGGGAAAATAGTTTCATGGTGGATGATGATGGTTTTGACAATTTCATTCACATGAGCCTGGCAAGACACTTGGTCCTGTATATCTGGGACAGGCATCAGTGTTGGGCCAAAGCAAATGGCCAGGTTATAAGGGTCCATCATGTTCTCATCGCTGTATTGTGAAAGACTATGAAAGGAAGCAAGAAATAAGTTACAAAATAACAGGAAGAAAAGAAAAATAGATGTTTAAAAAGATTCTTAAGATTCTGAAAAAGAAGGACCTAAAATAGTTTATTTTCTATTATTAGAATAAAGTACTATTCCATCCCACTTAAAGTAGACCCATTGAACTCTAAAGAAAGTAAAGCGACCTCCAACTAGGTAGAAACTGAAAAAGAAATATAAATTCTCTGCTTCATTAAGTAGCATTTTTCAAAGTTAGGAGATCACTTAATATATCTAGTATGATGGAGATCAAGATCAAGTAGATAAGTTTTTTTTGGTAAATATTGTGGTCAGGGTCTGAATGCTGCTCAAGTAAAACTGGGAGAGACAGTACAGTTTCTATAAAGCTTTATGGATGTATTTAATTCTGTCTTCCCACCACTGAAAAATATCTCAGATTTCAGTTTTCTCTTATAAATCTCAAGGAAAGGCTAGAAGAAAACAGAACTTTCTTTCTTTGTAATTACGGAAGGAAGCAAATAACTCCAAGAAAAGGATCCTTCATTCTCTCATTCCATTTAAGGCAGGCACACTTTGGGGGAGATTTCCAGTTTTTTTTTTTTTTGTACTAATTTCTAACCTTAACCCAATGGACAATTATGAAATATTTTCTCAGACAAGTAGAAATAAGCCAGCTCTTTTTTGCTCTGCCTGTATCACAAGGGCAAGGGGCTGATCTAGGGCAAATCTCTCCCTTTTAGGTATAGAATGTCAGTCTTGAAAGGAAATGAAAAATCCAGGTGAACAGCTGACAGATGGAGGAGAAAAAGGAGACTCAACTAGCTTTGTGTGATAATGACAGACACAAAGAAATTGAGGCACCACCTGAGAGGGCACTTAACCCTTCATTGGAAATAAGATAGTCTAGAAGGAAAAAAGACAAAAGCATAATTTCCAGAGCTAACATATGTCTTTCCTTCCTGCCATTTTTCAACCACACAATATACAGAGTCCCAACAACAGCAAATGATCACGTTACAGACCATCTTAAAAATGGGATCAGGATGGAGAAGTGATACTGAGTAAGAATGGCCCCTTTTCAAAAGATATACTTGAGCTCCATAGGGCCACTCTTTCTAAGTTTTTTAGTGATGGTTTGAGGAGAAAAAAAAATATGACATAAAAATCTTATTTCTAAGCTTTGATTTTTTCAAGGAAAACAGCTAATCTTTTTCATTTCTTTTTTCCTTTTTTTTTTTTTTTGCAGTGCTGGAGATTGGATCCAGAGCCTTCCACATGCTAGTCGAGTTCTCTACCACTGAGCTCCACTCCCAGCCTCTGATCTTTCTTTTCAAATATTCTGTTCCAAGCATCCTGGCCTAGAGCCTGGATGTGTGAAGGGAGGTGTAGGCAGCAGGAAACAATGCTGACTATCTGATCTGTGGTACCTTTGTCATTCCGCTGAGATGCATGATGTGTTAGCTTCAAGCTTTAAGAACTTTCTTGTTCTTTTTCCTTTGTTTCTTTCTTTTTTTGGGGGGGGTACAGGGGATTGAACCCAAAGGTGTTCTACCTTGAGTTATACCCCAAGCCCTGTTTTTTCAAATAAGATTTAAATAATATTTTCTTAACTTGCTGAGGCCACCCCAAAATTGTGATCCTCCTGTCTCAGCTTTCCAAGTCCTGGGATTACAGGTGTGCACCACCACGCCTGGTGAGAACTTTAAAAACGAGCAGTCAGCTTTCCTAGTCCATTGTGGTTCATTGGTTCACAGTGGACTTGCTCAGGTATGTCAAGAAAATTTGGGATTACCACAAAATCAGTGCCTTTCATAGCCAGAAAACACCATCAGCAGAGAAACAAAAAATGTAATTACAAGGGACAGAGAAAAAGAGGGCTGGAAAAACAAGACACCAGAAAGAAACCAGACCGCAGTACTGCGGCCAGAGCCGTGGCGCGGAGCGGTGTGGGTGCCATCTTCCCTTGCAGCACCAGGCCCCAGAGAGGAGGGGAAATCAGAATGGAGCTCAGAGCCACAGAGGAGATACACTGGCCTCATGCCCGAATGCAGCAGCAGCACCATACTGCTGGCGGCAGCGGCGAGTTCACTGGACAGCTCAAGACCAATGCACTCAACAGCCCACCAGGCTCCAGAGAGGAGCGGCGGACAGTGAGCCAAGGTGAGCCGCTGCGAAACAGCTGGGTGGAATTCAGCAGATTTTTCGGCTCAGGGAGCATCTAAAGCTCCCAGGGGTTGGGCTCAGCACACCCTGCAGGGACTCAGAGCGGAGCTCAAAACCAGAGAAGAAATACGGCAGCCTCACGGCCAAGGGTGTGGCAGTGGCGCCATTTTGCCACCGGCAGCAGCAGCAGCAGCAGCAGCAGCAGCAGCAGCAGCAGCAGCAGCGAGTTCAGAGTCCACTATAGCTCCATCAGCACACTCAACAACAGTGAATTAAATTGCGGCCCCTAGAGGGGAAATCCCAGTACTGCACTCCCAGGGATTTGACCCAGTGGGGAAGTGGCAGTGTCAGAGATATCACACCATAGGAGAACGCCCAACCTGCCCCCCCCCCCCCCTATGGTCTAAAACAGCCTCGATTGACTCCCTGGGTCGGAGACTCTGCGATACAACCCAGTAAAGGAGTAGTGGTGACTGAGATACCACAGACTCGAGATCCAGAGCACCTTAAGTGAAGTCGTAGTTACCCAGGGAAGAACCCAGAGAAGGCAGAAACTTCCAAAATCATGAGAAAGAGTAATAACAATGGAGCAATGAATGCCCACAACCCCACAACATCAGAACCCGATAAAACAGAAATTCGGAGATTTCTAGAAGATCAAATCAGGAAAATAACTGTAGAAATAATAGAGGTGTTTCGAAAAGAATTCAGAGAAAGCCAAAAAGAGATAAAGGATGCAATCAATGAAGTAAAGGCCTCAATTCAAAGTACAAACAACCGATTAGACCACATGGAGAATAGAATCTCGCTCCTAGAAGATGATCACTCCAAAAATGAACGCATAGTTTCTAATTTAGAAAAAAAAAATCTGACAGCAGGAATCTGACATTGAAGAAATATGGGCCCATTTTAAGAGAGCTAACCTAAGAATAATTGGAATAGAGGAGGGAAAAGAAGGTGAAACCAAAGGGATCAACAATCTCTTCAAGGAAGTAATAGCAGAAAATTTTCCAAACATAGAGCAAGAGGTCGATACACAGGTCCAGGAAACTTATAGAACTCCCTTTAGACAGGATCAGAGAAGAGGATCCCCACGCCACATAATTGTCAAAATGACCAATGTGGAAGCCAAGCAGAGAATCTTAAAGGCAACAAAAACATAGGGCCAAGTGACATTCAGAGGCAAACCAATTAGAATCACTCCAGACTTCCCAAACCAAGTCATGAGAGCCAGAAGGGCTTGGAGTAACATATTCCAAACTCTGAAAGAAAACAACTTCCAGCCAAAAATTTCCTACCCAGCAAAACTTTCTATCAAATTAGATGGGAAAATAAGAAGCTTCCATGACAAACAGAAACTGAAGGAATTTATGTCTTCAAAACCAGCGCTAGAGAAAATACTCAAAGAGATTAACTACAAAGAAGAAATAGGTAACACACACCAGAACCAGAGAAACAAGATTTTCCATCCAACAGACAACTAAGATTGGTTATCTGTGGAGATTCATTATTTATGTTAGTCTTTTACCTATCTCTAAATTGTATTGTTTGCTTTTATTGTTGCTAATTTTTAGGATTTCTAGTTGGAATATTAATATACCTTCAGATATAGCATTTGGAAATATTTTATCCCATTCTATCAGTAACTTTTAACTCTGTTTACATTGTCTTTGGATATACAATATTTTTTATTTTTTAGGGAGTTTGTTTACCCTTCTGTTGCCTGTGTCATTGAAATCATATCCAAGAAATCACTGCCAATTTCAATGCTATGAAGTTTTATGACCCAGATTTTCTTCTAAAAGTTTATAGTCTTAAGATTTATATTTAGGTCTTTTATCTATCTTAAGTTCATACTTGTATATGGGATTAGATAAGGGTCCAATTTTATTCTTTTTCATGTAATTATTATTTTTCAACAATATTGAGTTAAAAGATTATTATTTCCTCCACCAAATGTTCGTGGAAACCTTGTCAAAAATAACTTGACAATATATGGAAGAATGTATCTCTAGGCTTTTATTTAACTCCAATGATTTATATATCTGCCTTTATAACAGTACTACACTGTTTCAATTATTGTAACTTTATATGGTTTGAAATCAGAAAATATACATCTTCTAGCTTTATTCTTTTTCGAGATTGTTTTGGGTATCTAGAGTCCATACTCTATATTAGGATAGATTTTTTCTGAAAAATAAATAAATAAATAAATAAATAAATAAATGTATGATAGTTTCACCTAAAAAAAAGAAAAGAAGAAAAAAAATTCTCTGGTAAGAAAGAAAGAAAAAAGAAATATTGAAATGTTATCTTTAAGTCATCAAAAGCTTGGTATCAGACAAATGAAACTGTTATGTGAGACTATCATTGTTAATTTTGGATAAATTGCTATAATACTAGATGTCAACCACTAAGCGAAGCATGGGAAGGAAGGATGGGGAGGGAAGGGAGTGGGCATCGGGTAGGGGTAACTGGGCGATGTGTGCATGAATGTGTACAAAAGTATTTTTTTATCTCATGATGAATACAGTGCACCAATAAAAAATTAAAAAAAAAAGAAAATTTGGTAGGAATGGCATGGCATGCAGAGGGCCCTTAGGAATGGGGCATGTTATACTGGGGGTGTGTGGTGACAACACATGCAATTAAAAGTAAAGAAGTGAAGCCTCTGGGTTTTTACAACTGCCTGTATGATCACGTTTATTTGAAGGAAATACAGCATCTATTTAACACAAACATAATTTATACACCTCTCTCTGTACACTGCTAATTTGCAGAAGTTACTTTTGTGCCAAAGGTTCCTACTGATATTTGGGGATGTTCTAAGCACCATAGGGCCAGCAGAGAACCTCCTTTGTTTGGTTCCTTGTCAGCATTTCCCTAGGGCATGATGCTTAGCTCTTGGAGCCAACTTGGGTGTATATGTTTTCAGGACCAGTCAACAGGGCTGTAGTGAGCATGACTCTTGTGAACACAAAACCTCCAGTGAAACAGAGATGAGAAAATATTGTCATTTTAGGGAGGGAGAGTCCATACCAGAAAGAAAAAAAGGTGCTTCCCCAAGCTTACTTAGTACTTGACTTTCCCTAGACTTCTTTATATCCAGCTGCTTAATTGAGATGTTGCACAGCATGGGTGCTCTCCATAGGACTCTGAGAAGATGTTTTTACATGGAGCCCATATATTAGGAAGTAACATAACTGAAAATCAAGTTGCCTAAATGAATAGTTAAGCTGCTCTGAAGATAATGTAGTGACTTTTAAGATCTGTTATATTGTTTTAAAGAACATTTTAGAAATATTTTCTTGTTGACAAGGTCTCATCATAGTGAATTTGCAGAAATTTTTCTTCAGATCTGTGTCTAAGTCTCATCTATGATTTCCTTCCATCTCTGACTATGACATTGAAAAAAATTACAGAAACTTTGTGTAATAGGCAGGCAGTTTATGTCATTTTGATAAGAACATTCCCAACCTTAGCTGTGGATGGAGGCTGGGGAAAATGTTTTGCTGAAAGGTGCTATTTTTATTAGTATTTGGATATATTTTGCATTTATGGCCACAGCTTCTGGATCCGAGGTAAAGTTTTCAATCACACACAGACTTTGATGTGCCGAGGAAAAATGTAGCTTTTTTAGTCTATTTTCAATGATCTCTTCTGCTCTACTGATTAACGGAACCCAAGGTACAGTTCAGAGTACCCAGGAACATAAGACAGAATTCAGATGTACATTTTGACAGAGCATGTGGGTACTTACTGATTGAGGAAGGCGAAGAGGTACCTCATCACAATAAGGACCGACCTGGGCAAGGTCAGGAGGAGTTTGCGGATGTGAAGCGCCCTCTCATAGAGATTATCTATTCCTATAGAGAGATGATGACATGGTCAGGGTTTTTTAACTTCTGCATTGAAAGCAGATCATCACAGTACACATCTGAACATAAACAACAGATGTAACCAATGCAGTGACTAAGTGGTCAGCTTGGTGCACTGCTATTTCTGAAGGTGTTTTCTCTGATCTCACTGCTTTCTTTGATTTCCATAGTCTTGACCTCTAGTAATTTAGAGTCTAGATTTGAAAATCCTTTTGTCCCTTGTTGCTAATTCTAAATTTTGCATCTGATACAGTTTCAACTCTATTTTGCTGCATGTGACCTACAGTGGCTTTTGAGAGGCATGGCACCAATCTCCCCCAACTCTTCTTCGTTGATCCATTGTCTTTTGCTAGGATCCAGGCAATATGGCAGGTTTTGAATCTCTCCTTTCTCCAAATTACCATAGAATTTATTTATATGGCCTTTTACCTTGTATTATATTATTTTTTTACCAAGTTTTTAAAGCAAATATTTAGGAGAGACTACTAGGTTTCAAACACTGAGCTAAGCATCAGTGACAGAATTCCTGCCCTCATAGGAAGTATGGGTTTATAGCTATTTATTTCTTCATCCTATCTTCCCTGTGGGATGGTAAACTCCATGAAGAAAGGTATCCTAGGAGGACTTCCTAATATTATTTTCCTTCTTTTCTAGAAATACAAACTGTCCAGAACATTTGAACACTCACATGCTTGTGAAATAGTAGCAAAATGATTACTATTCATTCATTATTTGCATATGCATATATGCAAATAATGAATGCATTATTTGCATATATATATATATATATATATATATATATATATATATATATATATATGGATTGAACCTAGGGGAATTCTACTCCAAGCTACATCTCCAGCCAGATTTTTTATTCTTTATTTTGAAACAGGGTCTCACTAAGTTGTGGAGGGCCTCATTAAGTAACCGAGGTTGGCTGTGAACCCTGTGCTCCTCTGGTCTTAGCCTCTTGAATGCTAGGATTACAAGCATGTGCCACCACATCCTGCTGATTATATATTTTTATAACACATTTTCACATAGGTCTTTAACCTAATGGTAATAGCAACACTGTGGAGTAGGCAGCGCACATAATATCATCCCCATTTTAACAAGATGGGAAAGTGGGAACTAGGCAACTGGTCTACCCAAGGAGAGGTGGATAGAAGCTGGGACTAGAACCTATGTCTTCTCTTTCCTAAGTCTGCTTATTTTTCTTGGATCTCAAAGTATCTTTATAAAGTACAACTTTGAAGACATCCAGTAAGCATACATTTGAGAAAACATTTCAAATAAATATGCTTGAAAACACTAAAGCTTCCCATAATTTCATATCACTACATTTGCTCCTAATTACTTCTGAGGTAACCATACTTGAAAATTCTAAGACCTTTTCTTCTGGCACCACAGTCAACTGATTTTTCTTCTTTTCTTATTTTTTTTAACTTTCTCCCATGGATAAATGGCAGTATCATTCAGTCTCAAGGTTATAACCATCATTTCCGCTATGATATCTTTTCTTCATTTTCTCCCTTGCATGGGAGAAGAGTGTAGCTGTTTCTATCTTTGGATGTCTCACTGCTAATTTCCTCCTGAAAGTCTTGCTCTTTTTCTCTGGAACCATCACAATACTGTGCTAGTTCAGTTTCCCTTTCCTCTTAAAACAGCGGTGCTCAACCTTGACTTAGGTCACTTGGGAGAGAGTTTAAATAATGCTGATGTCTGGGATTCTTTTATGCAGCGAAGGTTGAAAACCATTGCCTTAATTACTCTTGCCAAGCTCATTTTCCTGAAAGTTTGAATTCTGATTCCAGTTGTTTTTCACTTATTATCAAACTGAACATTTTATTTTCCCCTCTACACATCCTGAAAAGGTACAAAAAGTTTAGGAATATTCTCACTCTACCACAAGTGAATTTGCAAAACAGCAAATATTTATCAGGATCCCTGGGAAAGAACACTTCCATTTATTGGAACTATAGTTTTGTCATCTTTTAGAAGATTTAATTTCAGAAACCGCCCAACCAGAATCAAAGCAAAACATTATACAATTAACATTTATATTATTTAAATATAAACCTATGATTAATAATAGTGTG
Source organism: Muscardinus avellanarius (assembly GCF_963383645.1). Lineage (NCBI taxonomy): Eukaryota > Metazoa > Chordata > Mammalia > Rodentia > Gliridae > Muscardinus > Muscardinus avellanarius. Next base: position 57,109,448 of record NC_137797.1, read on the forward strand.
ATTTTTATGGGGAGGATAGGAGGAGTAATGGAGTTGGATTCAGAGAGAAGTACAGCAACTAATGTATTAGTGCATGTATTTATGTATCACTTTGAGTCTCACATCAATGTATAATTAAGATATACCAGTAAAAGTATAAAAATAAAATCAAGACAAAATAGTGTGATTTTATGGTAATAATTAGCTGGATACATAATATTCTGTCTTTTTATTTGTAAGTATTTCAAAATGAAAAAGATCTCATAATGAATAAAGTAGGTTAGGGTCATACCTACTGAGTATAAACACTTTGTTTAATATAATTTCCAGGCAATGGTCACTATTTTTTTCCTGAAGAGAGGGGGTAAAATGCTTTAAAAAATTATAAAACCAGTACAAAAGGTCACTCAGGCCACAAGAACTCAGTAACTAAGTAATTAATTATTAATTAACATTTTCTTCCAGTTTCATCCCAAAGTATCAGTAGTATCAAAATATAAGAGTAAGCTATCTGTCTTCCATGACAATCTCATTGTGTAGAGGGAAATACCGTCAGATGAAGTCATTGGCAAGTCATTGAGAATTTAGTGGGAAGAATTTTTCATCTACAAATACTATATAGTTAGATGACTGTATTATTAATGCATGCCAGAAATTCACTAGTTAGAAGCTTATTATCTGAAATAGCTGATTTTTAGAAAGTAGGATAGCTGTTGCTGCTTTACATTAATGATTAAAAAGATAATTCAGCATAACTGTATCTAGGAAAATTTATCCTTAACAGTGAAAGGAAAGAAGCCTCCAACATGAAATTATACATAGTATGGTCTATTCTTAAAAGTTCACACTAAAATTTAGAAGCACTTATCCCCTTGTTCATTATTTGTGTGTGTGTGTGTGTGTGTGTGTGTGTGTGTTACTGGAGGTGAAACCCAGGGCCTTTTCTACCTCTAGACTATACTCCCAGACCTATTTTATACTTTATTTGGAAACAGGGTCTCACTAAGTTGCTGAGAGTCTCACTCAGTAGCAGTGGCTGGCTTTGAACCTATGAGATCCTCCTGTCTCAGCCTATCAATTGCTGGGATTACAAGTGTGCCTCACAATGCCCAGCTTCTCCTTGTTCATTAGAAAATTATTTGCCTACAGGATCGGAACCTGCTGAGGATTTAGGCCGGTGCTGGGGCCAGTGAGGCCGGGATCAGAGCCTGCCATGAGGCAAGGCTGGTGCTGGGGCCTCCGAGGCCGAGATCGGAGCCTGCTGAGGGGTTAGGTCGGTGCTGGAACCAGCAAGGCCAGGATCGGAGCCTGCCATGAGGCAAGGCTGGTGCTGGGGCCTCTGAGGCTGAGATTGGAGCCAGCTGAGGGGTTAGGTCGGTGCTGGGGCCAGTGAGGCTGGGATTGGAGCCTGCTATGAGGCAAGGTCCGTGCTGGGGCCTCCGAGGGCTGGATTGGAGCCTGCCGAGGGGTAAGGCCGGTGCTGGGGCCAGCAAGGCCAGGATTGGAGCCTGCCATGAGTCAAGGCTGGTGCTGGGGCCTCCGAGGCCAGGATCAGAGCCTGCTGAGGGGTTAGGCCGGTGCCGGGGTCAGCAAGGCGGGGATTGGAGCCTGCCATGAGGCAAGGCTGATGCTGGAGCCTCCGAGGCCGGGATGAGAGCCTGCCGAGGGGTTAGGCCGGTGCTGGGGCCAGCAAGGCCTGGATTGAAGCCCACCGAGGAGTAAAGACGGTGCCAGGGCCAGCGAGGCCAGGATCAGAGCCTGCTGAGGGGTTAGGCCGGTGCCGGGGTCAGCAAGGCGGGGATTGGAGCCTGCCATGAGGCAAGGCCAGAGCTGGTGCCTCTGAGGCCAGGATAGGAGCCTGCCATGGGGTTAGCCAGTGCCAGGGTCAGCAAGGCTGGGATCAGAGCCTGCCGTGAGGCAAGGCCGGTGCTGGGGCCTCCGAGGCCGGGATCGGAGCCAGCCGAGGGGTTAGGCCGGTGTGGGGGCCAGTGAAGCCAGAATCAGGGCCTCCCATGAGGCAAGGCCAGTGCTGGAGTCAGCGAGGTTGGGATCAGAGTCCTCCGGGTGGCCAGGCCACTACTGGGGCCATCAAGAGTGGGATCGGAACTTGCAATGCGGCACGCACAGAGAAATATCACAGAAAATTAAAACCAGATGCTTCCCCTAATTAGCAATAACTAGGAGGAAAGGGGTAACAGGAGGAGGTTGTTATAGAAAGGGCCCTATAGCAATTAAGGTGACCAATCAGAGGGTATGGAATGGGGGAGGATGGGGGAGGATGGAACCTCTTTAAAACTCAGGAGGTACCAAATGTATCAAAGATAATCACCAATCAAGCATGGGATCAAGGGAGGGGGAGGGAATGGGATGGGGATTGGATGAGGGCTAATTGGATGATGTGTGCTTATATATCCTCTCAAGTCTTGTATTCCAATGTGATGTATGATTACAATGCACCAATAAAAATTTTTAAAAAATAATAAAAAAGAATTTGGAAATATTTTATCCCATTCTATTATTTTTCAACAATATTTAGTTAAAAGATTATTATTTCCACCACCAAATGTTCGTGGAAACCTTGTCAAAAATAACTTGACAATATAGGGAAGAATTTAGCTCTAGGCTTGTATTTAACTCCAATGGTTTATATATCTGCCTTTAGAACAGTATTACACTGTTTCAATTATTGTAGCTTTATATGGTTTGAAATCAGAAAATATATATCTGCTAGCTTTGTTCTTTTTCAAGATCGTTTTGGGTATCTAGAATTCATATTCCATATTAGGATAGATTTTTTTCTGAAAAATAAATATATAAATATATGATAGTTTCACCTAAAAAAACAGAAAAAAATATGCTCTGGTAAGAAAGAAAGCAAAAAGAAATATTGAAATGTTATCTTTAAGTCATCAAAAGCTTGGTATCAGACAAATGAAACTGTTATGTGAGATTAACATTTTTAATTTTGGATAAATTGCTATAATACTAGATGTCAACCACTAAGCCAAGCATGGGAAGGAGGGATGGGGAGGGAATGGGGTAGGGATCGGGTGGGGGCTGACTGGGCGATGTGTGCATGTATGTCTACAAAAGTTTGTATCCCACTATGATGTATGAATACAGTGCACCAATAAAATAAAATTAAAAAAAAATATATATGGCAAAAAAAGAAAATTGTTTGCCTAAGTGATTTTATGTTCATGCTTCAAACAAAAATTACAAAATTTAGTACATTCATGTGAGCCATAAATTATAAAGATGAATTGTCCCATTAATTGTCCTTTGTTGACAATAACCTCTTCTTCCTCACCGCGTATACAGGTTATGATAAGCAAGCAACAACAAAAATTTATGCCATTGTTCATTGGGGATCTTGGATCTTTCAAGGAATCTCCTGATTCCTTAAGCTAATCCTCATTTTAAAGCTAAGGTCAACTACCAGGAACAGGATCTTAGCAGCCTAAAGCTGGTCTTGGGGCCCTAGAGTTAAAGACAAGAGGAAAAAATGTAAAAGAAAGCCCTTTTACTATGTTATTTATCTTTATCATTTTTCAGATCCCATGAGGGCAAGTCACGTAGGGGGTGAGGTTAGAGCACAGCCAGCAGCCCCAAGAGCTTTAGCCATAACTCAGGATCCTCGTGTTTTTCATCTCTCAGTTCTAACTTAGTCATTCTTCACCTTAAAGGTAGTTTCAAAATTTATACCAACTTCAAAGAAGCATTATGCATAAAAGCTAAAAGGTGGGAACATCCTAAATATTCATAAACTACTGAAGAATTAAATGCAAAATGTGTAAATACATGCAATGAAATATTTTTTAGCCTTCAAAAGGAAGATTATGCTGACACATGCCACAACATGGATGAACCCTGAAGACATTATGCTAGGTCAAATAAGCCACAAAAGGGCATATTATTATTATTAATTATTATTACTATTATTTTTATATTTTTGTAGTGCTGGGGGTTGAACTCAGGGGCATTCTACCTCTGAGATACACTCCAAGCCCTATTTTATTTTTTTTATTTTAAATAGGGTTTCATTAAGTTGCTGAGGCTGGCTGTGAACCTGTGATCCTCCTGTTTCAGCCTCCCAAGTACTGGAATTATAAGTGTGGGCCACCATGCCCAGCAACAAATATTATTTTATTTTACTTATGTGACACACCTAAAGTAGGCAAGTTCATAAGGAAAGAAAGTAGAAGAGACATTGTCAAGAGCCTGGAGGAAGAGGGAGAATATATTTAATGGCTACAGAATTACAGTTATGATGGTTGTGTAATGTTTTGAATGGACTTAATGCCACTTAACTGTATACTTAAAAATGGCACACTGCACTCAGTGAGACCCTGTTTCAAAATTAAAAAATAGGGCTTGGGGTGTAGCTTGGAGGTAGAATGCCCCTGGGTTCCATGCCCAGTACTGAAAAACAAAAAAAAAGTACACTGCATATCATGTATATTTTGCCACACACCCCTACACACACAAAAAAAAAAAAAAAAAAAAAAAAAAGAAGAAGAAGAAGAAGAAGAAAAAGAAAAGAAAAGAAAATTGGGAAGGCTGTGGGATACAAATGCAGGATTTTGAAGCAAAAAGTGATGTGGATATAAAACAGTAGTACCTAAAAAACTGCAGAGAATTATGTGAGGAAAGCATATGTTCTGTACAACTACAGTAAGCATAAGTAAGAATTCCTGAAGTAGCAGCAAATCTATTGGTCCCTGAGGCCTCAGTCCTGAGCAGGATGAGACTTCTACCTGGCAGCTGTTTGACGGGCTCGCAGTTTGCACCCCCCAGGAGTTTTGCCCTGGTACAGATGACTCATTTACTCTCCTGAGTCCAGTTAGCAGGTCAGAATTTATGGCTGCTCCTGACACTCTGATGAATGTGTGTTCCTAGCTGGCAATTTATGGTCTTCCACGGTTTCATGCTGGATACAAAGACGGATCTTTTCTTTCTCCCAGAAAAGCTGTCAGCAAGGAGAAATCAGTATTTTATCTGGATTTCGTTTAAGCTATGCTTTGTTTTTTCAATTCAGGGTCTCCTCATGTAATTAGGTAAAAGTGGCACCCATCCAATCACAGTCAGATGCTTAAAGCTCCCAGGTCTAATTTATGTTCTTTTCCCAGCAATGTAAGAACGTCAGTGTCTCAGCTTCACAGCATGGGGGTGTGGGGGGCTATGATGGTTCCATGAAAGTGTGTGTGAAAAATTCGCGACAAAGCATGTTACTTCGTAAAATGGCAAAATGTCCAAATGGTCATTACCTCCCCTCCCCAAACAAAAGTTCTCTGGTATCATTGGTAAAAATATGTTTTCCAGAAAACAAGTAATAAATCATAAGATGTAAACTTATCTTGAAGTATGTAGACAAGAAAAAGAAAGTCTTTGGTGGCCACATTTAGAAACTGATTTCTGAGCTCTACAGCCCAACCTCAGCAGTTGAAGTAAGTTTAGAGTCTCAGGCATTTTTAGGTTCACTGTGTCAAGGTGTTATTTAATTGCATGTAGGATAGTTTCTGTGTGAATATAAAGGAAAGAAATTAACAGAGGAATGTTCTGGTACATATGAATGGGCTTTAGCCTTGCCTTGATGGGGGTTACCTAGGTAAGAAATAAATGTCAGGAATCTCTCCAATGAACTCTTAGTAAATTGACTTCTATGAATTAAAACATTGCTTTCTCTCCTGGCCAAATAAAAGTACAAGAGAATTAATACATAAACAGCATTTTCCATTTTGTTGAATTATATTTAGGTTAGTAGAGAAATTGTATCTTATTCTAGAAAGTTTTACTTATGCAGACACAAAGCCTATTAAAGAATTTTATTTTATTTTATTTTTTTGCGGGTCTAGGGATGGAATCCAGGGGCATTCAACCTCCGAGCTACAGCCCCTGCCCTATTTTTATTCTTTATTTTGAAACCAGGTCTCACTGAGTTGCAGAGGGCCTCACTAAGTAGCTGAGGCTGTCCGCGAACCACAATCCTCCAGGTCTCAGCCTCCCGAATGCTGGGATTACAAGCATGCACCACCACGCCCGGCTAAGAATTTTAGGATAAAAGAGATCCTAAGAAGATTATTATAAGACATCAAACAAAAATTTAGAATTCTCAGAGGAAAACCATCGTGTATGTCAATAAAGCAGATTTTTACAGCAATAACATACATTATAGCACCAGGAAAAGAGTTCAAAGGCTTTTTTCAAGAAACAACCCAAAGTGGCAAATAGATATCTACACTGAGGGGTATGCCACAGTATTTTTGTACGATTGCCAAATCACTGGAAATAATCAAAATGTCTAAAACTAGGGGAATTGTTTAATCAGAAGAAATGCATTATATGTCTACTAAAATAATATGTTTTGAAAAAAATATATATATATAATGAAAGAAACAGTTCAAATAATGCTATGTCCATATATAAAGGTATCACCACCAATCTCACTAACATATATGGAGAGGGGCAGGGTGGGATTTGGAGGGAAATACACCAAGTGCTGTGTTCATGTATGTTTCCATCATCTGAACATCACGGTGATGTATAATCCAATCCACCAATAAAAGTATAAGAAAGGAATATATGTCGATATGAGAATATTAATACCATTAAGTTTAAAAAGTGGTTTTTAGTGAGACTTTGTTCCAAAATAAAAAATAAAATAGGGCTGGGGGTGTAGCTTAGGGGTAGAATGCCTCTGAGTTCAATCCCTTGTAAAACACACACACACACACACACACACACACACACACACACACACACAATTTTTAAAGAGCCAGTATGGCATAATTTCAAAAATAGCTTTATTGATATATAATCCTTACACCAAATAACTTACTCTTTTAAATTGTACAATTCAATGATCTTTAGTATCCTGAGTTGTCTAACATTACCTCAATCAATTTTGGAAATATTTTCATCGCAAAAAGAAATCTCATACCAATTAACAATGTAGTATGATATAATTTTTATTAAAAGTAAGTAGGAGTTTGGCAGTGACGGGGAATGAAGTGCTCCTACATGTTACAACATGAAGTGCTAATACACGCTACAGCATTATGCTAAGTGAAAGCCAGTCACAAAGGATTATAGATTGTATGATTCCATGTATATGAAATGGCTCACACAGGCAAATCTGTAGAGACAGAAAGTAGATTAGCGGTTGCCTAGGGCTGGGGGTGGTGGTGGTTAGAGGTAACTGCAAAGCGATAGCTAATGTTTGCTAATTGGTGTTTCTTTGGGATAATGGAAATGTTCTAAAATTGATTATAGTAATGGTTGGATAATTCTGTAAATAGACTAAAGCCTTCAAATTGTACTCATTAATGAATGAATTGTATAGTATGAAAATTATATCTCAATGATGCTGCTTTTTTGGTACTGGAGGTTGAATTTTATTTTTTATTTTGAAACAGCATCCTGCTAAGTTGCTGGGGGACCTTATTAAATTGCTGAGGCTCGCCTTAAATCTGCAGTCTTCCTGTGCTACAGGTGTGTGTTGCCACCATGCTCAGCAATAATGCTGCTTTTTTTATTTTTCAGTACTGGGGATGGAGCCCATGGCATTCTATCTCTGAGCTACACCCCAGCCTTATTTATTTATTTATTTATTTGTTTGTTTGTTTGTTTGTTTATTTATTGTGGTACTGGGGGTGGAGCCCAGGGGCTTTTCTATCTCCGGGCTACATTCCCAGACCTATTTTATATTTTATTTGGAAACAGGGTCTCCCTCAGTTGCTGAGAGCCTCACTAAGTAGCTGAGGCTGGCTTTGAACCTGTGTGATCCTCTTGTGTCAGCCTCCCAAGTGCTGGGATTACAAGTGTGCGCCACCACGCCCGGCTTAGTGTTTTATTTTTGAAACAGGATTTCACTGAGTTGTGAAGAGCCTCGCTAAGTAGCGGAGGCTATCGACTAACGAGATTCTCTCATCTCTGCCTCCCAAATGCTGGGATTACAAGTGTGTTGCTTTTAAAAGCACATATGGGAGCTAAATGTGATGGTGCACACCTGTAGTCCCAGTACTTAGGAGGCTGAGACAGGAGGATAGCAGGTTTGAGACAAGCCTCAGCAACTGAATGAGACTCAGAGCAAAGGCTAAAGACTCTGTTTCAAAGACAAAAATAAAAAGGGTTGGGTATGTAGCTTATAGGTAGAATATCCCCAGGTTCAATCCCTAGTGCCACAAAAAGTACATATGGCTGGGCATGGTGATGCACGCCTGTAATCCCAGTCCTTGAGAGGCTGACAGGCTATCACAGTTTTGAAGAAAGCAGTGCAAAGTAGCTTATGAGAACTTGTTTCTATACAGAAAATAAAATAGAACTGTGGGTATCTCAGAGGCAAAGCACCCCTGAGCTCAATCTCAGTATATCTCACACACACGCGCACACACGCATGCACAGACACGCACAAACATGCGCGCGCACACAAACACATACTGCATGGGTATGTGTAGACATCTCTACAAAGATACCAAAAAGGTTAATATTATCTCTGTGCAGAGGAACTGTGAAAACTGTGGATGATTTGTTTTTATTTTATTTTATAGCTTTGCTATAGCGATCACACATTAGTCACAATTATTTATTTATGTATTTATGTATATATTTTTGGTGGTACTGGGGTTCCTGGAAGCCCTTCTACCTCCGAGCTACACTCCCAACCTATTTTATATTTTTTATTTATTTGGAAACAGGGTCTCTTAAGCCAGCGAGGCTGACTACGAACCTGCGCGATCCTCCTGGCTCCACCTCCCAAGCGTGGGGATTACAAGCGTGTGCCACTACGCCCGGCTAGTCGCAATTATTTAAAAACAATTATTTTAAAAAAGCATTGACTGCCTATTTGACGATTTTAAGAAACTGCTATATTTGAAGGGTATGATAATGGTAATGTGTTGCACAATAGACTATAACGACAGTTTGGTGTGCACAACATGTACCTGCACCACTGTTTCTCTTCGGGTGGTGGTGTCAGGAGGGATAGTAGCATGTTCTTTGTGCTTTTGTGTGTTTTTCAAGTACTTTTCAATAACTAAATATTATTTTCTAATAAGAAATGTGAAAGAAAAAAAAAGGATCCCTTATTCCCCAGAGATACATAATCACAGATGAATGATACGTTGCCAGAGGGTAGAGCTGGAGCAAGGCTGGCTAAGAAGTGAAAGCTGGTGAGTCATTACATGAGAGTTCATTACATTAGTCTGTACCCATTTGTAGATGGTGGACATTTTCTATAATATAAAAGTTAAAAAGAAAGTAGGTTACAAACAGTATGAATAGGCCAGTCCCACGATGGCATCAGAGATGGCTGTGTGCACATGAATATTAAGAAAGCCTGGGGGGCCGGGCGTGGTGGCGCACGCTTGTAATCCCCGTGCTTGGGAGGCAGACAGGAGTATCACGCAGGTTCGAAGCCAGCCGCGCGTGCTGGCTTAAGGAGACCCTGTTTCCAAATAAAAAAATGTAAAAATAGGTCTGGGAGTGTAGCCCGGAGGTAGAAGGGCTTCCAGGAACCCCAGCGCCACCAAAAAAAAAAAAAAAAAAAAAAAAAAAAAAAAAGAAAGCCTGGGGAGATGGACTCACTGTGAAGGCATCATTGGTTCTCTGTGGGTGCTGGCATCACGGATGCCAGTACTTTGCCCTGTGTGGTTTCCTGTATTTTTCAAGTACTTTATAGTGACTAAATGTTGGCCAAGAAAAAAAAAAGCCATATATAAAAAAGTTTCTTCATGTCCAAGTAGTCACCTAAAAAATAACATATTAGACAGAATGAAGTGCAAATGTTTTATCCGGGCTCACAGTGCTAAGGAAGCCGGGGGGGGGGGCATGAATTACTTGAGTAATTAGCTAGACTTATGCCCTAGGGAATCTTATGATCCATGGACTTGCTGGAAGCTGCCCAGACTTTGTGGGTATAACCTGGAATATTCTCAAAACCATTCCTAAAGTGGATGTTATAAAAAAAAAAACCCAAGCAAAAACAAAAACAAAGACAACTTGTGGATGTGAAACAACTAAGTTTGTCATTCCCAATTTATGCTGCATTTGATTATATCATGTCTTCAGATAAACAATTTTTTAAAAGGAAGTTACAGCTGGTGGTGGTACACACCTGTAATCCAATACTTGAGAGGTGGAAACAGGCAGATCACAGGTTTGAGGACAGCCTCAGTAATGTAGTGAGGCTTTCAACAACCTAATGAGATCCTGTTTCCTAACCAAAAAAAAAAAAAGTTTTTAAATAAATGTTTAGATAACTAAGTTGTTTGAACCTCTGAATGTTAAAGACATTTTAGGTTGGATGAATAGTGAGTATGTAATGATATAAATATACTTTTCATGTTCTGAAACTTGTATAAAATTTTATTCTCAAATGAATATTTTGAAACTGTAAAAAGAATACACGATTCATTAAAATTTAATTATATATTTAAAAAAACTGGTGGTATAGGTCAGAGGTAGAATGAGAAAGAAAGAAAGAAAAAGAAATTTATATAAATTAGAGAATTAATAGTACACATTAAAAAAAGAGAATGTTATGAATTTCCTTTTACTACAGGTACTTGTAAGCTTCCAAAGAATGGGGCTGTTTAGAGCCACAAACATAGCAGGATAACAACTTACCACATACACACACACACACACACACACACAATTCTCTCCCCAAACAATCCAAAAATAGGTTAGCAAAAAGTAGTGGATGCTTCAGGGACTTATGTAACCTCTTAGCAGAGATGAAAAGGAAATTTTTTTTTGACAAAATATCTGTCACATGAAATTACTTTGTTAAAGAAAAATCAAACCCAATTATGGCAACACCGCAAGTTGACATGAGAAAAAGCGATCTATCGCTTTGAGATCTTTCTCTTCCAAAATTGCTAAATCTTGGTGTTTCTATCTTATTCTAACTTGGACTGCATTTATTCATCTTCTCTTTTCTGCTAGACTTTAACCTCTTGTATGCAATAATAAAGTCTTTGAACCTCTAGGAAGTTTTACACATTGTGAATCATCAAGTATGTAGTATTAGTGAGGGGTATAATGATAAGTGACACATTATGCCATTCTTACAGAATTAGAAAAACTAAGAAAAATGCAGATACATCATCATATTGGTAGGATACACAGTCACACTGGTGAGAGCAAAGGCTTGCTCAGAGATAAATAATAGCCAGTGAGCGCTTCTTATTAAAGAGGTTAGATATTGGAGGAAAGGGTTTTACAGAAAGGGGGTACTGTATATAAAGAGATTGTTCATGCCCATCAATATCTTGAAAAACCTCCCAGTCTAAAGAATTATGTGCTAAAAGTAGTAAGACTACTGAAGGAAAATAGAGTCAGGACATATTGCTTAACATCTACCCAATTTTGTACTAAAATATTAGCAATCTCATGATAATACTAACACAGTCAAATCTCAACTGCGTTGTGCACTGAGCACCTTTGCAGCTTTAAACCTCAGAGGCCCTGCTTCCTCCTTCCAGATGTGGGTCCTAGAGGATACTCAAGTCTAATGATGTTATGTTTATCAAATGGATAAAGAAGCATCAATCCACTGATTTTCATAATACAGGAAGAAATGTTTGTAGATTCTTCATTTGCCCTTGAAGGTACCCTGCCTGCATACAAGAACCATACATCTGCATATTTTCTGTTTTCTCCTTAGAGTCTATATACTTTGTTAAGGATGACTTTGTAAGAAAGTTTGACCTTGTTATAAAACATTTAATATGTTGAGAAAAAAATCAAGTTGCAGTCAGTATACCTTCTATGTTATACCAACATCATTTCTAAATGCATCTGAGGTAATTATGTCAAAGAAACTTGTGTTTAGCAGAACCAATAGATTACTAAGCAGCTAACCCAGGTATTGCATATGTGACCTGAGAGTACAGTCAAAGTAGCTATAAAAGTAGTCATCATGATAGCTAGCAACAGTTAATGAGGCTTACTACATGCTGGGCATGATGTTAAACACTTTATACAGATTATTTCATTTATTCTTCACATAATCTCTGAGGTATATGCAAAAATAGCTATTTAATAGGATAAAGAATTAATCTTTGCCAAAATGACCAAGCTGGCGAACCTTTGGACCTAGATCTTCTTGACCCTATGGCCTCTTTTTTTAATATCTGTAATGGAATATTTCTTATCCATGAAAGTGTGAAATGCTTCGATCATGGTAACTGACTGCTCTTTATCCAAGTGGTACATGTAACTAGATAGAGTTGACATAAACTTAGAAAACCATGAAGCATTGTAGAGCACGGATTACTTTTCCAGACTTAAGCTTTCTGGCTCAGATGTGAGGGAAATCTTTGTACATGGCCAAAGAATTCCAGAAGTGAGACACCTCCTTTTCAGTTCTTTCCAGTTGGGTCAGAGGTCAGCTGTGATGACTCAGGCTATGAGAGAACCTTGGAACAGACACAGAGGCATGCTTCTCAACTCCAGACAGGGTATCTGGCTTGGGGGAGAGGATTATTTTGAAAAATTTATACCCAACTGAAGCCAGGGCTTTAGGCTTATAAGCCTAGAAAAGAACATTTGTTAGAATTTTAATTTTTTTTTTTTTGGTGGTGGTGGTACTGGGGTTCCTGGAAACCCTTCTACCTCTGGGCTACACTCCTGGACCTATTTTTATACTTTTTTATTTGGAAACAGGGTCTCTTAAGCCAGTGTGGCTGGCTTTGAACCTATGCGATCCTCCTGTCTCTACCTCCCAAGCGCGGGGATTACAAGCGTGCGCCACCATGCCCAGTTGAATTTTGATTCTTCATCTTATTTAAATTCTATTTAACAACTATGTATTGAGCATTTACGATCACCTGGAATTAGGCCACATGTTAGGGCTACAAAGCTGCATAATCCATCAAGACATCCCTAGTGTGTGGAGCTAAGTGTGGGCTGGTCCCCGAGCATGTTTCGTGCCACGTACTCCTTTGGCACTTCACATACATTAATTTATTTAGTTCACACAACCCGATGATGTACTGACCATGTTCTACCCACGCTAGAGATGAGGGGACTGGGGTGCAGGGAGTTTAATTAACGTGCTAGGGTCAACCCACTGGTGATCAAGTGGCAGAGTTGGTATTTGAACCTAGGTGGTTTGGGTCCAGAACCTTCATTCTTGACCTCTTCCCTTTATGGAAGGAGACAGAAGGATTAAAAGAATTATAATGTGAGGCAATAAGATAAATGACAGACATAGGTGCATAGTGGACTAGTAGGAGAAGAGCAAGTGATTAATTCCACTTGGGGTGTGGGGATAATGGCATTCTAGAAGGAGTGCTAGCCCAGCAAAGCTTTCTCAGAAGATGTTGATGGCTCCCAGGAACAGTGGTGGAAACAGCTGGGCAAAGGCTGTGTGGGAAAGGGCCTGGCATGTGTGCAATTTTCTGTGTGACCCTGTATATTTCAACAACAGCAAAAAATGGGGTGGGGGGATGGGAGAAGATGATTGCCTAAAAGTATAATGAGCTTAGAGAGGGGAAAAGATCAGACAGAGAAAGAATTCAATTATATAACTTTGCCATACCAAGGAATGTGTTTTAATGTGGGAAATACTGAAATAAGTTTCAACAGGGGAGATAGCAAATAATCTGGATACCCGCCCCATTCCTCTCCCTCTCCTTCCCTCCCTCTTCGTGGTTCTGGGGATTGAACCCAGGGCTTTTCTACTCTGAGCTGTACCTCTAGTCCTATTTTATTTTTCATTTTGAAACAAGGTCTTGTTAGGTTGCTAAATTGTTGAGGCTGCCATGGAACCTGTGATCCTCCTGTCTCAGTCTCCTAAGTACTGGGATTACAGGCATGTGCCACCAAGCATGGCTTCTAGTTTTCTCTTTTGAGTTCAGCTGCAGTGTAAAGGATGGAATGTACAAAGTGGGGGCTGTGGAGTGAGAGCAAAACCTAGAAGCAGGGAGTCCTTTTAAGTGACTATAGTAACCCCACTGAGAACCTAGGTGATAGGAAAGAAGGAATGAGAAGAAAGATTTTTCAATTTTTGAGGTCAAGCCAATGGGGCTTGTTGATTCAGGGGACAGAGGTGGGATTGTGAGGTTCCTTCATTAAGAGTAAAACCTAATTCTTATGAAAGCCCAAGTGGTTGAAGTCAGCTCTTGATTCTTACCTGGGAACCTGGACTCACAGGGACACTGCTTTTTTAGATGCACGAATCCCACTGCAGGTAATACCTAATTCTTGATCTCATTATTTTCTCCTTTCTTTGTGCAACATCAAGAGCCCTCACTGAAGAGAACAACAATGCTTTATTTGCTGATGAGTATCGGCTTTGTAATATACAGTCCCAGAGCATTTGCCTCTGAGCTTGGGAAGCCCACTGACAGATAATTACCACCTGATGTTCAGGTACCATAATAATGACCTTTTACCCATTTTATTTTACTTCTTGAAGTCACATTCAAAGATGGGCAAATTACCCCACTTATAAAATTGGTCGAGGAAATCAGGAACCAAAAGCCAACAAAACAAAACAACAACAACAAAACAGGTTACATCTCTATGCTTACAATCTTCTTTTCCTAGGGGGCAGACCTGCTTTTCTGCTTTATCCCCCCTAAGTGGTCAGTTCCTGGTCCTATGGAGACTGAGATGCTCCGAGGCAGAACCCATGAGCTAAGGGCGAGGCTGCAGCTGGAAGTATGAGTCACTCTGCACCCAGCAAGAAAACAAGTGGCTTCAGAACTGTGGTGGCTAGGGGGTGATGAGGTTGTGTGAGGAGGAGGGCCTCTGCCTTTTCCAGGAAATTGGTCAGTGAAATATTTCTGGTGGGAAAAGACTAAGATAAAAAACAAGAAGTCTACTTACTGATACAAGAAATCAGATCATTAAATCTTTCCTTAGGAAAGAGGGGGTTTTCCAGTCCACGGAAATAGAGCTTCAGAACGCCGGCCACTGAGTTAATATCATGGTTACTCTGGTCATCAGCCAGAGGATTTTCACCTAAGAAAGTAAAAAAAAAAAGATTATGTTTTTATACACACACACTGATATACATAAGAATCTTTTAATTATGCTTTATGAAAGATTATATGGTACTAAAAATAATTGGTTTAGATATCCTACCCCATGATTAACTTAAAAACAGTAGACTAAAATAAAACTTAAAAAAATTCTTATGCTACCCAAGATTCCCCTACAAGTTACCCAAATCTTAAAAATAAAATATTGTGGGATTTATGATTTCACCCAACATTTTTTTAAAAGCTAAAATCAGTAATCTTAGTTTGACATGAACTCAAAAACTATATTCTGTGCTTCTTATCCTATTGGGAAAAAGACACAGCAGAAGCCTGTCTGGTTGTGTTACAGGGATCAGCAAAATTGATCAGAAGTATCAAATAGAAAGTGGGAACACCTACAATTAAATCAACAGGTGTTTCCCAGACTGGCCTGGGGGTGTTCATGGCACATTTGAAAGTCACCTTGAACAATGACAGATTCTGAAATCAGGTGAAGGAATAGCAAGTGGTTTTAGAATATTAAGCACCTGCGTGGGCCACTCCACCTCCCTGAGAATTAAACTGAAATAGCAACCCTTAACGGGCTCAATATAACATGCAGAGTTGAATCAAACTGCACATTTTTTTTTTTTTGCCCAGGGGCATTCTAGCTCTGAGCAACACCCCCAGCCCTATTATTTATTTATTTATTTATTTATTTATTTATTTATTATTGCAGTACTGGGGTGGAACCCAGGGGCTTTTCTACCTCTAGGCTATACTGCCAGACCTATTTTATACTTTATTTGGAAACAGGGTCTCACTAAGTTGCTGAGAGCCTCACTCAATAGCTGAGGCTGGCTTTGAACCTGTGTGATCCTCCTGTCTCAATCTCCCAAATGCAGGGATTACAAGTGTGTGACACCATGCCCGGCTAATTTTTATTTTTAAGCAAGGTCTCACTAAGTTGCGGGGAGGTCTACTAAGTAGCCGAGGCTGTCTGTGAACCACAATCCTCCCGTCTCAGTCTCCCAAGTACTGGGATTACAGCATGTGCCACCACGTCTGGCCAAACTGCACATTTTTTTTTGTGTGTGTGTGTGTGTGGGTCTGGGGATGTAACCCAGGGGCATTCAACCTCTGAGCTACACCCCCTGTCCTATTTTTTATTCTTTATTTTGAAACCTGGTCTCATTGAGTTGTAGAGGGCTTCACTAAGTAGCTGAGGCTATCCTCAAACCTCGATCCTCTGATCTCAGCCTCCTGAATGCTGGGATTACAAGCGTGCGCCACCACGCCTGGCTTAAACTGCACATTTTATTCACAGGTCTACTCTTCCTTTCTAAAGTTTATAAAAGCATATCTTGGATTTTAACACACTCTTCACCTCCTGGGGCATTTTATTTTCAAAGACCTGTTCCCTTTTCTCTGCTTTTAGGGTTGAAAATTACTGAATGTAAACTCCCCAGAATTATTATTATGATGTTTTTATCCACTGATTACAAATAACAGATACCAGGGGAACTTCCAAGGAAGAATAATGGAGCATCTGTCTGCCATAGCTGGTACAGGAGCTGATGTTTCACCACGTTTCAGTTTGTCACCCTGAATCCATTCAAGGCAAGCTCAGAGGCTGACAAGGAAGGCTGCTCTGTTCTCCACATGGGATTGACCAGAGAATTCGGCCCAAGTTTACCTCTTCAATCAAGTCTTCAAAATTTAAGGCCAAGAGAAATGGGACAGAGAGAGAGAGAAAAAAGGTAGCTCTTCTCACACCATGACTGCTCTGCATTCTTACCTTGACTTCTAAGCAGAGGAAGGAATGTACAGATGTACCCAGCATCAGAGAGAATGCCAATCATTAGAAATGGAAAGCATTAATACTAATAGCTGTTATTGAAGAGCTGGGCATTTCCACAGATCATATCTAATCTTCACAACAAGCCTGGCATTTTGCAGAAGAGGAAGCTGAGGCCAAAGTAAGAATGGAGTCACTTGACACAAATCCCATGATTTGATTCTAGGCCTTCCTGACATCACAGTGTATTCTTTTGTTAATCACAATGTGGTGGTTAACAGTTTAGTAGGACTCAGGTGGCTGTCATGAATGAACATGATTATGGCGCCAACTAGGGTTAACGGGAAGGGATCTGGGGCTGGTGGTAGGAGGAAGGAAAGAGTGCCTGATAAAGGAAGGAGAGAGGCGGTAGCTGGGAGCAGCCACTTCTACGCCTGCCGTCTAGGCCAGCGTCTCTGTGCTTCTTCTGGAACCCTTTCAGGCTACCTTTGACACACATGTCATGGATGATCAATGTCAGGCTGAAACCAGGATGCAAAGCTCATATGCTTTTCCACCTTTGATAACAAAGACTCCTGCTTCAGGCCTCCTTCCTCAGCTAGTGTGAATGAGTTCCTACCCCAACATGCACAATAAATTAATGCAAAGACAGAAGTTTGGAGGACATAAAGAATGAATACACCACTGCAAAGTGCAGAAAATGATAACTTTTTAGCATGTTTTGCTTAGAGGTATAGACATACAATTACCTCTCTCAAATGAATTTTTAATATCGTTGACTTCCACTTGAGACCCAGACACTCTGAAAATCCCCTGATGCTGAAGACCTTTAAAGACAACAGAAGGGAGAGAGGGTGAGAACCTTATCATACCATCTAGGCCTCCTTTTCCCAAGAATTAAGTGTTAAATGAAAAGACATGTTTACTAAAACACTTCTAGTGATTTTTTAAAATATAAGAACCGTAGTTTATGGCTTACCATAGAGATTGATGAATCGAATACAGCTTTCCACAATGAGGGGGATAACCTGTCCTGAGTCCTGGGTGAAGAGATGGAAGACAGTTAGCTTCAAAGGACAAGTCTAAATCACACATAAGAACAAATACCACAGTTCAATAATAATCAGTGTGATTTTTACCCTTTCAGATTCTTATATTTCCAAATCCACCCATATTAAAAGCCTTCTACAACATAAAACCCCCAGGATTTATATTTTTAAAAAGATATTTTTCAGTTCTGTAGCAAACAAAATTAAATACATTTAATACAAGAAGGCGACACAATATCAGCTTACCCTGCTGTGCCTAGTGATGTCAAAAATTAACTCATCTCTTTTACTTATATTTAGGCTTACATACCAAAATGAAGGACTCATTTTTAAAGGCTACTGATATAAGTGATCGATCGTTAATGAAATTTATTTACTTATTTATTTATTTTCTTGTGCTGCTGAGAATTGAACCCAGGGGACATTTTACCCCTGAGCTACACCTCCAGCCCTGTGTTTTATTTTGAAACTGGGTCTGTTGCTGAGAACCTGGCTAAATCGAGGAGGCTGGCTTTGAATCTCTAATCCTCCTAAGTCAGTCTCCAAAGATTAGGTATTGCAGGCATGCATCACCATGCCCAGCTTTAAAGGACTTGAATAGAACACTGTTTACTAAAATCATAGCATCTTAGGACTGAATACTTGTGCTAGTCATCAAAGATAACCTTTCAGCCATCTCGGGATCCTCTCTAGCACATTCCTGAGAATGTATCACCTAGAGGATGGTGGTTATGGAAGGGCTTCCATGGTTATAGATGCCTGCTATGGGACCCTTTCATAGATAATTAAAGCATGTCATGTATTTACTTCGTTTGCATCAGAACTTGCTCATCCTTATAGACTTCATACTTTTTATGTTTTAAGGATTCAGAAAAAAAATTGCACATATGTATATCCCATTAGATTTCGTTTTTTTTTTTTTTTTTTCAGAAGAAAGAGTCGTTTGGTCTTCTCACCCCACATCTTATAATAGTCACTGCCATCTTCTGAAACAATGTAAATTCTGAAAATGCTTTCAGACATGTGTTGGATGAGAAATGAGATGGAGGAGCAGCTGAGGCCACAATGAAATGGGTGTCAATGCCATGCACTCCACAGAGTTAATGAAAGGTGCTGAGTACGGAATCATTTTACATGTACTTTTAAGACTTTGATCTCTCAGGAATTAGACCTTTAAAGGAAACTTGGGGTTTACAAGTGATTAGCTGATGTCAGGTATACATTCATGAGGAATTTTATTCAGAAACATAAGAAGACTATGGTTGTTTTAATATATTAGAACAATTCAGAATCTACTAACCTTTCCAATTAAGCAGTGGGGGAAAGATTGGGAGTAATGCCGTTCAGCAATTTCAACTCTTTACTATTTCTAGAACGGCTAATGTGCTTCTTAAGAAATAGCTTTATTTTAGGTTTTAAGACAATCTAATCAGCATATAAACCAGTTAATGGTTCAATTACTTCTGGGGCCTGCATTAAGTTTCTCTGATTAGTTAATTTGTTTCAGGAGCATAAATTTTATTAATTCCTTAAAGAATAGCCTTAAGAATAAAAATGCATCTTAGTGTGTACTAGTTGGCTCAAAAGCAGCAATGTAATTACATCAAAATTTGCTGAATACACAAAGGGACTTTTCTTTAAGATACAAGCATGTTTCAGTAGAAGTAACCTTCATAAGAAGAATTCATGTGACTCTATAAGAGAAATAAATACCAAAATGTAAGCGATGAAAGAATATTAGTTCATAGCTCTGCTTAGTAGTAAACAAACAAAAAACCCCCCAAAGAACAAAAGATTATTAAAAGAAAAATGTTTGCACTAGAAAATTCTAAATAAAAATCTTAAGATTACATCTTATTTAAAATATTTTAATAGCTAACAGTCATTTGTGGGATTGCTAATCTTTTAGTTATGATTGGCAATTATTGCATTCAATTTAATGAATTTTTGTAGTTAAAAAAAAAAAGAGTAGCCGATGTGGTGGTATATTCCTGAAATCCCAGTATAAGGGAGGCTGAGATAGAGAATCACAAGTTAGAGACCAGCCTCACCAATTTTCTAAAACTTGCAGCAACCCTAGTGAGACCCTTTTTCAAAATTAAAAAAAAAGGTAAAAAATAGGGTTAGGTTTGGAGATCAGAGGTATAACACCCCTGAGTTCAATTCCAAGTACCACCACAAAAAAAGAGTGTATGTGTTTTAATTTAATTTCATGGTTGACAGATACTTGGATAGAAAATATTTTACAGGGAGTCAAACACTGGTCTGTTCCCTAGCTACCATTCAAACAAATCTCTTTGTGTCTCCGTTTCTCTAAAGGAAAAAAAAAAAAAATGGTTTCGCTCTTGCAGCCTCACAGTGATACTGTTAGACAAGCACCTTTCAGAGGTACAGAGAGAGACCTCTATATCCTGTCTGTCTTAACACTACTACCAGAGTTCCCTCAGTGTACTATCTGGGATTGTGAAGAACTCCCATAAGTGAATTTTTCATGATAACTGCTTTAGTACCTCAATTTGGTTTCCTTTACCTTTTTTTTTTCAGAACTAGGGACCAAAACCAGGAGCATTCTACCCCCAAGATATACCCTAGCCCTATTATTTATTTATTTATTTATTTATTTATTTATTTATTTATTTTGAGACAGGTTTTCACTAAGTAGCTGAGGCTGGCCACGAACCTGCGATCCTTCTGTCTCAGCCTCCCCAAGTACTGGGATTATAAGTGTGCACCACCATTTACCTGTTGTTAATGAAAAGTCTTTAAAATAAAAACATGTGTTTTCCCAGCATCTCAAGCAGCCATTTTCAGACTATATTAGCACAGAGGATGAAATCACACACGGCTTCCTTGAGCATTTCTGTCTTCCCCGCCAGGCCATCAGCTGCACATCTCTCTGCTTTCATTTTATTGTTCCCCTCTCCCCATCTAATTGGCCCCTGCTTATATGACATGGGCTGGTAAATTAGATAATCAAATTTGACAATAATTTTATATTGAATTAGAGCCAATAAGGCTCTTCTGGGTTAAAGGCTCAAGGCAATGGATTAGTGATTACTGTTTGGGTTGTTCAGGGGCTCTTCACTTAATTCCAGAGTTTATTTTTAAAGCTTCTCATCTCTCTATCTACCTATGATTGTATCTGTCTAGATATAAGGCACATGTGCATACATGCTTGTTTTGTAATCATTAGTGCACATATTCAATAAACAGATCTGTCTTTAAAGGTGTCTGTAACCTACCAATTAAAGAAGGCTATTAAAAATGTAGTTTCTTATGTAAATGTAGTTTTGAAAACACTGTAGCCCATCTCATAAAATAGAAAATATGAAGGAGAGTCCTTTTCCTTTTTGTATAATTTACATTAAGGTCCTTAATCTGATATTAAATGTGTATTTGGTATTTAACATTGATGTTTTTATTGACTCATGTTTGAGACAGTTTCAAATGTATAACATAAAAAGGAGCTTAATCTACTTACTTTTATTGAAGAAGATTTAAGGATTATTGCTCCTGTTTTTGTTGTTTTGTAATGGTGCTGGGGATTGAACTCGGGAGAGTTCTACCACCGAGCGATATCCCCGGCCCTTATGAAAAAGTTTAAATTTTGAAGCGGGGTCTCACTAAGTTACTGTGTGCTACCCTCGCACCTGGGATCCTCCTGTCTCAGCCTCCAATACTGTGATTACAGGCACGCATCGCAGCACCTGGCAGATTGAGTACCTTTTAAAGTAAAGCCTATTTATGAGCCCGTCTAATTTTCAACTGCAAACGTTTTTCTTTTAAAGACCTTAAAAATCTCATTAAAGCCAAGCATGAGGATGAGACTTGAAATGATACCACGAGGGAGCCGCACCCTCTCTCCCTCCAGCACTATACCTGGTGTCTTGCGTGTGAGTTCCTTCGTCCTCGGCTAGAAGCATTATCAGAAATACAGGATGAAAAAGAAGACAGAGAGTAAACACAGCAGGGATACGAGATATAGACTATGGGGTTTTACAATTCATCCAATATAATTTATTCCTCAAGTCATTGGAAATCAACTCTCTTGCTGTGCTTCAAAGCAAGATCCTAACAAATGGATTTAAAAAAAATATGTTTTGTGCCATCTCATTTGTATGAGTAAAAACAAAACATTTTGGCCTTTTTTTTTTTAAATAAAGGAAGGCAACTTTCTCTTTTGTTCACATAATAATACCCACATTTATTTTCTCTTCTGAAGACACTCAACCCAAATATTCTTTTCTCTCTGACTTCAGGAAATATTATATTGATTTTCTGGGAAAGCAAAGAGCCCCAGGATAGACTCGGACATAATGACCTGCCTCCTTTTTTGAGAGGCTGAGGCCATTATAGCAAGAAGCGTGGAGATGAGCCACCCAGGTGGCTGGTGCCAGTACCTTGACGAATGTTTCCAAATCCCCATTAAACAACTTAGCATTATACTGTGAGCGGGGTCTGGACTTCCTGTGTTTCTGGGGCTTAGGGGGAACATTTGGAGGCCTAAGGGAAGGGAATATAATTACTGAGCATGGCAGAAATCAAACAATAAACGAAACACCCACAGGTCACATCAAAATCACAAGACATGGGATCTTGGGTTCTTTCCCCACCCTCCCCATTTGTTTACTTTTATGTGTGTGTGTGTGTGTGTGTGTGTGTGTGTGTGTGTGTGTGTGCATGTGCGTGTGCGTGTGTGTGTGTGTGTGTGTGTGTGTGCTATTTGTTTAGATGACTGTTTTCTTATATGTTATAATGGGCATTCATCTGTTTGCCAGCTTATTTTAATATGTTAAGAATTACCAAATGGAATTGTGAATGATTTGTCTAAAAGTTATAAAGCAAAGGGTTCTTGTTATTACATTTATAAGTCACATAGTAAGATACAATCAGACATGAAAATTAGGGCTCTGGTAGATCCTCAATGAGAAATTAGATATAGTATTTTTAATTGCACCATAATTCTCAATGCAAATAATGTCACATCTGTTCAATACCCCTCAGGTATTAATGAGATTTCATATTATGCAGAAGTACAAGTGAGACAAACAGTTTGGTTTTGGTGCTGTTTCTGGGTAGGAATGCAGGCTTGTATGAATAATTATTTCTGTAGAACAAACTATCCCATCACATAAATATTTGTAGAGCAGTAGGGTGCACTTATTGATGCTGTGCTGGGCTTGTTCCATCTCCTTTCTGTTTGCTTTGGTGATAAGCCAGTCTTTCTGACATACATACCCAGTGCGCACGCACTACATTTGGAAACCCTACATCATCTTGGACTGTAATTGGAGAGAACTTCTTCTGTTCTTCTCTTTAGAGGAAAGAGGGCCAGGATTACCTGACTCGACTTCTACATCTGTGCTGAAATGAATACATGGAAGGACAGCCCATGCCCTCTTTCCAGATGTTCCAATTTAAACTCCTGAACTGCGAGTCATTCTGGAGGATTCATACCACACTTGGAAATTAAGTGAAGCCTTTTCTTAGGCTATAGATGGCTTTACAAAGAATTATCTTTTTAGTTCGCTTTGTTCTAATTCATTAAATTTAGTTTAGAAACAAAATCTGAAAAATTGACATGGAAGCCTAAATAGCTTCCTAAGGTATTGATAGGGGAAGAAACCTGCTGCTATAGCCTTTTACAGCTGAATTCTAAGACTCTCCCAGCAGGTGGGCTCATATGACTAATGGGGTGTACAAGCAGCAGTACCAAAGTCCCATGGTGCCTCAGAACTTAAAAGAAACCTTCACAAATATCTAGAAGTGAACATGGAAACTTCTACCAAGCAGAATATCATGTCATACATAGTTGAAATTTCTGAAATCTTTTATACCTTAAATTTATGGGTGAGGGGATCTGGTGGCATAAAATAAACCACCATACATGCTTCATTTCATCCATGTTTTATTATTTTATAAATGTTTTGAAATGTAGGTTTGATGAGGCCAAAAGATCAAGAGAATATGGCCACTGAAAAGACAATTGTCTTGTCCAGATCCCAAGCTGTGCCTGGGTGTATGGGGAGGCACCGGTGGAAATGCCCGGGTTGGTCAGGAGGCAGAGGGAATGAAGGGAAAATGTGGGCAAGAGCCTTTGTTATGGTTCTCATGGGAAAGAATGGGAGAAGTAGGTAAGCCTGTTTAAGACAGGCTGGTGTCAATAATTTTCGTGGACTGTGGAGTATCGGGGTTATCCTAGTTTTCTGGTACCTGGCCCTGGGGTGCAAGGGAACAGTGGCCCTGAGCATGAGAACGTGGTGAAGGAGGTGGTTGGGAGTAGGGCTTTGGGTTGGCTGGTTTGCATAGGAAAAGCATAGCTGCAAGCCAGCTCTTACTATGCCTGGAAATTGATTTACTCTGGGAGAGGCAATCCCTCCAGGGTTAGCAAGGCTCCAGGATATCAAAGTATCAAATACAGAAACTAGAAAACAGGTTCCTTACAAGGAGACACAAAGCTGAGGTGATCAGAATTTGTTTGGTCACTGATTCATGGACCAAATAAATCTTGTAGCTGGAGCCAAAGCCTCCAACAGCATTGGGTAATTGTTCCTGTATGACTGAGAAATACAAGGTAATCCTTGGCCAGGCCTAACAGAGGAAGGTCTTTTGATACTTCTATTTATAGCCTAAAAATGGCCTGTCCCAAAGGTCCTAAAAATATGAAGGAAATGTGAAGAGACTAAAGTTGTGAGAGGGACTTGGATGAAAAGGAATTGCCTGAGTGCTTATCAAAGTCATTCCCCGTGGGGGTGGATTATTCAGCAGACTGGTGAGCCCATGGTTCAGGCTCCACTAGGCCCTCATCAGGTGAACAGAGCCAGGACCATGCAACATTCCAGCTGTATGACACATTCTGGCTCTGGATCCACTTCCTGGCAGCTTGGTTTCCTGTATAGGATACCCACATGAGAGGAAGTGTTATCAGGTTGATGTGAATATCTAGTTATTTAGCAATGACAGTTTTCATTGCAAACTAAGATATTTGAATCCTTCTTTTTTTAAAAAAAATGGTTTTAAGTGTCTCACATTAATTATAACCTAAAACAATAGTTAAAATAATTGGTGGTGTAAAGAGATGCCAAGTACTAGGCAGAGGAAATATTTTTCTTTGTCACCGACAAGTGAAGTAAAAGCACACTAGTTTTTCTTTGATAAGATTAGAAAGGTCAGTGGCCGTGTCTTTCTAATTGGTTCACCCAGAAGTAAGAGGAGCTTCCTTAGGAATAAACTGCCCAACAGTAACATTATAGAACTTGAAAACCAACTTGCTAGATACACCAATGTTCTCACTGCCTCTTTCATTAGAATAATTTCTGACTTTTGTATAAATGGTGTCATAGAAAAATTAAAGCTACCACAAACTTTCCCCAACCCAAATCAGAATTAGCATTTAAACTGGCCCCCTACACTAATAATAGTTTAAAAAATGCTTCCATGAATGGTAAGAAAAATATACAATAGAGTCATTGGTGTTAAAAGCTAAACTTTTAAAGTGAACCAAAAGGGGGTAGAGAGATCAAATCCTAAGTATTCAGTATGCCTCTAATTTTCATACGACATAAGGCAAAGCAAGAGTGGAAAATAACTAATACTTTTTAATTTTACTTTTAATATTGGGGATTGAACCCAGGGCCTCATGCATGCTAAGCAAGTGCTCTGATGATGAGCTACATCCTATCTGTCTCCTTCCTTCCTTCCTTCCTTCCTTCCTTCCTTCCTTCCTTCCTTCCTTCCTTCTTTCCTTCCTTCCTCTTTCTTTTTCATACTGAGGATCAAATCCAGGTCATTCTACCTGAGTTACACCCTCAGCCTCATTTTATTTTATTTATTTATTATTTATTTATTTATTTTTGCGGGTCTTGGGATGGAACCCATGGGCATTCAACCTCCAAGCTACACACCCTGCCCTATTTTTTATTCTTTATTTAGAAACAGGGTCTCACTAAGTTGCGGAGGGCCTCACTAAGTAGCTGAGGCTGTCCGCGAACCGCAATCCTCCAGTCTCAACCTCCCAAATGCTGGGATTACAAGTGTGAGCCACCATGCCAGGCTATATTTAAACAGGATCTCATTACGTTGTTGAGGATGGCTTCAAATCTGTGATCCTTCTGTCTCAGCCTCTCAAGCACTGGGATTACAGGTGTACACCATCATGCCAGGCTCCCCAATCTCTTTTTATTGTGTATTTTTGAGACAGGGTCTTGCTAAGTTTCCCAGGTTGAATTCAAACTGTGGTATCTTGCCTCAGTCTCCCAAATAGCTGAGATTACAGATATGCTCTACCATGCGAGGCTGGAACTAATACTTTCTACTTAACTAATGCAGCAGATGTTTATGTATGTGTGTATGTATGTATGTATGTGTGTATATATATATATATATATATCATAATATGTCATATTGTTTGTTAATTAAATTGTCCAGTAAAAAGTCTTTTCTGACTATTTAAAAAAGCTTAATGTGTTTGGAATAGATAAACCAAGCCTGTTCAACTTAGATTTTTCTTATGGATTCTGTTTTTAAAGAGCTTTATAATTCCATTAGGAAATCCTTAGATATATCAGAGCATATCTGATCTGGTGAGAAATCCAAACATTTCATGGTGCCATGCTTTGTCAGACTCAAACTATTAATATGTTCATTAATATAGTTTTTTGCAGTACTTAGATGGTTGCTTCTTGTTAAAGAGAAGAGAAGGCAAGATACACTATGAGTTATAATAAAATATATTCCTACCTTGTAGTCATATATTCAGCTCTATGACCTGCAGAAATAAAAATTAAAATAAGTAATCTGAATGGAATTCATGAACAGACTTAGTACTCTTTTACATCATCTCTGGCTTATTTTAAGAGGCTGAGTTTATAATAGCATATATTTTATGATAGCAAGCATGAGAATAGCATATAAAGATAGGCAGGTTATTCAAAGTCAGTATTTTATACATCTACTCATAAAATTTAATAAGTTCTATAGATTAGAGGAATGCATTCCATTTGGCAATTGGAGGCAGGTTTTTTTCTTCTTTTTTTCAAACAAGTAAGAAATAGTTGCTGGGCGTGGTGACCCATGCTTGTAATCCCAGTACTTGGGAGGCTGAGACAGGAAGGTCACAGATTTGCAGCCAGCTTCAGCTACTTAGTGAGTTGCCTTCTGCAACTTGGCGAGACCCTGTTTTAAGATAAAAAGAATAAAAAAAAAAATAGGGCTAGGCGTGTAGCTCAGAGGTAGAATGTCCCTGGGTTCAATCCCACAAAATAGTACCACTAAAACAAAAACAAAAAAGAAATAGCTGCTTGACTGTAAGTTCAAACACAAAATAGAAATCGAACACATCCATGACTTGCACGTTGGTTTTGTCTCTGTCTTGACTGATGCTTGTGGGGGAGGGCTGGGAGGGTGGACAGGGCTGGGAGCACTCCATTTCCCTTAGACTAAATTGGTATACTTTCTGTGACAGGAAGTCAGAGGACTGGCAGAGAAGCTGTATTCTATAATCAGAAATGACATTTGCAGATAATAATGTACAAGGGCATTAACTTATAGTACATTCTACCAACTTGTAAGTGAAAAGCCTTTCACAAAGTCCTGTCATTTAAAAACACGAGCTGCTTCTTATACATTTGGGCTCCCTGGCTTGTTTTAAATAAGAGGGCTGAATTTTTGTTAACGCTTCCACAATCTGCTCTAATTTCAAGTTAGCTTGTGTCGATGGCTGCTGTCTGCTCTCTCTTCCGTTCTGGGTGGAGCCTTGAGAAGAAGCGAACCATCCAGCTGGTTTATTTACAAGACGATGATATGGTCCTGAAATAGCTTCCAAAATGACTTGGCAGAGGAAGGTCATGTTGCAGCCGAGACAGGTGAGCCCAGGCCAGCATCTCTTTATGCAATGATTTAGATTTATAAGGGCCAGGCCAGCAGAATCACCGTAATCAACACTGGCTTCTTAAAAACGGTGAATGAATACTCCCCGTCTGCAACAGAACCCTTTGCTCTATTATCTGCTTCAGTAAAAAGGGACACGAAGTATTTGATTAATATCTATTGATTAAACAGGGGACAACAGATATTATCAAAGAATGCTTTTTCCAACGTAGATCCAGGCCGCTGTACAAGTCGGCAGAATCAGAATTCTTAGCCAGACTTGCAATGGGATAATGGGAAAGAGGAAGAACCTGGCTCGTCCGCCCTCTAACCCAGTTCTGTCTATCATTAAATATAGGTTTTCCCTTTTGCAGCCATCCTGCTCCACTGGAGAAGAAGAAAGTGAAGAAGTTCTATACACAGAACTCCAGAAAAAAATGTATGGCCATGTATGAATAAACAAGAAAGTCTACTGGGAAGTAGAGGGGCAGCTGTGTGTGCTGTGGAGCTTTGTAGATATCCTAATGGAAGTGTCCAGCAGGAAGCTGGAGAGACAGGGTGAAGGCCAAGACAGGACAGGGCCGGAGATGAAGATCTGAGCGTCACTACCGTTTGGGTTGTGCTGAGATCACCCAGGCTGACTCAGTAGAATGAGCAAGGATTGAGGGTAAAGAAACTGTCTGGCTCACACTGCACTGTATTGTCATGTTGCATACTTTGAGGACATAAAGATCTGACATACTGCACAGTACTCTAACAATAGTAAACAGTGATATCTTATAATTGTAGATACTGTCTTAATAAATGCTCTAAGTGTGAATGAAGTAACAATGTTAAAACATTTATATTAAGTATTCAAGTGCACAATTTTCAAAATAACCTCAGGAGGTAGCCTCTATTATTATTTTACAAAAGAGATGAGCATGTAGAGAAGGGACTTGTCCGGGTCATGCTGGGTTTGGTGCTCGAGTACAGGTTTGTTTTAACTCCAAAGCTAAGCTCTCAAGTACCATACTATACTACCTTTAAAAACATAAATCCTAGGCTGAGGATGTAGGTCAGTGGTAGAGTGCTTGCCAAGCATGCACGAAGGCTGTGGGTTTGATCCCCCAGCACTACTTTAAAAAGAAAGAAAATATGAGTCTTGTTTTCCCCAGAAGATACTTTGAATGAGACTAGAAAAAAGTAGGAATTATATGGCTTATGGAATTATGGTCTGCCCTATATGACTTGAGCCAAATACAAAACAGTAAAGATTTTAATAAAATTTGAAAATTACATAAATATATGTTATTAAATTAGTAAGTACCTAGAAATTTAAATTGAAGAACACAAGCTAATCATATTCAAGTGAGTTAAGGCTAAAGATTCCGATAATTCCTTGGAAATGAAATGTTTTATAACTTGACAATTTTGCTATCTTTGTTAAAATATCCAAACCAATAATTCCCTAGATCTAGAAAAATGTTGTTATATAAAATGGCTTAAAATTATTTTGCTCCATCCATCTATGGTTAATAGTATGAGATAAAAAATTAAAAACCTATGGAAGATATGTTTGAGTAATAAACCAAGAGCAAGCTTGCAAGAAATATAATTCATAGCATAACCCTACCACCGCATCCACTGTCTTCTCAGCTAATAGTCCAGTGTGTCTCAGCTGATGAATGAGGTTTTATTTTTTAATCAGTATCATCATTAATAGATCAATAACACACAAGCTTAGAAGAGTCTCCTTCCCAGAGAAATGTGAAAGCTTCCAATGTCTGAGGATTAGATTTTAGTCATTTTCTTTGGAAGCCTACTAAATTATTGAAAACTACACAGCCACCTTTACCCTTTTCCCTTGTCCTATATAAACTACTCGGAGAAAAAAATTACCCAGAATTAAGTGTTTTTTTTTTTTCTTCGATGTCCTGAAATTTCATTTGAGAATTTTGAAGTGAATGATTTTTCACACCTAAGTGCATCTTATCTTTATATAGTAAAGAGAAAAAGCAAAATATAATTCTGTGGCAAGTTGAGACTAAAACAGAAAAGCTAAAAAATACTTAAAATATGCATAGTTCAAACCGGACAGAGACACCACGGATTTGCTCCCTAATGAATAACGGATGCAGACTTCTGGTGTTACTTTCCAGCCCTTTTTCTTCCTTAACAATGCGAACTACTGCAGCGCTTTTCTAAAAAGACATAATTATTCACAACCGGCTTCTCCTTTGAAAGTATATTTGTACTCCCACTGAAAGACAGACAATGGATTGCGTGAAGATAACCTACTTAATTCCTTTGTCCGAAGCCATGCACCCAGGGCAAGAAACAACATAATACAGGGCACAGTTCCCACTGTCAGATTTCCTGTGTTTAGCAAAACTGCACAGATATTTACATCCTCTGAACTCTAAATGTTGCACACAAAAAATCCAAAGTGAACATTAAGGCTCACTACTGAAAAAGGGGGCCAAAAAAAACTTTCATTGTCCTAGTTTTGTAGAGATACAGCCCATTTACTGTGGTCAGTTAAACTTCCATTTAAGAATAAATCACACAAAAAAGGTATGATGGTGTTGGTGAGGGGTGAAGAAGATGATGATGAATGTGTTTTTAGCAGCTCGTTCTGTGTTTCTTTCTGTCTCAGGACTTTTCAAAGACTTGGGGTTCTGAATTTTGACAGTGCCACTTTAAAAGCCCGTGTAGCTGTTTCACAACGTTGTAAAGCAAAGAACTTAGTGGGCCACTGGTCTTCTGCCAAAATCCAGCAGTAAGGGAGGCCAAACACATGTCTGTAGTTACAGTTTCAGCTGTGTATCATCAACTGCTAAATCCCTGTGTTAGGCTCTATTTGTTTTACTATGAGGGCAGTTTTTGCAGAGTGAGCCTAATATAATTCAGAGAGGTGATTTCTATCTGAAAAGTCAAGACTGCCCCCAAATACAACACTTAATCTGGTGCTATTAACCTTGGTTAACCAAATCAGGACTTGGATCCCTCCCTGAGGGGTCACCACTGGATTATTTCACTTCGGGACAAGTGCCATTAATTCTCCTGGTCTCCTTTGGTGTAAGCCTATTAATGCGAATAGGGCTTGTGTGGAAAGTCAGCAGGACTAAAAGGTGGGACACATCTCCCAGGCTCAGCTTTTCTGTGAGTTTCAAATTCAGGTAGTGGCCAGCAACTGGTGTGCTGTAAGCCTGCTGAGGGGCAGTGCCGGGGAGCAGAGAGGTCTGCCACTAGTGGACAGAGGCCAGGGTGTCAGCTGCCACCAGATGAAAGCCATCCAGTTCCTTCTGCAGAAAAAACTGAGTCCAGTGAAGATCTTGGATGCTTGAAAAGAGCTGTGTCACACTGGAACCCATTGAAAGAAATTCCAAGATAAATCTTGGCTTAGGATTCACAAGGTATAATATATCTTTACACAGCCCTGCAACAAAAGACAAAATCTGGCATATAGCCTCGGCAAATTGGCCAAAATACAGCCCTATCCGGAGACTGGTATGTAAAATAGTATTAACTATTGGGGCTTTCTCTCTAGGAGACGCAAGAGAATTTATAGTGAATGGATACCATAAAAACTTTGCAACATGGCTCCAAGCCACAGGAACACGTGTCTGCATGTAGTGCCAAGAATGAATTTACCCTCTGCTTAGCTCCCTCAAACTCACGATTTCTAAAAAGGGAAGGCCTGTGAGCAATTCATCTACATGTGATAATTTATGCTTTGGGGCCCACTGACCTTGAGGGCATTGATTGAAATGTCAGGCATTTGTGAGAGATGGGGGGAGGGGTCACATGATACCATGAGGGAAAAAGAAACAATTGGACACAATTGTTCAAGTAAGAAAACTATTCAGAGATAAAAAGGCTTTTTTCTTTTTCTTTTTCTTTTCTTTCTTTCTTTTTTTTAGTTCTAAAGAGGAGTTAAAAGAACAGTACAAGGAACAACCTATGCAACCTTCATTTAAATTCACCAATTGTTAATACCTACCAAATTGGCTTAATATTTTCTTTTTCTCCCATTCTGAATCACTTAAAAGTAAACTGTGGACATTATGATGCTCTAGAAAGCATTTTCAAGAATAAAAACATTCTCTTTTCTGTATGTGTGCTTCTGGGGATTGAACCCAGTGTTTTTCTACCTTGAAAATACACCCCAGACTTACTTAATTTTTTTATTTGAAACAGGGTCTAACCAAGTTGCTAAGTTACTGAGGCTGGGCTCCAGCTTGTGATCCTCTTGTCTCAGTCTCCCAAATACTGGGATTACAGGTGTGCGCCACCACGCTTTACAAGAACATTCTTCCTCATACATCATTATCATGTATGGGAAAATTAATAATAGTTTAATAGTATCATTTAATATATAGTCCATATTTATTTTCCCACTGTACTTCAAATATCCTTCATAATTTTTGCTTTTTTAAATGAAGATTTACACATAACACTTGGTTACTTAAATTTAAGATACTTTTTAGTAGTGTAAATGTGTTTTTCCTCCCTTTATGTGAATACATGGAGCCTTAGGTCATAATAACCTTTCTCCATGTGGTCACTACCTGATGATGATGGGCTCTTTAGAGGAAACCATGAGATAATCTATGGAAGCAGTGCTTTATGGGAAAGGAAGTTTCCAGAATGAGAGGCAGGAGTTTAAGTGAAGCCATCTCTTCTTAAACTGACTCACCCACAGCACCTAGTCCTCTCATTTCTCACTCCCACTGTATTCTCTATCATTGTTCATAATGTCTAGCAGTTCTAGTGTGAATAAAAGATAAAGTTACAGACTCTCAGGAACTTCAAACAGGGACTTTTCCTGTATTTATATTTTCCTTTTAAATTCATGATGACATTTCATGAAGACAAAAAAGAGAAACAGGAGCATTCATACTTCTATCTATTGCCTAGGGTCTATTTTCCAGTTTCCTCATCTGTAAAAATGAGGAAATTAATAGTGTCCAGGCAAGACCATCATCCAACACAGAGGAAACCCTATGGAAGCACTAACTCTTGCTATTGTTTTTGTTAGGAGACATGGTAATCTATTTATAATATTGTATTCTTTATCAACTATAAACGAAGCCTAATGAAAGAGAAAAAAATCACCCAAACTGGTTCAACTGGTTTCTAGAGTGCAAAATGGCAACAGATGGAACAAGAAATACCAGCCCATTAAAACAAACAGAGGTGGGGTTGGAGGGTGGAGAAGCCCGAGAGCTAAAGGAAGAAAGAACCTGGGGTAAGTTGGTGGGAGCAGGGGTCTCCTCCAGACAGTCCATCCCTCAGGAGTGCCTGTTCTGAAAGTCTTGCAGGAGCTCTGTGATGGTTTCTCCGCCCACCCTAGATTTATTATTCTTTCCAAAGCTTACAACCAAGCTTAAAAATACAAAGGACACAAGGAAGAACTTGACTAACACAGACACAGATAAAACCAACTCGAATTATCCAGTGTTATCTGTTTCATGTACAAATACATGATTCATCCTCTTCATAGAATATGCTCATGATGTGATAAAACCTACATCATCTCTCCATCTATTCCAAATAACTGACCTTCTCCAAGAGTCCTTTGCAGCAAGTCATGTTTGGCTTGAAGTTTCGTGATGAGATTACTGCCTTCCAAATATTCTCTGAGTTTCTGCAAAAGGCAAGATTACATTAAAAAAAAAAAAGCAAAACTAAAACTATTCAATTTCACAGAACTTCTCATTGGAGAAGTTAGACAGTCTAGCCACATTTATCATCTACATGCTAGAATTCTGCTACTCAAAGCGTGGTCTGCAGCCCTTAGCATCAGCTATCACTTGGGAGTTCTCTGAGGTGTAGACTCTCAGGCCTCTTTCTCCCCAGCCCCACTGATATCAGAACTTATATTTTCACAAGCTCTCGTGGTGATGTGTGCATATGTTAAATTTTAAAAGTCCGGTTTGAGAGCAGTCCTAAATTCTAAACTCTAACCAGACTGACTGAATCAGGAGCTTGAAGGGTAGACAGAAATCCACCATTTAATTAAGACTCCTATATAATTTTGATGGAACTACAGAAGCAACTCTGGGGCACCGTGGATCTGGGCTCTGTCAAGAGTGGCTGGGGGAGCAAAGGGCACGCACCATGAAATAGAACTGCTCTGTTTCCTGCTGGTTAGCTCTCCTCTTGGCAATGCTGGGCTTACTCAGGTAGGTTTCAGAGACAGTCGATTTCACAGACTCTGTGGAGCGGCTGTGTTGGAAGCACTCAGATACATCGTAGTCCTCAATGGTGACCATGTCTTGTATCGTCTGCAAGGTGGCTTCAGTGGTTTTCTTGACCTGGAAACAGAAATACATTTCTTAGGTTAGTACATTACAAGTCCCACATCTACTCAGTGAGAGTCAACTCTGTTGGGCAGTTATGGGGAGATGGGCCTTGCTCCTGAGGCATTCAGAACTTATTAGGGGAGAGAGATAGATCAACAATACCCTATATCACCAACTGTTATGGTTAAAATCTAGAATTGCCCCTTCTCAAAAACAACAAAAACAACAACAAAAACAAAAAACGCACAGTGTTGCATGCTTGTATGCTTGTAATTCCAGCATTTGGGAGGCTGAGACAGGAGGACTGTGGTCATGGACAGCCTCAGCTACTTAGTAAGGTCCTCTGCAACTCAGCAAGACCCTGTTCCAAAACAAAGAATAAAAACTAGGGGCTCAGAAGTAGAATGCCCCTGGGTTTCATCCCCAGTACTGCAAAAAGCAAAAAACAAACTTCTTCCCCCCAAAACTCATATGGTTCAAAGCCTAGTCTCCAATGCAGCAAGTTCAGAGGTGGGGCATGGTTGGAGAAGGTGGGGCCCTGGGGGCACGGCCTTGGACTATATATAGTCCTTGGCTTTGCTCCCCTGCTCCTGACTGCTGAGCAGCTTTCCTCTACACAGCCGCCTACATGATGTTTCTGACTTGGAACTAGCTGACTATGAACCGAAACTCTGATACCGTGAGCCAAATAAACCTTTCTTCCTCTAAGTTGCTCTTGTCAGGTATTTTGGCCATAGTGATGAAAAGGCTGACTAATACAACAATATTAGGATTTCTTTGAATTATTTTAAGGAGAATATCACTTTATACTTGAGTCCTCATAAGTCTCATGGATCACTGAGAATTCTCCCACTTACTTTTTTTTTTTTTGCTTTAAATGACATTGTTAGCTGAAGTAAAACTACCTATAGAAAAGACACAAACCATAAATGTGTGGCGTAATGAGTGATCATAAAATGAATAAATCTAGAAACAGTAGGTGACGAGCACTCTTATGCCTATCCAAAAACCACACTCTTCTTCCTCCCTCCCCATTACCAATCACTCTCATTTCTAACAACATACGTTAGTTTTGACCTTTTTTGTACTTTACATAAATGGAATCCCATAGAATGTATGATTTTTGTCTTGGTTTTGTTCAATGTTAGTGAGATCAATTCATTTTTTTTTGTGTGTGTGGGCATAGCATTCCATTGCTGAATACTGTAATGACACATGGTAACTCATCCCTCTAACTATTTATTGATAGATAGCTTATTTTTAGTCTTTGGCTATAATAAAGTAATGCTGCTATGAACGCTGTTTTGCTGTGTTGCATATACATGAGTCAAATTTCAGCTCACAGGATACTGACAGACTGTTTTCTAAAATGACTGTTGTAATTTATATTTTTACCAGCTGGTAGAATTCCTATTGCTCCACAGCTTCACCAACAGTTGATACTGTCTGTTTTTGTTTTTTTAATTTAAACTCTTGTACTGGGTATAAAGTAATATCTGTCTCACTGTGGTTTTGCCACGTATTTCCCTGATGTATGAGATTAAGCACAATATCATAAATATGTTTAAGGCAATTTGGATCTCCTCCTGAGTCTTTCTCACTGATTTGTAGTATGAATGAGTCTTTTCTTCCTTACTTATGTTACAAATATCTTTTCCTGATCTGTGATATTGCTTTTTATCATTTCATTATTGTCTAGATGAAATTGCTTTTTTCTTTTCTTTCTTTTTTTGGTATTGGGATTGAGCCCAGGGGTATTCTATTTCCAAACTACGCTCCTGTCCATTTTTTGTTTGTTTGTTTGTTTTTGAAACAGGGTCTCTGTAGGTTTCAGAGATTCTTGATAAATTGCTAAGGCTGTCCTTAAACCTGAAATTCTTCTATCTTAGCCTCCCAAGTACTGGGATTACAGGAATGTGCCACCATGCCAGACCAGATAAACAGTTTCTAATTTTAATGTCATCAGTCTGTCAAATTTTTTCCCCTTTATGATTGGTATTTTCTGTGTCCCATTTAAGAAATATCTTTCTCTATCATGGTCATAAAGACACTACTATTTTCTTCTATGATCCTTTTTATCTATTTATCTTCTAGGAGCTTTTTATTTGTCAAAGATCATATTCTGCCTTTGCTTATCAAAGTTTAATGTAAATTAAGCCACACCATGTAAACAGTTTAGAATATCACAATGTACCACAATCTAACCACACAATGTAAATGGTTTAGAACATCTTAGCTCCATTTATCTCTTCTGATATATATATATGCTATTTCTTAATGTATTGAAAAAGACATATAGGTAAGTTTTATACATTTTAAATAAGACATTGTTAGTTATTGTTTTACATAGTTGGTATTTATTTAGCTTTATCTGTGTACTTATTACAGTATGTGATCTCCATACTGTTTTCTATTCCATAAGTTTTCTATTCATCTTCGGGCTTCAACAGTTTCACTATTATGTGTCTAGGTAAGGATTTAAAAAAATATATTCTGAGATGAGGGGGTGTAGTTCAGTGGTAGAAAATTTGCCTATCACCCTGAGTTTAATCGTCAACATAACAAGAAATAAAATAAAATAATAAATACCTATAAAATACATATATTCTGCCAAATTTTTTGGACCTCTTGAACCTAAGTGATACTTTTCATGAATGCTAAAAGGCTTTAGCCTTTATCTTTTCAACTACTGTCTCTCCAGTTTTCCTTCTATGTTAGACTTCACTGTGTTTCCAGGGTCACTTATCCTCCTCTCTTACATTTCCATGCTTTCATTTTGCTAGGCCACATTTTGATTATTTTCTTCTGGCTGCCTTCTACTTTGAGAATTCACTCTTTAGCTGTGTTTAAACCATTCACTGATTTCTTAGTTTTGGTTCTTATAATCAAATTTCTATGTGGTTCATTTCCAAATCTGTCATTTCATAGCTTCTTGTTTCCTGCTGAAGTCTAAGCTTGGCTTTTATCTCCTCAAATACTATAAGAAGCTCTTTTTTAGTTTGTTTCTGATAATCCCAATATTTGGAGCTCTTGTGGATATGCCCTTCTTGTCTGTCTACTGGCTATCACTCAGTTTCCTGTTTCCTCATGTACCTAATT
Organism: Muscardinus avellanarius; assembly: GCF_963383645.1. Classification (NCBI taxonomy): domain Eukaryota; kingdom Metazoa; phylum Chordata; class Mammalia; order Rodentia; family Gliridae; genus Muscardinus; species Muscardinus avellanarius. Next base: position 57,146,502 of record NC_137797.1, read on the forward strand.
AACTTTGTTGGGCATTTTTGTAAAGTTGTTTGAGTTCCAGTGTGAGGTTATCAGCCTCCAAAGAGAAAGTTTATTTTCCAGAGCCACTGATGCATGAGTAATTCAGACTCACTGGATTTCATTATTGTTTGAGATACTAGACACTCTTTCTTTTGGGAAGGTATAGTTCCCTCTGTGTCATAGCTTGTCTTGGACATGAAAATGTGGAAGGAAGAACCAGCCAAGTAACCCAATCTATCATAACAGGAAGTAGAAATCTTTATGATCACTTAAAAAACAGCATCATATTATTTTGGAAGTAAATAATAGGAATCAGCACTGATTTAGATGTTTAAAAATTAGACCACCACTTTGGTGGTTTCATTCCCCAAACACATTGTATTAGTGTGCTAGGACAAAACAAGAACCCAACATTAGACACTTATTGTTTCACAGTTTTGGAGGCTAGATACTCAAGATCAAGGTCTGTGCTTTCAGGGTTGGTTCCTTCTGATCATAAGAGGGAAGGGTATGTTCGAGGACTCTCTCATTGGCTTGCGCATGGCAGTCTTCTCCCTGTGTCTTCACATCATTTTTTCCTCTGTGTGTCTGTGTTCAAGTTCCCTCTTTTTTTGGGGGGGGAGCAGTAGTGGGGATGGAACACAGGAGCATTCTACCTCAGAACTCTACCCACAGCCCTACTTTTTTTTTTTAATTCTTTATTTTGGAATAAGGTCTCACTAGGTTGTGGAGTGCTTCATTAAGTAGCTGAAGATGGCCTCAAACCTGAAATCCTCTTGTCTCATCCTCCCAAGCACTGGGATTACAAGCGTGTACCACCATCCCCGGCTTCAAATTTCTTCTTTTTTTTTCCCCCCTAAGTAAACCAGTCATATTGGATTAGAGACTACTGTAGTAACTTTATTTTGTTGACCTCTGTGATGACCTTTTCTTCAAATAAGGTTACACTCTGAATCACTGTATGCTAGGACTTTAACATGTGAACCATGCTATTTCATGGCACTGAGCCATGCACTTGTGTCGATGCCAGCCTATTCGTCCATTTAGATTCATCACTTTCTCTGTGAAGGCCACCCTCATCCCTTCCTCCCTTCCCCATTTAATTACCTCCTCCTTGCTGTCACTGACCTTGCATGTATTTCAATTATAGCACTGTATCATTTCAGATGTTTTATAAATTAGTAAAAAGGGACCTTGCACAAGCCAGAGTTAAACTAATGCCCTAGTTAATTATCCTGGGGTACAGAAACTTACTGCCATGCAGGCCACAGATGGCAGGAGCAGAGAAAGCATCTTGCCAGGGCCTCGCCTTCTCCTTATCCCCAACATGGGTGCAGATGCTAATGACTCTGACTGTGTGGGGGCAAAGTGCTACTAGATCTGGAAAAATAGCCCAGTTGTTGCTGCCCTACAATTGCTTGAAAAGGGGGTGTCATATCACTCTTCCACAGGGATTCACACTATTGATCCATGTACCTGCATGTAAGTGGATGTTAACGAATACTGGGACCTCCTGATATCTGAAAAATTCATTCTGGGTAATGATACAATTTAGTCCAAGAAACAAAACAGCATCATTGCACAAGGGCTCACTGAACAAAGCCTCTGCCTTCAGCTGTGTCTCTGGAGACCTGTGTTCTGACAGTCCACTCTGACTCTGACTTAATGGCCCCTGTGGGTGGACTGGATACTGACTGTGGTCTGAGGAGCATAATTCCAAATCCATTTCCCCCAAGTATGTGCCACACTGTGTAGAGGTCTGTTCCCACTGGTGGGGTCAACATGAGGTCAGGGATAGCTGATTAATCTATCTCCAGTGACTAACGCATTGCTTGGACCGGACCACATCACATCAGGCTATCAGAAAATGCTTGCTGAATGAATGGTGGAAGTCAGCCTCAAAATCATCCTCCTTATAAACCCAAGGGGGGCTAAAGGATGCTCAGCATTGACAATGTGTGGTTTCTCTGCTGAGAGTCATCCTGAGCTCTGCCATTTCTCTTGGGCTATTGTATGCCTTTTAAACCCTTTCTAGGAACCCTCAAATTCCCCTTTGGATTCTTTCGGATCGAGGTTCTCCCCACAGTGGGTTAAAGCTAATTGGAAACCAAAAATATAAATGTATGACTGCAGTGAAAGACAGTTGATCCTGTTTTAGATTTTGGTCAAGATGAGAGTACCACTCTAGGGATGAATTGCAGTCATTTTTTCCCTGGGCTCTTCATGTTATCTCACCAGTAGAAGGCTGCAGGCAAAATGGAGATGCTTAAATATGTGGGAGGCTGAGATAGGAGAATCTCAGATTCAAGGCCAGCCTTAGCAATATAGTGAGACCCTGCTTTGACCCTGTTTCAAATAAAAAAAAAAATAGGGCTGGAGGTATATAGCTCGGAGGTAGAATGCCTCTGGGTTCAACCATCAACACGAAATAAGTAAAACAAAAACCCAAACCAACCAAATGAACAAACAAACAAACAAACACCCCAGACTTAAAGGCCACTGAGAAGGTCAGAATCAGCAGTTATAAATAATTAAGTAGTTCTTAAGCTCCACATCTCATACCAAGTCTTAAAAGAATGTGAGAATTCTCCATGAGGGTTTGACTATTGATTCCGAGATTCTGCTGCAATCATTGGTGCTATGGCAAATTTGGGTGGAGAATGTGATTTTCCTACTTGAAGACAGGGGTTCACTGAAATATCTCTTACTTCACTCAATTACCCAGGCCATGAAAACTATCTCATAGTGAGCCTAAAGTCATGTTCATTATTGTTGACAATATCCTGCCTAAGGAATACGTCTTCGGAGTCGTTTGGAAATACTCCTTAGGAAACTGCTGGTAAAGACTTTAAGTGGTACTAGGAAAATTTATGTGGGGCTCTCAGTTCATTAAGCATTGTTAGAAATTGGTTGAGGAATCACAAGCTCCATTTTTCCGTTCCCCTCAGGGTGGCAAATTCACTAGTATAATTTAAAATTTGAGTTGTTTCGTATGCGAGAAGGCTTTACTTATAGCACAGAAGTGACATGCTGATGAAAACTCTATTTTCTGGACCAAATATTGGGACAAATGGTCTGAAAATGGAGCAAAGTCCTTAAAACTGACATTGTCCTAAGATATATGAAAGGCACAGTTGCTCTACTTAATATAATTTGTATTTCTCTTTCTTCAGCTATGTATAGATAAGGGGAGGAAGGAGGAACTTTAAGCAAAGCAAGCTTTACTATGCCAGCAATTCCACCAGAGGCCCGCTTTGAAAGAGAGCAGCAGCAGGAATGGCCTCTCAGCACAAACATCTATGCTAAAAATTAAAAAGCAGAGGCTGAGACCAGAAGAGATCAGGTTTGAGGCCAGCTTCAGCAAGTGAGACCATATTTCAAAATAAGGAAAAAAATAAAAAAAGAGCTGGAGGTATAGCTCAGAAGTAGAATGTCCCTGAGTTCAATTCTTACTATGGAACCAAAAAGCTGGGAATAGAGCTGTGTGATGATAGGTCCTGCCCTAATTCTATGTGCACAATTACAGGTGGACACTAATAAATATTTATTAATGAACTGGGAAGTGCAATTGCCTGATGAGTTACCATGGATGCAAATTTTCTGCATAATGAAACTGAAAGCTTATTTAAAAATGTTTAACAGGTAATTGGAAAGTAGTGAAGTGATAATAAATGTCACAATCCATGCTGAATCTCCATCAACCACAAATTGAATTAAGCCCTTCTCAAACCTGTCCATTCAGTTTTTACTACTTTCTGGTATATTTAGGCCATTTCATAAATGTTTACTGCTCTCTCCTCTTTGCATTTGGGCAGGTGTTCAAACTCAAGTATGTTAAGGGCCAAGGAGGTCTGAGGATGAGGCCAGTGGCTGAGTGGAGACCAGGCAGAGAGGAAGGGCATCCTCTGTGTGGGGACATGGGGACTGCTCAGCTCCAGCCCCGAGCCATCCTGCAGAAAGGCAGTATAGTGTGATCAGAGATCTTCATTTTGTAGGAGTATGATATTGATATTTCTATGCAAAACTCCCAATTTTTCTTGTTTTATTGGTGCATTCTAATGTATCACAGTGAGATTGAAAGTAATATAAATGTACATGCACACAGTTCTTATGCTTAAATGAGCAACTGTGTGTGTGTGTGTGTGTGTGTGTGTGTGTGGTGTTGGGGATTGAACTCAGGGACATTCTACCTCTGAGCTACATCCTCAGCCTCATTTTTTGTTCTTTTATTTTGAAACAGGGTCTCACTAAGTTGCAGAGGCCTCACTAAGTAGCTGAGGCTGTCCTTGAACCTGTGATCCTCCTATCTCAGTCTCCCAAGTACTGGATTTACAAGTTTCACCACGCCTGGCAGGGCTGCCAGTTTTGACCTTGTGCATAACACATTATTTTCCTAGAATTTAGAGAATGTTTTCTAGATAAAATAGCAGGAGGATACACCTGAAAGGCTACTAGACCTATCAGAGGCCACTAGACCTACAAATGCAGATCCGTCAGGACCCAGGAACCTGCATTAGGTGAGTATTTTGTGGTACCTTGCCTAAACTCTAAATTCTAAAACACTACTTCACAGAAAGAGAAGGGACATATGTTTTCTCTAATATGCCCAAACTAGGGAGTATTAGGGATACCAGAGGGACTCCAGGTAATGGAGCGGAAACCTCAGCAAAGCTAGAATGGAGGGATGGGAGAGGAAGAAGGCTGAGGCTGATTAATGAAGGAGCCACATCTGAATATGTGTAAAAGTACGAATGTAGTATGGTCAACCTAGACTCTCATTCTTGAGAGGGGGGAAAGGAAAAGTAAGGGAGAAGAGGGCACCAAGCACAGTCTGAATGTATGCCATTTTCAATATGTTCCACATTAAAAAAATATATATATAGTAAAAAAAAATCCACTACTTCAAGGAGAACAATAGCTTTCCTTTGGGAAGGCTCATTTGTGGGCCTTTATTACATAGAGATCAGATTGGCTGCATCAGGACTCTTGGCTGGTTTGGTTCCTCTAGTAAGAATGGAAGTCAGAAAACTATCATGGTGTGTGTGTGTGTGTGTGTGTGTGTGTGTGTGTTACTGGAAACTGAACCTAGAGGCATTCTACCTTGAAGCTACTCTCCTAGCCCAATTTTCAATTTCTTCTTTGTAAACAGGGTCCTGCTAGGTTGTTAAGAGCCTCGCCAAGTGGCCGAGGTTGGTTTTGAATCTAAAATCCTCTTGTCTTAGTTCCAAGTACTAAGATTATAAGCCTGTGCCACCATGGGTTTTGATCAAATTAAAAGGGTCTAGGAGTCCATCACTCTTTCTTTTCTTTTCTTTTTTTTTTTTTTTGTGGTACTAGGGGTGGAACCCAGAGCCTTTCTACCTCCAGGCTATACTCCCAGACCTATTTTTAAAATATATATATATATTTTTTAATTTGGAAACAGGGTCTCACTAAGTTGCTGAGAGCCTCACTAAGTAGCTGAGGCTGGCTTCAAACCCGTGCGATCCTCCTGTCTCAGCCTCCCAAGAGCGGGGATTACAAGCGTGTGCCACCACGCCTGGCTCATCACTCTTTCTTAACAGAAAGAAACCCATATCGCTAAAAACATCCCATAGGAATTGAAATAAAATGGTTTTAAAGTGAAGTTTTTGTTTGTCATACTGGGGATGGAATCCAGGGGCATTCTACCTCTGAGCTATACTCACAGCCTTATTGTATTTCCTCCTCCTCCTCCTCCTCCTCCTCCTCCTCCTCCTCCTCCTCCTCCTCCTCTTCCTCCTCCTCCTCCTCCTTCTATTTTTATTTTTTAATTTATTTTTCCGGGTCTGGGGATGGAACCCAGGGGCATTCAACCTCCGAGCTACACCCCCTGCCCTATTTTTTATTCTTTATTTTGAAACAGGGTCTCACCAAGTTGCAGAAGGCTTCACTAAGTTGGTAAGGCTGTCCATAAACCTGCCATCTTCTTGTCTCAGCCTCCCAAGTACTGAGATTACAAGTGTGAGCCACCATACCTGCCTGTCCTAAAGTGGATTTTAATCATTCATTTTAACAATGTGAATTTTTTTTCTGTTCTGTTCTACCATCCCCTTTTGAAAATTGTCTCTAGAAATACATTATTGCTGTGGGTGCTATGAATCAAAGGACTCTATGTGTGATTACCACACTTAGGCTGGCAAATAAGACTTCCATTTTCCAGAAAAAAAAAGTGTCAATCTTGTTTCAGAGATAAGGACAGGAAGATGGGGTGAAACTACAAGCTGTGAGAGACCATGTAGTTTTGGATCTATGCCCCGAACCCCAAAACACACATGAATGAGTCACTTCATAGTGATGGGGGCATGATTCCTGATACTACCACTTAACACAGATCTAATAATACACGAAGCTATTGGGAGCAGGAGCCGACAAGTCTAACTGGTTACTATAAATTGCAAGTTAAAGCCTTGACTACTACAAGAAATACTTATGACTTATATTTTTATTTTAGGAGAACATGGATCCAATTAAGTTAATTTCATAAAGAGGCATCCAAATTGCACAACTGCTTTCTTGCTCAACATATATTTTAAAATTCACATTTCATGTTGCATCCTTATAAGTATATGGATGTCAGCAAATAAACATTTTTTTTTTTTTTTGGTACTGGGGATGAAACTCAGGAGCATTCTACTTCCAAGCTACAGCCCCAGCCCTATTTCTTTTTCTTTCCTTTTTCTTTTGGTGGTACTGGGGTCCCTAGAAACCCTTCTACCTCCAGGCTACACTCCCAGACCTATTTTTATACTTTTTTATTTGGAAACAGGGTCTCTTAAGACAGCGTGGCTGGCTTCGAACCAGCGCGATCCTCCTGTCCCCGCCTCCCAAGTGCGGGGATTACAAGCGTGTGCCACCATGCCTGGCAGCCCCAGTCCTATTTTTTATTCTTTATTTTGAAACAGGGTCTCACGGAGTTGCAAAGGACCTCACTAAGTAGCTGAGGCTGGCCGTGAACCACGATCCTCCTGTCTTAGCCTCCCGAATGCTGGGATTGCAAGCATGTGTCCCAATCCCCAGCTTAAATAACCATTTTTATACTTGTTCAAGTACTACTTCAAAATATTATTTTTATATAAATTATATGAGTAATGCCCAGGGTCAGTACCAAAAATTCAGAGTATACAGAAAAGTATAAAAAATTACTAAATTTTTTTGTTAGGATTAAATTGTCAGCCTAAAGTTACCTAAAGTTACATTTTACACACACACACACACACACACACACACACACACACACACCCCGATGTTGGGGATTGAACCCAGGGGCATTCTACCTCTGAGTCACACCCCTGTCTTATTTCATTATTTTTATTTTGAAACAATGTCTCTACTAAGTTGCTGAGACTGGCCTTGAATCTGTGATATTTCTGTATTAGCCTTCCAAGTACTGGGATTGCAGGAGTGTGCCACCACACCAGGCTTGGATATATACAATTCAATATATATTATATGTATATATAATATTCTCTCTATATTATAAATGTATATATAATATTCAATATATATCATATATATTGAATTAGAGAATCCATGGAGCTATTTTCAGCATGAATTACAACTTAAGAAAGCAAGGTATGTTTTCAGATCAATGCAGCGAATCTCCAGTAAAGTATTAACCTATGGAAGGACATAAGCTCTTTGCATTTGTCTCTTACAAAGAGTTTTGTAGTCAGCGCCTCAAGATCTCCATCAACAGATGAATGGATTGCAAAATTATGGGAAATACACACAATGGAGTTCTATTCAGCTATAAAGAAAAATAAAATAATAGGATTTGCAAGAAGATGGAAGGAACTAGAGAACATTATGTTAAATGAGGTTAGTCAAGAACGGAAAGGGAAGGGACGTATGTTTTCTCTAATATGTCCAAGCTAGGGAGTAGTGGTAATACCAGAGGGACTCCAGATGATGCAGATGATCTCAGCAAGGCTTGAATGGAAGGAGAGGAGAGGAAGAAAGCTGAGGTTGTTCAATGGAGGAGCTATATACGAATATGTGTGATAGCATAAATACAACATGATTCACCTGGACACTCTCTGTTGGGGGGGGAGGGGAAAGGAGGGGGAAGGGCATGAAACACAACATAAATGTACACCACTCTCAATATGTTCCACTTATAAAAAAATAAAAATAAAAAATAAATAAATAATTAAAAAAATTATAGAAATGGAAAACAAAACAAACAAACAAACAAAAAAACCAAAGAGTGTTGTAGGAACCCTGGTAGTTGAAGTACACGATGAAGAGGCTCCATTCGCACTGGTAAATATGCCCCACTCATGTGAGACTACCTATGGATATGCCCTGGAGTGCAGGTGCTGCGGGGCGTATGCTCACCTCCTCATTCTCGATTTTGAGCGTGGCCAGTCGGGACTGCAGCTGTTGGTACCTGAGCATGAGTTCTGCCTGCACCGGCTGCTGGGCGCTGACCTGGCATACCTGTTGGAGAATGAGAAAGTGCAGTTATAACAGGGCACCAACACACAGGCTCGGGAGACCTGGGTCTCCTAGCTAAGTGCCACACCAGTTGTGAGGATCTTCTTAAGTGTCCCACTACATCTTTACTTGTAACAGCCACCTCAAAACTTCAGTTTCCAATGGAGGTGTGAAAGGCCTCCACTAGGAAGCTGCAGGAGGCATTGCCCTGTGAACCCACAGTTCCTGGATGGAGCGGGGAGGCTGTGGGAAGCCATTAAGATTTTCCCCTAAAAGAATATTTCTGATTCCGCTGACTGCCCTTCGCCCAGAGTCAACAAGGTTTGGGGTTATAGAAGATTCAAAGTAAAAGGTCTGAGAGACGATCAGGTGGTGATGGCACGAGGGTATTGATTAACCTACCTATAATGTATGTGCTTTGGATTGGGCTTTATTGTATTCTGGTGGTGATAGCATGAGGATATTGTTTGACCTGTAACTGTGTAAATACCTCTAGAGAAATAAACCCATTGTTGGCCCAATAGAGAAGACTGACCCAGGAGTAGGAGTCGACCAGTAGATATTGACCTAGGATCGGGGGTCAGCCAGTAGAGATAATAGGCTGGCACCCCCTCCCCCCATGTTAGAATTTTTAAAATTCTTGGAATCAAATTCTTAAGAGTTGAATTCTTCATCCTCACGCCTCTCTTTGGGACCCGTACTTTTGCTGGCTGGCTCCGGCGGGAGGCGGAGGTCTCACTTGTGGTATCTTAATGACCACTGGGCAGAGGACAAAGAGCAAAGCTGGTCCCAGTGCACCGTACAAAAGAAGGTAAAGAACTCAGCAGGGCTTGTGGTCTCCGGGGTCAGCCGGGTGTGCTGGAATTCCAGCTCTACTACCTGCTAACTGCATGACCTGTCAGCTATAAAACCACACATTCCTCTACCCTACCATGGGAATAAGAGGAGCTCCTACACTCTAAGGCTGTTGTGGAAATGAGAAAATGTATACGAAAGCACTTAGAAGGTTGCCTGGCACAGCTTAAAAATTCAGAGCAGGTGAATGACTTTTTAGCAGCTTTCAACCATAGCTTCACTCACTAGCCAATATCAGTCAAATCATATTCACCATCATTTTGAAGAGGCAACTAACTTCTCTTAGGCTTTGGTAGGAAGTATTTATCCATGATTTCAATTCTGGAAAGGATTAACATTAGAGCATTATTACACTTGCACCAGAAACAACCAGCTTCTTCTCGTCTTCCTTGTCCTAAAAATTCTTCTGGCTACTGGAAGTTTCTTTGAGGGGGGGCATCACAGTAATTATTGCTCCCTGGCAGAACCCACCATAAAAAAAGGCAACAGAACTGCTTTATTAAAGTAAGAAAATAACACCAGTCACATACACTTGAAGTCACATGTTTAAGATGTTTTATCATCTCATGTTTAACATACCCAGGACTGAAATATTAAAGCAGCAATCATTTGGCTTTGGAAAGATAGTGCTGGATGGTTTTGCTTGTTAAAGGTTCATGTGTTATTATAAAACTGTAGGTTCAGTCTCCTTTATAGAAAATGCTTGGGACCAGAAATGTTTCAGATTTCAGAGCTACTGCGATTTGGGGATATTTGCATAGCTCTTACCAGTTGAGTATACTTAATCTGAAGATAATCGGAAAGACTCCAAATTCTGAACCATTTTGATCACTGGCTTGGAAAAATTTTATAGCATTTCAGATTTTTGGATTAGGAATATCTGACCTGTACTTACTATTTCTAGTCAAGTAATTTACTCTATAAACAAAAAATAAATTTGATTAGAAATACAGCAGATAAAGCTGGGCATGGTGGCACATGCCCGTAATCACAGTACTTGGGTGGCTGAGACAGGAGGATTGCAGGTTCAAGATCAGCTTCAGCAATTTAGCGAGACTCTCCACAACCTAGTGAGATCATGTTTCAAATCAAAAATTAAAAAAAGTCTGGGGGTATATCTTGGAGATGAAATACATTTGGGTTTAATCTGTACCACACACACACACATACACAAAAATAAATATAGCAGGCACATGCACACATGTGCATGCAAACATACACACACACACACACACACACACACACACACACACTCAGTCTTATTTGTCTAAATACTTGGCATTTTAGGGGAAAATAGACAAAATGTCTTTTGTCTATGACTTTTGTAATTACATTTATTTTTAAAAACAGACTGTCAACTACAGTAAGCTAAATCTGAGTTTATCTCTGAGTTTTGTTTTGTACAGCTGGGATACTAAGCATGCTTCCTTAGTTGTTTTTTCTTGTCTTCTCCTCAAATATATAAAACCTATAATTCATTATAGACTTAAATGGAATATTTTTGGTAAAATAAGATAGGAAGCTAAATTTGCATAAAGAATGTAAGACATAATAAATAACTTCTGATGCACATTTAACCAATACGGAGCCAACTTGAGTCTTAAAAAATATTTTGCACTTTTTTTCTCACTTTCCATTTTTCTGCCATTTGTAATTATTTTTCCTTTATACCAGATCTTTAAATTAGGATTACAATAAGTTCAAAGAGCTTTTGCTGGGCCAGAAAAAAAAAATATATATATATATATATTTTTTTTTCTTCTTTTTTTTTTTTCTGGCGGTACTGGGGTTCCTGGAAACCCTTCTACCTCCGGGCTACACTCCCAGACCTATTTTTTTAAAAAACATATTTTTATTTGGAAACAAGGTCTCTTAATCCAGTGCATCTGGCTTCGAACCTGCGCAATCCTCCTGTCTCTGCCTCCCAAGCGTGGGGATTACAAGCGTGCGCCAGCACGCCCAGCAAAATATTTTGTTTTTAATTCCAACTTGAATGTTATGAGACAGATGAAGAACTCTCCAACTATTTGGGATGGTTAGGTGCTCCCATCCAGGCAAATCTGCACATTTATCTGTTTAGCATTTGTGTGTTAGAACCTTGCTTTGTAGTAGTGTCTGATATTGGCTTAATACTATGATGAGATCTTGTGCAAGGGTAAGAGAAAAAAGACTGAGAATTCTCACAACTGTTGGGTTACAGCAGGTGAGAAGATGTGCAAATGAAGAGACCATTTGTCAATTTGCAAATAATCTGTTACTGACCTCATCACCCATGTGAGACTGGAACTCAAACTTCACCGGTGGGCAGAACGCAGCAGGGTACATTTCCATGAACCTCTGCTTGTCACTTCTTGGCTCTAAATTGTCAACTGCATTTTCAATAATGTCTAAGCCTTCGTGTCTGGAAGTTTCAAGGTTATACTCTGCAGAGAGATATGTTCTTAGGGCTCTGTTCAGACTTGCATGGTAGCCAAGATCACAGCACTTAAAAAAATAGAAAAACATAATATATAGAAGTTAATTCAAAATTGATCAGAAACCCAAAATTGAGACAAAACCATAAGATGCTTGGAAGAAAAAATACAGATAAACTTTATCACATTGGATTGGGCATTGGCTTCTTGGAAAGGACATCAAAACCATATACAACCAAAGAAAAAGTAGATAAATCGAATTTCATCAAAATTGATAGTATTTATGCTTTGAAAGACACTATCAAGAAACTGAATGACAACCCACAAAATGGGAATAAATTTTGGAAATCATAAATGTGATAAAACACTTGTATTCCGAATATATAAAGAACTCTTTCAACTCAATAATACAAAGACACATAGTTTAATTTAAAAAGGGACACGAGAGCCAGGCATGCTGGGCCACACTTGTAATCCCAGTACTTGGGAGGCTGAGACAAGAGGATCACGGGTTTGAGAATAGCTTCCACAACTTACGAGAGATAAACACCTGGATTATCCCTAAATTCTTAAAAAAATGGTTTTCAAAGTTCTCTTACTAGAGACACAATTTTGTTTAGTATTCCTGGGAATAAAAGAGCTTTGAGATTCTTGGGTTTTTATTACCTTCAATTTGTACTTATATTTGTTTTTTTCATGTGGCATCTTAAGTAAATGTGACTTAAAAGGAGCAGATAGTTCTGGAAATTCAACTACTGACAGCAGAATTTTATTTATTTATTTATTTATTTATTTATTTATTTATTTATTTATTTATTTATTTTGTGGTACTGGGGGTCCTGGAAGCCCTTCTACCTCCGGGGCTACACTCCGAGACCTATTTTTATACTTTTTTATTTGGAAACAGGGTCTCCTAAGCCAGCGCACGTGGCTGGCTTCGAACCTGCGCGATCCTCCTGTCTCTGCCTCCCAAGCGCGGGGATTACAAGTGTGCGCCACCACGCCCGGCTGACAGCAGAATTTTAAATTTGAACATAAAAGCAGTATAAATTTCTTCAAGAGGAAACAAGCGGCTTTACAGGGACAAAACCAGGTCATCTCCATATTGTTCTAATGAAGTTCAAACAATTCAATTTGATTTGATTCAACTCATTAATTGACCAGGAGCCAGGGAATATGTTGGCTCCAGGCATATTACAACTGGAATACAGTAAAAAACCTCTGTCCTCAAGGAAATCCAATATAAGCTGTTCATTAGTTTGCTACTAAAACCAGAGTAGAGGGGCACCTGGGAAGTGCAGCCTTTGTATAAAGAAGGCCCCTCCAAAATGTGACCCATCACATCAGCCTGTCCTTGGGAAACCCCAAATGCCAACCTATCCCATCCTTGACCCTACAATCCTCAAATGATAACATCTGAGATTTTTATGTAAAGATATGCTGACATTGTGCTATTTGGTTTGGTCTGAGGTCTGCAGCAAAAGCAACACCAGGGACAAGTCAGAAGCACAGACTCTTGGGTCACACTCCTGACCTCCTTATTCAGAAACTGAAGTTTAAATAGGATCCACAGGTAAATTGTGTGCACCCTGAAAGTGTGGGAAGAGCTGCCCTAAAATGATCAAGCCAAAGAGTCCTGCAACCCCATCTGTTGGGGGTGCTATTTCCCTATGCAGGCAAAAGGATTTGATTAAAGATTACTTTAAAAAAATCAGAAAATAGCTATGAAATCACAATTACAAATACAAGGAGAATACAATTGTGAAACAGTGATCAGTCTCCTCATTAATACATCTGCAGTGAAATCAGCTGCATTCAAATATAGAAAATGATTTGTTTTCAGTTAATTTAGAAATTCTCATCTCAAATGAACAAAGTCCTCTTTATTCCTTGTGTCCTCACAATCCATAGTGGTTTTATGTTGCACTTTTGTACACATCAAAAGGGATGGGAAAATTATTCTATCTTTCAATAACATTTTATGAAGACAAAAGTTTGTAAAGGAAATGGTCTCATTTCTTTGAGAAATACCAGTGCTTAAAAACATCCCACTAGTTCAAAAGAAGCAGATTCTACTGATTATAAGGAAGCAGATGAGACAAGTTGCTTTACTCTGTGACTACTGATCCCAGTGAGACTTAATAAAAACTTTGAGAGGAAAGGAATCAGAGAAAAATTTATCTCCCTCTTACAAAAGCCAAGAAGAGAAATAAAAAGAAAGAAATCTAACCCAATGAGCTATGATCATTTTTATGTAGTATTGGGGATTGAACCCAGGGTTATTGTACCTCTGAGCTACAGCCCAGATGTACTTTTTTATTCTTAATTTGAAACAGGGTCTCAGTAAGTTGCAGAGGGCCTCACTAAGTAGCTGAGGCTATAAACCAACAATCCTTCTGCCTCAGCCTCCAAAGTACTGGGATTACAAAGTGTCAGCTTCCAAAGTACTGGAATTATAAGAGTGTGCCACTACGCCCAGCTTGGGCTGTGATTTGGAGCTCTGAAAAGTGTCTACTAGGTTTTTTATCCCTAGATGTAAATCGTTCACTCTGCAAATATCTGAGTGTGGCTTTCTTGGGGAAGAAATATCAAGGTTACCAAGCATCAGTGTATTTCTCCATGCCCAGTGCACCAGGTGGATTCTGTTGGTCTGTATACAGTGGGAGACCTGATTTCACTGTGGCTTCCTAATAGACTGGGCGGGGCGTGCACACAGCTTAGTGACCCTTCTGGAGCCTCTCCAGGTGTCCTCTCGGCTGGCACTGTTATACCGAGGAAGTTCCCTGATGAGCTTTGACGAGCCATTTCCTTCTCTGACCATTGCGGTGTTCATCAGTGTGCAAGGTCACTTAATTGGCATAAATTTATTACCTCTTCTATGCAACATTTCCACACCCTAGGTTTTTCAAGTATCTTGAATATAAAAAGAAACAAGACATGGAAAAAAATTCTTCTTCCAAGTCCCTTGAGACAGCACTGCTAGCAAGCCACAGAAGCATCTTTTTTTTCCCCCTAAACTAGAAGCTGAGATGACACTGGGTATGTTAAAATTTAAGCTATTTGGTTTAAAAGGTCGACAGTAATTCTATGGAGCTTATGAATTATTAATAGGATATGAAAAGTCACCTTCTGCTCAAAGAGTTGAGTATAACCCAAGTACATTTAATGATGAAAATACTTAAGAAACCCATAAGATGCAAAGAAAGTGGTGTGATTCTAATGAGTGAAAAACTCTTGATACATAAAATGATGGAGAAGGAAAGGCTGTTGGAAGCTGAAAGGTGCATTAAAAAGATGTCCTAAGAGCTGCCAAGCCCCATTAGGTATTAGTCTAAGTCATCACAGTAGGCTAATTTTGTTAGGCTAAAAGATTACAAACAGTCTCAAAATCAAGATGAAATCTTAAGTATCGAAGGCTGTGACAGATACTTCTTTGTATACCAAACACAGAAGGTTGGCTGACACTAGGCGGGCAGAGGGGGGCTTTCAATTCAGGATCACTGCTGTTCAGAGGGTACTTTTCTTTTGTTCTTTTTGAATTAAGTCAATGTGAGAAGCCCTAGTGAGGTAGAAGTTTGCTGTTAAGATGGCAGTGATGGCCAGGGACGTGCACGAGAAAGAAGCCCAATGTTCCTGTCTCCAGCAAAGAAAGTGCCAATGTCATTAGAGCCTGGCAAGAGCCTGGCAGTAGAGTGGGTGGGCGGGCAGCCCCAGGCTCCCAAATGACTCCAGAGTTAATCAGCCATCCTGAGAATGGAGAGCAGAGGAAGTGCTCTTCCTTTTCTATAGAAATATTGCGCCCTCAAGTCTCAGATCAGGTTTCTAAGAGACTTGGTGGATCTTTTTTCCTGGATTCTGTTTAGGAGGGTTAATAAGTGTTGCTCTGACCATTCTGGAGCCATGAATATTGGGGGAAGACTGTACATCCTTTTTTTTTGAGTTTTTGAAAAAAAAAAATAGTGCAACCCAAGCAAAGTGAGTTGTAAAAAACAGGTTTCACAAAAGCACAAGTGACTTTGAAACAACAGAAAGGAGGTAAGTAATACTCAATGCTAGTAGTTAAATGAAGAAAGTGGATTTCTTCTGAGTGACTATCTCTTTGTCCTTCCCTATTTTCCTCTTTAGCCATTTAGTAGTTTAGCCTAGAAACCACAGACACATTTGATGAGACAGCCATTTCATGGGAATGAGCCAAATGTCTCACCTTTTTTATTTTTGTTTTTTTGCGGTATTGGGGATGGAACCCAGGGGCATTCTACTTCCGAGCTATACCCTCAGTCCTATTTCTTATTCTTTATTTTGAAACAGGGTTTCACTGAGTTGTAAAGGGCCTCACTAAGTATCTGAGGCTGTCCATGAACTGTGATCCTCCCGCCTCAGCCTCCCGAATGCTGGGATTACAAGTGTGCCGGATAACACCTGGCTCAGATGTCTCACCTTCTAGAGGTCACTCTCAGACATTTGTTTTCATGTATGGGTTCCTGATGGTCCACACAGAACTGGCAGCTCAATAAATAATAATTAATAATAATAGCATATTATTATTAATTATTATTATTGTTGTTGTTGTTGTTTTGTGGCATTGGGGAATGAACCCAGGGCTCTGCCTTTAAGCTACACCCCTAGCCCTTTTTTATTCTGAAACAGGGTCTAGCTAAGTTGCTGAGGCTGGCCTCCAACCTGTGATCCTCCTGTCTCAGCTTTGACATTTCTGTTCTTGCTGCTACTTTCATATCTGTAACCACTCATTTAGAAAACATTGTTTTGAGTTTTCTCTTGTACACTGAAAGGGTCAAAATGGCACATTTGTGTGATAGGAAGAAATCCAAGGCAGGAAACAAGAGTGACCTAGTCTGGGCCTGGGCCAGTGAGTGGACCATATAATCATTTGTGGTCTAATGCATTTCCCACCCATCAGACTCATTTTCCCAGGCCGAATCTCTGTAACCAGTAAGTTAAGAGAGAAGAGAGAGAACAAACAAAGCAAGCCAAAGTAAATATAGGCCATATGGTAAGTTATGTAGAAGATGAAGGGTCAGAGGATAGAAGTGTTGGGGCGGGAGAGAAGCACTGCTCTTTATATAGGACAGTTAAGGAGCAGAATGAATGAGAAAGAATCAGTCTTGTAAAGTTTTAGGGAAAAGAGTGTTGTGGGAAAAAAGTACAAAGTTGCCAAACATGAAAAAGCTTGGTGGTTTAGTGGGACAGAGAGAATGCAAAGGTACTGGAAGCACAGTGACTTGGGGTAAAATTGTAGAAAATGGCCCTTGGGTGGTCACCCGTTCATGTAGGGTCTTGGTGAATAGTTTGGATTTATCCTAAGGAGAGAGGTGGACCTTTGGAAAGTTTTAAAGAGAAACCAGGAATCATCACCTCATCTTTTCTTTTTCCTTCCTTCCTGCCTTTCTTTCCTTTTCTTTCTTTCTTTCTTTCTTTCTTTCTTTCTTTCTTTCTTTCTTTCTTTCTGCCTTTCTTTCTTTCTTTCTGTCTGTCTATCTGCCTTTCTTTCTTTCTTTCTTTCTTTCTTCCTTTATTTCTTTCTTCCTTCCTTTCTTCATTCCTTCCTTTTTTCTTTTCCCCTCTTTCCTCTGGATACTTTGGAAGAGAATAGATATTTTGGAAGGTAGGGGTGGAAGTTGGGAGACAGGAAGTTACTCTACTATAGGCAAGAGAAAAAGAGGCTTAGGCTAAGAGACTGAGAGCACAGGTTGTGAGATGTAGCAAGGTGTGGGGCATTTATGAGTTCAGAATGATAAGATTTGCTGATGCATTGATATTGTGGTCTAATGCATCTTCCACCCATCAGACTCATTTTTCCCAGGACGATCTCTGTAACCAGTCTGAATCAAGTTAAGAAAGGAGAGAACAAACAAAGCAAGCCAAAGTAAATATAGGGCATATGGTAAGTGTATGTAGAGGACAAAGGGTCAGAGAGAACTGGGTTTTTGGCTTGGGTAACTGTGTGGAAAGAGATACCATTTTCTGGTATCTGAAAAATTGGTAAGAAAGTTGTGGTAGGGGAAACTTGATATAAGAAGTTGTATTTTTGAGGCCTGGCATGTTCAATATGTCTACTAGGCATCTAGAAGAAAATGTCCAGTGGACAGATGAATAAACACAAATGTGAAGCCCAGGAGGCTGATCAAGACTGGTGATTAAAATCTAGGACCCATTAGACGATATTTAAGCCAAGGCACACAGCAGAAAGCTAAGGATCGTCCTTTAGGAGATTTTCAACATTCAAAGGTCCAGCCAAGAGAGAAAAGCAGGTGCTGGAAACTGAAAGAAGAAAGAACAGCCCATGCAGCAAGAGGAAAACAAATGGGTGTAGATTTCTTTAAGTAAAGGTTCATGGCATCTCCATTAGAAGGACCTTTAAATGCCAGCTACTTCAGTCATCCAACTCATTACAGTTTTAAATACCCTTCCCATCTCAATGGGATAAAAACATGCCTAAATTAGTTTACATGATCACTACAATATCCTAACCCATTTAACATGATCTCTCTCTAATCATCCTAATAAAAGTTCAGGTCTAATGGAGAATACAGTATTACAATTTGGCAGGTTTCTATGGATAAATCTTAATACCCTCGTGTATGGGGAAAAGTCAAACTAATTAAGAAAACTCTGAACCCTGAATAAGTTGTTTTTTAATTAAATGCATATCCCAAGAGACTAAAAGATAAGGCTAAAAGCTTTAGCATAGCTGATTATTCAGAAATGACAAAATAAAGGTGTCCTGGGATATATGATGCAATGTAATTTCAATCTTGTTCTGCATAAGTGGCCAATAAAACACATGTGACATATATTCCTATGAAGAAAATTGGCCAGAGTTGGGGATTATTCCCTGGCAATATTCCATCAGAGTAACAAAGATTTACCCATCAAGCTCCAAAGTGATCTGCAAACTTTTATAGGGAAAAACTGAAGATCATGAAACTGTCCTGAAAGGATAGTAAATACTTCATTATTGGGTGGGTACTCTGCCACAAAGCATTAATAAAATTTGATTGTTGAGGATTTAGTTTCTTTGAATGCATCTTGAAGGTGTGAAACTGAACCCGAAGAGGCTACATTACATTAGCAATGCAGCCTAAAACCAGTTGTTTTAAGAATTCCTTATTTACAGACTGGTGAATTTGATTATAAACCAGGGAATCCTAGCATTAAGACTTGTACTCTTTTCTAACAATTTCTCGTAGCAAATCATAGTCTCTGGAAACTCTCACCATTTGATTACAAACATTTGTTGACTACATGAATTTTTTCCTGTAACATATCCTAATTCTTATAGGATATGATTAATTATCGATTCTTTTGCATTTGATATTGGGGATATAGTACTGATCATAGATATGAAAGCAATTATTTATAGAACTATGACCTATTTTCTTCTACAATTATATATTCTCTCAAACCAACTAAACTTCCTCTAGTTAATATTTGCAGCATATTCCTCATAATTTATATTCTTTGGATTGACATAAAATTTTTATTTGTTGTGAAATCAACTGTCTCGTTTTCTACTTAATTCCAAGAGTTGATGACCTGCAAACTAAAATTTACTTCAAGCTTTCTTTAGAGACAGTGGAAAAGTTGTCTTAACAATCTTTTGCTTAAGTGACACTTAACAAATACTTGGTTCATTCTACAAAGCAGAGGTCAGCAAACCATGGCCTATGGAGATGAAATCATTCCACAGGCCGGTTTGGCAAAGTCTGACTGAAAAACAACCATGCTCATATTCTTATTGCTTTTGCATTAGAGTTGAATGGTTATGACAGAGATCATATGGTTTACAAGTCTTCAAATATTCACTTTCTGGCTCCTTCAAGAAAAGGTCTATCAACTTTTGCTCTGAAGCATAGTCCACGTCATTAATACTGTGAATATACAGCTATTATGTGCTCTCTAATCATAATTATGTGCTATGTACATTTCTGCTCCAGCAATTTTTCTGTATGCCTCCAAGAGTTGGCTGTGTGGTATTTGTGCCATTTATAGATATTATAATCTAATTAAATATTAAACAAACATAAAATACATGTGAATGGAGTTGTTGGAAAGACCTCAGTGAACACAATTGCTATCAAGAGCTGGGCGTGGTGGCACACACTTGTAATCCCAGTGCTTGGGAGGCTGAGATAGGAGGATCACACAGGTTCAGAGCCAGCCTCAGCTACTTAGTGGGGCTCTCGGCAACTTAGTGAGACCCTGTTTCCAAATAAAATATCGAATAGGTCTGGTAGTATAAGTCCGGAGGTAGAAAGCCCCTGGGTTCCACCCCCGGTACCACACACACACACACACACACACACACACACACACACACACACACACAATGCTATTAAATGAGGCAAAAGTGTGACAACTATGTAAGATTGTGAAAACATTTTAAATATTCAGAATGTTGTTTCTTAAATATTACAGCCAAAATCAAACATCAGATACTTGAGCTAACATCTATCTATCATTTATCATCATCCATCTATCTATCTATCTATCTATCTATCTATCTATCTATCTATCTATCTATCTATGCTGGGGATCGAACCCAGGGGTATCCTATCTCAGAGCTAAACCCCCAGCCCAATATTTTATTCTTTAATTTGAAACAGGGTATCACTAAGTTGCAGAGGGCCTCACTAAGTAGCTGAGGTTGGGCTAGAATCCGGATCCTCCTGTCTCAGCCTCCAGAATGCTGGGATTAAAGCATGCACCACCATGCCCAGTTTTCTTCTTCATTATATTTATTACCCTCAATAAGTTTGATACCTAATGTTTTAAATTTGGACTTGGCTAAGAAATTCATTTACCTACAAAATTTACTAAAGTATTATTTTCAGTGCTAGAACTCATCATAAGTGAATTCATTGATCCCAAAAGGTATAATCAGGAATTTAAGATTTATTAAAAATAAAATCAAGCAGACATTCAATGACCATTATTTGGAAGTGATTGTTTTTGTACATTGTAGGCATTTTTAGAACAACCATGTTAATTTAAGCTAATGCTTATAAGTGAAGGTAAAGTTTATCTAAAATAGAAAAAAGACAGAATTACTAAATATTTTCTAAAAACCAACAAACCATCTCCAAATATATAGAAAAGACTTAAACCAGTCTATCAAAGTATTAAATTATTAAAGTTTTTAGCTGTAGTAGTAACAATGGGAATTTCATAAAATAGGGTGACACACACACACATATATATATGGATTGATTAATCCGAAGGGCTTAAGATGGGCTTGGTAATCCCAGATGTTGAGAGGTTGAGATAGGATAGGAGGGTCGCACAGGCTTGAAGCCAGCCTCAGCTACTTAGTGAGGCTCAGCAACTTAGTGAGACCCTATTTCCAAATAAAGCATAAAATAGGTCTGGGAATATAGCCCAGAGGTAGAAAACCCCCTGGGTTCCACCCTCTGTACCACAAAAAAGTGCTTGAAAATATTTTTAAAATTGTTATATTCCATTAATTTACACAATTATTTTGTTCTCTGAGAAAGGGCTTTACCAACCTAAAGTAAGTTACAGCTCAGATATTGAAGAGATCTAAATTTAATAACAAATCCCCAATTTAATAAAATCCAAGTTCATTTTTGCTTCCATACTCCTGGTTTAAAAGTGTGTGTGTGTGTGTGTGTGTGTGTGTGTGTGGTGTGTGTGTGTGTGTGTGTGTGTGTGTGTGTGTATGTGTGTGTGTCTGGACAAGGCTAATTTTACCAGTGATGATCTAAAGGTGCTTAGAATGTGATCACTTTGTTTCTGCTTGCAGCACTTTTAGTTTTCTATAATATGTACGCACTATTTCTGTAATAATAAAACAGTGATTTAAAAATACATATATTATAAAAATTTACATGACATTTTTTGCAATATCCATAGATGCATTCATGATGGCCTATCATAGAAAATTTGTTAGTAAAGAATAAGATGTTGACATGAATAGAAGCTAAGGTAAAATGGACATTTATATAAAAAGGTCTCAACTTGAATTCTCAACTTGACTCTTTGATTTCATCAAGAAACACTGCCTTTCATGTCATTTCTTGTACAAAATGCTGTGCACTCAAGATGTCTTGCCCCTTTGTCACTGGGGGCATTGTGATTCTTCTCATTATTATTAGATAGCTTAGTATAAAATGTATTTTGTTGAATAAATCCACAAAGCAGAAAGAATTCTAGGTATCTTTGCATAATAATCAACCAGCTTCTTTTTCACCAGGAGGGGTCAAGTTTAATGGTTTTTAGGGTCACCACTCTATATGCAAATAGGATTCCTCAAAATAAGCAGCTATTTTAGAATGTACATATTCATACTCTAATTGCCTTAAAAATGAATCAAGGATCAGAAAAATTATTTTCACTGAAAGAATACTCAATTCAGTTGACTACGACAGCAAACCAATTTTGTGTCATTTCTTTCAAAATTCATGTTTTAAGTATGAATTGAGAATTGTTTGCATCTAGAGTTTCAGGCTGATCTTTTAAAAGTTTAACTCTTAAAATAACTGAGAATTTCTTGCCATATCTGTTACTTATTTGCATCAGAATTAATTAGATCTGTAGGTTAACAATATCGGAATTTCAAGTTTACCACTGACTATTACTGTAATCGTTAGCAAGTTATATAACCTGGCTAAGCTTCTGATTTTGTTTATGTTTTCTGGGCTTTTCATCTACAAAATGGAGAAAACAGTATTTACCTTATATGGTTGTGAGGATTAGATGAGATTATGTTTGGAAACCTGCCTGTCCCATAGTTAGAGCTTAATAATTATCCATGAGAATGATGGTGACTCTCAACTGACATGCAACTTCTGTATATTGCAAAAATATTAAGGATGTGCGTCTGTATCTCCCCAGAGATACCTAGCAGGTACCTCAGTCTTACTAGGTAAAAAGAACTGCTGCTCTAACCCTTCAACATCTTAGTAAACAGCACAACGCTGAGGAATCAGTTCTCAGGAACTGAACCCTAGTCATTTTTATCTTCTTTTCACCAACTTTATCAAATCCTTATTAGCTCTATCTTCAGAATACTTTGCACTCTGCCACTTCTCACTCTGGTCCAGGCCAGCATCATCTTTAGCTTGACCAACTGCAAAAAGTCTCTGGACATTGCTCCATGTTCTTGCAGGACCTCTTGAGCCCTCGCATCTGTTCTACTCAGCTGCCAGTCTCCAAAATGGAAACCAGGTGAAAGTATGTCCTGCTCAGGGCACTTCAAGGACTTCCCTCCACAGGAAGGACAAAATCCAACCCCTTCGCTGTTCAGAAGACCCTAAGTGATGGTCTTCTGCTGACTTCTAGCACTTCCCTTCTCTCTCTCTTTTTCTTTTATAAATACTGGCCCAGATATGTACTCTAATCACTACTAAAATAAGTCCTGAGCAACAACAAAAACTGTAGAGTAGTTATATGATATTTGCTCTATATTTCATATACTTTGCAAATATATTCTAAGTTTGAAAACAGGCATCATAATTTTTTATTATAATTATTAGCATGTACTTACTGTACAAAATACTCGGTTTCTTTGTGATATGTTCATACGGGTATGAAATGTCCACCCTCCCTATTACCCTCTCTTAACAATAGTTATTTTATTCAGGAAACCTATAGAATTTTACATTTAGGAAATCTAACAGCAGTTAAGCAGAAAAGTTCCTTATATTTCATCAGACTGCTAAAAGAAGTGAATATAAAAATAGATACAAAAAGTGTCTGTGTTTAAAACAGTCAAGAAATCACTTACTGGACTGAAATATTTGTAACAAGTGAAAAGAGAATAAGGTTTTATTTGGTTTTTACTAATGTGCATGGTTTTATATAGAAAATGTTATATGATGAGATAGAACTATTTTGAGACTAAAATAAAAGGGGAGGCCAGGTGTGGTGGCGAATGCTTGTAATCCCTGCGCTTGGGAGGCTGAGATAGGATCCCGCAGGTTCGAAGCCAGCTGCGCTGGCTTAAGAGACCCTGTTTCCAAATAAAAAAGTATAAAAAATAGGTCTGGGAGTGTAGCCTGGATGTAGAAGGGCTTCCAGGAACCCCAGTACCATTAAAAAAAAATAAAATAAGAGGGGAAAATTTGCATCAGTGTTAATGAGCTGAAAGACAATCCCCTTTCTCAACAGTTCTTTTGTAAAAGTCACAAACTATAGCCATAAAATAAGAACTAAATACATTAGATTTAATTTCACCATAAAAATAAAGTTGCTTTAACCTACTGTGTGTTTAAATTATGACTGCTACTATGAGCCATAAAATGTAATTTTATAATATCATAAAACTGTTGGATGCAATCAATACAAAAGCAGTATATGAGTAAAATTCCCACAGAAAACTCTCAGTATTTCTATCACTTTATTGTGTTTTGCTTATGATATTTATCACTTTTTATCTTTTTTTGGGGGGGGTATGTGTGGTACTGGGAATGGAACCCAGGGATATTTTACCTCCAGGCTACATCTCCAGCCCGATTTTATTATTTTACTTTGAAACAGGGTCTCACTAAGTTGCAGAAGTCCTTTAAAGGTTATTGAGGCTGGCTGTGAACCTGAGATCCTCCTGTCTCAGCCTCCTAAGTACTGGGACATAAGTGTGTGCCACTATGCCTGGGTACTTTTTATTTTTATATGCAGGTATTGGCATTTGGGGGTATATGATTTTTGTCTGTTTCATCTTTTCAATTTTCTATAGTGTTAGCATAATAACTGGGTTATTCAGTCCTTCTTTCTTTCCTTCCTTCATTCCATCCATCCTTCTTTATTTCCTGTGGGGATTAAATCAGGGGCATTATTCTACCTCTGAGCTACACCCTCAGCACTTTTTGTTTTAAAACAGGGTTTTGCTAAGTTTCTGAGATTCTTACCAAATTGCTGAGGCTGGTTCAAACCTGTGATCCTCTTGTCTCAGCCTCCCAAGTACTGGGATTACAGTTGTATTTCACCCTGCCTGGCACTCTCTATTTCTGATGAATGAATGAATGATGCAAGGGTTAACACTGGGGAGTAGTGGCAGTAAACATAGCATGAATGAAATTGTGGAGATATATTTGAAGAATTCGAAATGAGCCCAATTACTGCTTTTTTATAGCATATCCTAGAAAAGTACAGAGATTTAGATAAATCCATAAAAGTGGTTTATGTGCACTCTATTTTCTTCACTGTATTTATCAAACTGTAATAAAGCAATCATTCTGTAGTCATTTGCTTAGCATCTGTCTTCTCCACTTTAAATTCCAGAGGATAAGGATTTCATATGGCTTCTTAGAGCCTTAGCTTCTCACAAAAGTAGGGGCTTAATAAATGCGTTTTGAATCAATATACACAGGGCTGTGCTGTGGCATAATTTGAAAGCAACTGGGTCTCTGACTTGCTTGAGTTCATCAGACACTCACAGCTTCACAGAACCTAACACTTTATTTTTGCTGGTTTTAGATTACATGGTTATTCTCATGTATCTAATAGTCAGTAGTATCTAGGTATTCTGAGTTGAATTAGAAGCATTTTTCTATTACATAACTATAGTCATTGTCATTCCATCTTAATATGGAAAATATAAAAACCTCAAATACTTACATCAATTAAATCTGAAAGGTCATGGATATAATACTTGAAAACTGAGGCATTGGTTGCTTCGAGTGTTAGGAGATATTCATTCCGTGCCTTAATTGATTTTAGCTTATTTTCTGAATATTTTGCTTGTCTCTGGGAAGAAAAAATATCCAGTCATTGAGAAAGAAGGCAAAGTCAATTTAAAATAAGGCAGAAGAACACGCATACAGTTTTATTAATCTAAACAGTTTATTCCACATATACAAATGACCCTCTAAGCCCTTTCTGAAAAGTGCATTTGGAAACTGATTTAAATTACAAGCTAAAATTATCCAACTATGAGGAATAACAACAACGTATTTGGGCTTCAGGCCCACTTGCAATGAAATCTCTTTGTTAATATTCAAGTTCTCTGTTTTTGTACTGAATTCTTGGCATTCACCACTAAATGATGTCCAGCTGTTATTACATGATTTTTATGTGTCTTAAACATTTTTCTTTCCCTTGGGAGGAAATGCATGTCAATCCACAATAATTTACAATGTGTGTACATCAGCTATTGCACCAGTGCTCTCAATACTGCCCTGTATCTTTAAGTGAAGATAAAGAAGGTTCTACCTTTTCTTTCATTTTCTCAATTTTCTTTACAGAGCTTCGCCGCTGATGTCTCTCTTCTAGTCTAATATGAAAGACGGGATCACCAGATCTTCCAATTTGCTTCTCCTCTTGTTTCTCAGCCTCTTTCAGCTTGCTCTCTGCACTGATGCTCTCTGCGTGATACATGTGATATGTTTTCATCACCTGTGAAAAAGTGACCCGCATTGTTAAAAGATGTCTGCCTGTAACTTACAGAGTGAATGGAAATCATTATATGACATGTGTGTTAAAAATATCACCTTCCAACTGGCAAGAGAAAGCCAGATTGTTAGTAAAACTGATGAGTAATGGCCTACTTCTTTTACATAAACCAAACAAATATGCAAATTTACCTGCCAGGTACAGGCACTTCAGGCACAGGCTTTGATGAAAAACTGATTTACAGAGTCATATGCACAGTTTTCAATGTATTCAAAAAGTTTTCTTAAGCTTTAAAGTGCTTCTCTAAAATCGCTTTTGCATTATTAATTTGCAGAATAAGCCATTTATTCATGGATAGGTTTTATCCCATTCCAAACTCCAAATTAATACAGTCTTTACTAAAGGAATTTTATTGCACAAAATCTGCCTGTCAAAATACCAAATGTAAGTATTAAGGTTCATACACAGTGTGTGTGTGTGTGTGTGTGTGTGTGTGTGTGTGTGTGTGTGATGCTGGGGATTGAACCAGACCCAGCTAACATGCCTGGCTTCATACACAGTTTTAGTTAAAAACAAATAAACAAAAACATTGTAGCCAGGCATGGTGGCACATGCTTGTAATCTAAATACTTGGGAGGCTGAGATAGGAGGATTGAAGGTTCACAGTCAGCCTCAGCTACTTAGTGAAGCCCTCAGAGTGCACCTCAGAGGTAGAATGGCCCTGGGTTCAATCTCTGGTACCACCAAAACAAAACAAAACAAAACATTGTTTTTCTGATCATGAAGTAATACTTTATTCTCAATGTAGAAAACATTTAATATAAAAAAGGAAATAAAGAAAATATAAAGCAAAGACAACCACTGTTAGGATTTGGTGTGTATCTTCTTGTCTTTTTCTTATAAAAATATACACACATTTCTTTACTTAAAAATGTCATAGCTAGGCTTGTAATCCTAGTATTTGGAAGGCTGAGACAGAGGGGTCACAGATTCATGGCCAGCCTCAGCTCAGTGAGGCCCTCCACAACCTCGTGAAATCCTGTTTCAAAATAAAGAATTAAAAATAAAGCTGGAGTTGTAGTTTGGAGGTACAACTACCCTGGGCTTAATCCACAGTATCACAAAAATAAAAACATAAAAACAAAAAAAGCCATATATTCTTTCTGCCATTAAAACTTTGGGAGATATATATATATATATATATATATATATATATATATATATATATATATATATACACACACAATTTTTTTTTTGTGTGTGTGTGGTGCTGGGGATGAAACCCAGGGGCATTCTACCTCCAAATGACATCCCCAGCCCTATTTTTATTCTTTATTTTGAAACAGGGTCTCACTGAGTGAGGGCCCTTAGTAAGGGCCTCACCAAGTAGCTGAGGCTGGATGCAAACTGTGATCCTCCTTTCTCAGACTCCCAAATGCTGGGATTACAAATATGCACCACCATGTCTTGCTTTGTACATATAATTAATTTTTTTTGGTGGTACTGGGGTGAACCCAGGGGCTTTCACCTCCAGGCTATACTCCTAGACCTATTTTATACGTTATTTGCAAACAGGGTCTCACTAAGTTTCTGAGAGCCTCACTAAGTAGCTGAGGCTGGCTTTGAACCTGTGCAATCCTCCTGTCTGAGCCTCCCAAGCATGGGGATTACAAGCATTCGCCACCACACCTGGCTTTGTACATATAATTTTTAATGTCCTCTTTCATTTATTATGTCAGAACATTTCCTATATCACTAAATATTTTCCCAAAACATAATTTGAAGGCTATATAGTATTTCTTTATACAACAGTGCCATAATTACTTAACCAATTCAGATTTTGAGGTTTTGAAATACACTGCCAATTTTTTACTCTGCTAAATAAAAAAAAAAACAGAAACAAAACAAAACTGATCTGAATTCTCTCTCAGTTACTTCAGACAACAAAGGTACTTAAAATATTTTCTTAAATAATGACTAAAGACATTCATTTCTTATTCCGGTAAATATATCTACATTATCTATGTTCTTATATATAGAAGATTAACATATTTTCAGAAATTTTACTTGAAAATCACAGCTTTTAACATAATTCCAACATACAGATAGATCAGAGTCAGATATCTGGGCAAATTCTGAAGCCTATATATTTTGTGCACAGTTATACTTCTTTTTAAAAATTTTTTTATTGGTGCACTGTATTCATACATCATAATGGGATATAAACTTGCGTAGACATACATGCACACATTGCCCAGTTAGCCCCTAAACAATCCCCACCCCATTCCCTCCCTATCCCTCCTTCCCATGCTTGACTTAGTGGTTAACATCTAATATTATAGCAATTTATCCAAAATTTACAATGATAATCTCACATAACAGATTCATTTGTCTGATATCAAACTTTTGATCACTTAGAGATAACATTTCAGTATTTCTTTTTGCTTTCTTTCTTACCAGAGGATATTTTTTTCTTTTTTTATAAGATAAAACTATCGTACATTTATTTTTTTCCCAGAACAAATCTATCCTAACATGAAATATGAACTCTAAATACCCAAAACAATCTCAAAAAAGAACAAAGCTAGAAGATGTACATTTTCTGATTTCAAACCTTATAGAGCTACAATAATCAAAAAGGCAGATATATAAACCAGTGAGTGGAGTAAAATAAAAAGCCTAGAAATAAATTCTTCCATATATGGTCAAGTTATTTTTGACAAAGTTTCCAAGAACACTTGGTGAAGGAAATAATAATCTTTTCACTAAATATTGTTGAAAACTAATAATTATATGAAAAATAATAAAATTGGACCCTTACTTAACACCATATACAAATATTAACTCAAAATAGATAAAGACCTAAATGTAAATCTTAAGACTATAAACTTTTAGAAGAAAACCTGGGTCATAACACTTCACAACCTTGAAATTGGCAGTGATTTCTTGGATATGATTTCAAAGTCACAGGCAACAAAAGAATAAACAAACTTCCTAAAAAATGAAAAAATGTATATCCAAAGATAATGTAAACAGAGTTAAAAGTTACTGATAGAATGGGATAAAATATTTCCAAATGCTATATCTGAAGGTATATTAATATTCCAAATAGAAATCCTAAAAATTAGCAACAATAAAAGCAAACAATACAATTTAGTAATACAATTTAGAAATTGGTAAAAGACTGAAATAAATAATGAATCTCCAAAGATTTTAAACTATAAACACATGAATATATTCTTCTTTGCTTAGTTGTCTGTTGGATGGAGAATCTTGTTTCTCTGGTTCTGGTGTGTATTACCTATTTCTTCATTGTAGTTAGTCTCTTTGAGTATTTTCTCTAGAGCTGGTTTTTTTTTTTTTTTTTTTTTTTTTAGTGGTACTGGGGTTCCTGGAAGCCCTTCTACCTCCGGGTACACTCCCACGGGCTACAATCCCAGACCTATTTTTTTAACTTTTTTATGTGGAAACAGGGTCTCTTAAGCCAGCAAGGCTGGCTCCGAACCAGCGCGATCCTCCTATCTCCGCCTCCCAAGCACAGGGATTACAAGTGTGTGCCACCACACCCGGCTCTAGTGCTGGATTTGAAGACATAAATTCCTTGAGTTTCTGTTTGTCATGGAAGCTTCTTACTTCCCCATCTAATTTGATAGAAAGTTTTGCTGGGTAGGAAATTTTTGGCTGGAAGTGTTTTCTTTCAGAGTTTGGAATATGTTACTCCAAGCCCTTCTGGCTCTCATGACTTGGTTTGGGAAGTCTGGAGTGATTCTAATTGGTTTGCCTCTGAATGTCACTTGGCCCTTTGTTTTTGTTGCCTTTAAGATTCTCTGCTTGGCTTCCACATTGGTCATTTTGACAATTATGTGGCGTGGGGATCCTCTTCTCCGATCCTGTCTAAAGGGAGTTCTGTAAGTTTCCTGGACCTGTGTATCAACCTCTTGCTCTATGTTTGGAAAATGTTCTGCTATTACTTCCTTGAAGAGTTTGTTGATCCTTTTGGTTTCACCTTCTTTTCCCTCCTCTATTCCAATTATTCTTAGGTTAGCTCTCTTAAAATGGGCCCATATTTCTTCAATGTCAGATTCCTGCTGTCTGATTTTTTTTCTAAACTAGAAACTATGTGTTCATTTTTGGAGTGATCATCTTCTAGGAGCGAGATTCTATTCTCCATGTGGTCTAATCGATTTTTTATACTTTGAATTGAGGCCTTTACCTCAATGATTGCTTCCTTTATTTCTTTTATACTCTCTAAATTCTTTTCAAAAGTCCTGTATTATTTCTTTTCTTTTTTTTTTTTTTTTTTTTTTTTGGTGGTACTGGGGTTCCTGGAAGCCCATCTACCTCCGGGCTACACTCCCAGACCTATTTTTACATTTTTATTTGGAAACAGGGTCTACTAAGCCAGCGCTCAAGGCTGGCTTCGAACCTGCGAGATCCTCCTGTCTCCGCCTCCCAAGTGTAGGGATTACAAGCATGCGCCACCACGCCCGGCAAAAGTCCTGTATTATTTCTACAGTTATATTCCTGACTTGATCTTCTAGAGATCTCGAATTTCTGTGTTATCAGGTTCTGATAATATGGGGTTGTGGGCATTCATTGCTCTATCGTTATTCCTCTTTCCCATGATTTC
Source organism: Muscardinus avellanarius (assembly GCF_963383645.1). Taxonomy (NCBI): domain Eukaryota; kingdom Metazoa; phylum Chordata; class Mammalia; order Rodentia; family Gliridae; genus Muscardinus; species Muscardinus avellanarius. The sequence goes on from NC_137797.1 coordinate 57,177,225, forward strand.
AAAATTTTGTTCCTTCCCTGGGTCACTACAGCTTCACTTAGGGTGCTCTGTATCTCGAGTCTGTTGTAATCTCAGCCGCCACTAATCCTTTACTGGGTTTTATTGCAAAGTCTCATACCCAGGAAGTTAATCGAGGCTGCGTGAGATCGTGTGGATGTCGGGCTGGGCGTTTTCCCACAGGGAGCTGCGACTAGGGTGTGGTATCTCTGCCACTGCTACTCCTTCACTGGGTAGGACAGCAGAATATCCGACCCAAGGAAATTATCAAAGCTATGCAAGTCCCTGGGAGTGGAGTATAGAGATTTCTCCTTTAGGGGCCGCAATTACACTCACGGTTATTGTGCGCGCAGATCTGGAGCTGTGGCAGGGCGTGGTGAACTCGCTGTTGCTGCTGGAAATATGGTGCCACTGTCATGCCCTCGGCCATGAGGCTGGCACTGCTGGCAATATGGCACCACTGCCACGCCCTCGGCCGTGAGGCTGGCATATTTCTTTTCTGGTTTTGAGCTTCGTTCTGTGTCCCTGGAAGGCATGATGAGCTTGGCCACTGGGAGTTTTAGATGTTCCTTGCGCTGAAAGAACTGCTGAATTACACCCGAATGATCCGCAGCTGCTCACTACAGCTCCTTGTTTACCTTTCCTCTCTGGAGCCTGGTGCTGTTGAGGGAAGATGGCACCGGCGCGGCTCTGCTGCCACATCGCGGGCTTGATTTCTGGTCTCTGGTTGTTTTTCAATTCTTTTTTTCCTCTGTCTCTTGTGTTTACATTTTTTATTTCTCTGCTGATGGTGTTTTCTGGCTATGAAAAGTGTTGATTTTGTGGCAATAGAGATCGAGTTTTAGCAGGACTCGTAAACGCTGCTTTTCTTGGTCACCATCTTCCCGGAAGTCTTCAGTTAACTTCTTAAAATAAACAACATACATACGTGTGGCAATCCAATGCCGTCTCTGTACTGAGGGACACACAAGTACTAAGCACTTGTTGGTACCTTCTCCTATGATGCGTCGAATTCATGCCCACGAAGACAGACTTTATGTCACTTGCAAATAGCCTGAAGTTGTGCCAAATTATAACAAAAGTGTAATTTTTAAGAAGATACTAATGTAATGCTTTATTTTTCTCATTTCTAAAGATATGTTTTGAAATAATTTGAAATCTGAAAACATTACTGGCATAAATGTATTTATTTAGGTTGAACCTATAAGATTGCTATTTTTGTAGGGTATGTGTGTGTGTATAAAACGGGGAAACTAACACTTGACTAATTTGAAACCTGAAAATATCACTGGTATAAATGTATTATTTAGGTTGACCTTATAAGATTACTGTTTCTGTAGATTATGTGTGTGTACGTGTGTGTGTATAAAACAAACATGGAAAACTAACGCTTGAATATAACAGGCTCAACAGCACATTTTTAAGACGACTATTTTGAAGAGTAAAACATGGGGTTAATGAAAAGTATTTAATTTTCATAAAATCTGATAATGTCTTTCCCGAAAAATGCAAAGGCGCTAACCAAGAACGATGTAAAGGCTGTGCTACAAAGCTGAGCCAGCATTTTCTGAGCTGTGTGTCATTGGAAAAGTTGTCTGTTTTTAGTAATTATCAGACCTATTTAGGGGAAGTTTGGTTGGCTATCCTTGTTTGAAAGAAAAATAAAATAGTGTTAGGAAGCAGCGGGGCAGCTGGGGAATGAGAAGGGAGTCACCCTGCAGCTGGACAAACAGCGAGGTCAATGAATCTTCTACACACCTTGCATTTCTAGGCTTGGCTCTGTTGAAATTATCTGCCTGAAGCAAACCCACATACCAGTTAGGTCCTGGTTCCATTTCCAGTTACATATTAAAATAAGAGGGTGAAAACACACACACACACACACACACACACACACACACACACACACACCTCATAGATTTGTTTAGCTGTGTATTTTTTTTTTTTTTTTGCTAATAGAAAGAAAGAAATGAAAACATAGAACTTCCATAACACATGAGTATAAAAGCATCCTGGACAGCCCTGGGTATTTGAAAAATATTTTTCAATACATCATAAAGAAATACTTGTTCTCCTGTCTCTTATTTTACTTGGATATTGAAGACTAGTATAAGCAGGTAATTTGCACAAACTAAGCCTTAATAAAAGAAAAAGTGTAACTCAGATGACTACCAGTATGGGATTTCTTATTAACTAATCTGGGTTAAAAGAAAAACATTTGTGTGGAGCCTAACACTACCATGAGAAGGGTGAAAATGTCTCATCATGACAGAGTTCAGCACAATAGCTGAGGATTCTCTACCTAGTTTGCTGGGAATTTCCAGACAACAAATTTCTTTGTTTCATTTTCTAATTTGACTTAGGGTTTCACTATTCTCTAAAATGTTAATGCTTGTGATGAATGAATTTTAGAGGTTGTGGAGAAAATTGCTAAAAGCTTTTTGAGAATTCTAATTGCAGATAATGAATGCAAGCACAGACTACATTATTTAAAACATGAGCTGCTGACAGAAGTCAAATGTGTTTTGTATTTAAAATAACAGACAGTTCTCTTTTATCAGAAAAGAAAAATAGCTTTTATTTTTTATAAAGGTGCATTTTAAACACATATTGCAAGGAAATTAACTGATTCTCCCTCCGTTTAATGCAAACAGAAGTCTGCATATCAAATGGCATGATAGGTATATATCCATTTAAATGCAGTCCGATAGCATATTTTCCCATTTGATTTTTTTGTACAACAACTTAATGTATAATTTTTCATTCAACACACTCAATTTATCTTACTTCATGTGCAGTAAAAATATAGTCAAGTAGTAAGTGACCCATATCATAGATTTCTCTGTGAAACTGGGAAGTCCTATATATAACTTTTGCAAAGGAAGAAGGTGTTGATTTTTTTTCTTACTGAAAGGCCCATATCATGTATCTGACACTATTCTTGAACTGAAAATCAAAATAATTAAAACAACTGAAGTAAATTTCAACAGTGCTAACAAACCCTTACAAATCTGAAAGCTAGATGTGTTGGAGAGGATCTATGGATTTAACCTATAGTTTCTACTTTTTGTCTTCTGGCTCAGGAGTTAGAAGACATGGACAGAAGGAATGCGTCTACTAATCTTTAAGTGAAGAAGTTATTTAATGCCTCTGCTCACCTTACAGAGTTATTGTAGATACCAAATCGTAGATCCAAAACTGTTTAACAAACTTTACTGGATACTATTGTATGTATATCTATGTTCACAATATAAAGCACTACTACAGATATGTATACATCTACATGCATATGTTTAGTTCATCAAGCATTATATAATGTTTACTGTGGAGCAGACATTGTTCTAAGCATGTTGCAAATAACTTAATCCTTGTAGTAACTTTCATGAGAGGGTACCTTCATTTTCCCCATTATGATGATGATTATTTTATTATAAAGTTTATTTCCCCATTGTAAAGATTAGGTGTTCTGAACTGCTGTACTGAAAGTGTAATGCATTATACAATTGGAAGGTCTCTTTACCTGTGGGATACAGTTATTCTGTATGAATAGGAATAAATGAGATAGTAAATGATTATTCATTAAACATTTGCTTTGTGCTTATCACCTGTAAGATATTGATGGCTTCTTTATTTTCCTATAAAATCCTGTTCCCTGGGTTCTAAGAGTACATTTTTGAAATCTAAAACATGGACCTTAGGTATTCTAGTGGGCAGAGATGAAGGGAGAGGAACCTTTGGGCTGCAAAGGTGGTATCAGCACAGGTATAGTGGGAAGGTAGGGTGTGGTGGTGGATGCACACAGGTGAGGTGGGTGAGCAACCAAGATGGTAGGGAAGGGGGACCTGGAGAAGAATTTGGAAAGTGGATGGTTGGGTTATAGAGCTGAAGGATAAGACTAGGTATGTTGGTGTAGGCCAGATTAAGAAACCTTTGAAATCCCAGCTAAGAAGTGCAGAATCAATTCATAGAATTAACTCGAGGGATCTGGAAATCCACAGAGTCGTAGACAGGATGGTCAAAGCAGCATCTCAGTAATAACCCTGTGAAGATACACAGGAAGATACACAGTAATAACCCTGTGAAGATACACAGGGTGTGAAGTGGCTCATTTAATGTGGAAGAAGAGGGAAAGTATGAGAGTCCCAAACGACAGTTACAAGATCTGTTCTCTGCTGTTTGTTACCCTCTCTGACCTTTACTTAAATCTGACAGGATTCCCTCCACCGTGGAGTTCCATCCCTTCACATATTGGTTGTGATGCCCTTCCGAGCAGCCCTTTGTGTACCATTCTGCGTCAATCCCTTATCCCCTTTCCTCACAATCTATACTTTCCTCCCTCTGGCTTTCTCCCATGCCTGTCTGATTAACATTTGACCCATGCTGCAAGGCAAGGTCAATTTCACCTACTTGCATCCTTTCTCCAGCCAGAGTACTCTCATTCTTCCAACTGCTAAGATTTACTTATCCATTGCACTTCAGGCTCTCTGCCATGAAATATATGGCGTATAACATTTACACACATACATATGGAATATATATGTATATATAGATGTATATATAAATATGTTCCACCCATATCATGGATTATCCTATAAAATCAGGCCACCAAGAATCACATACCTTCAGATACTTAATATTGCCTTATAGACATTATGGACAAAATAGACATTTGGTGAGAAACAAATGAAGGCCAGGAACCCATTTTATATTCAACCTTAACAAATACTTACAAAGTACCTACTATGTGCCTGGCATTGTTCTTATCCATCCCTGGCATCCGAAATGGTGGCATAATTGAATACCTGGGATTGGACTAATGGAATAACAAATAATTTTAAATCACCTGTGATATATAGCATTAGAATATATGGCCTTTAAAAATAAAAAGGTGAAAATGTGAATATACTGTTGTCAATCTGGACACTTGGTATTGGGAGGGAGGGAAATGAGGAGGTAGGGGGGCACCAAGTACTGTTTGAATGTATGCCATTGTCAACATGATCTACATTATGATGTGAGGCTATAAAGCATCATTAAAAATAAAAAAGTTAAAAAAACAAAAAGGTGTGGTGGGGAGTAGGGGATGTAGCTCAGGTTAGAGCATTTGCCTAGCAAGCATGAGACCCTGAGTTCGATCCCTAGCACTACAAGCAAAGAAATAAGAGGTAAGAAGGTTGTGGTAGTGATTTAGTGGGGGAGAGGGATGAAAAGCATTGTGTTCAAGACCATATTTCCAAACTCTCTAGTCTGCTGCTTCACTAAATCCATCAATCATTAAAAGCCCTTCTGAGAAACAACTTCTTTGGTTTCATAATTGTCAACAACCTGAGATAAAGATCTCCTACTTTCTATAATCAATGCACAGAGGGCTCCAACTGTAACTGGGTTTGCAAGCACCAGTCTAACAATACCACCAAGGTAGGGCCATAGCCTCGGAAGCCCATTCCTATTGTTTTCCAGGAAGTGCTGAGGTTCCAGGGGGGAGGAAGGGCCTCCAGGACACCCTGCGCTGAGCGGCAAGAGCTTCGCTGCAAGGAGCCCAGTTCTTCCATGGGCTCGCCTGGCCTTGGTCCCTCCAGCTCACAGCCTCTGTTCAGCCATGCTGGCACTCTGGGGGCTTATTCTAGACCAGCAACAGGAATTCACTTCACCAGAGTGCTCAGGACACCTTGCTAGCAGCTCTCTACCTCCAGCCTCCTTGCTCTTCGGTACACCCAGCCAGCCCGAGGGAGGAACATGGCTTCTGGAGCCAAGCCGACCTGGGTTTGAGTTTCAGCACTGCTGCTGCCTAACTGGCCAAATTTCTGTCCTCCCTCGAGTTTCAGTTCCCCCAAAGCCAAATGGAGATTAAATGACAGACTGCTTGGAAGCACACAGCAGGGTGGGTTGTCCTCTTTCTTGACAATTTCTAAGTTATGATGTAGAAGTAAGAGTATAGGCTTTGGGGCCAAACTTCCTGGCTTATATCCAGGCTCAAAGCAAGCCACTCCTCCCTAAGACTTCTGGGAAGTATTACGCACAACCAAAGCAGATGAATGGAGGTTTTCCTACTGTTACATATTGAGGTCCAGGCTAGCCAACCCTCCTCTCTTTTGTGGTACTGGAGATTGAACCCAGAGGCATTCTACCACTGAGCTACACCTCCATCCCTCTTTATTTTTTTGTTTTTGAAACAGGGTATTGCTAAGTTGCCGAGCCTTGAACGTGTGATCCTACTGTCCCAGTCTCCCAAGTACTAGGAAGCCAAACCCTCTTAAAAACTAATATAAGCTGGGTGTGGTGGCGCACACTTGTTATCCCAGCATTTGGGCGGCTGAGACAGGAGGCTCATGGTTCGCAGACAGCCTCAGCTACTTAGTGAGGCCCTTTGCAACTCAGTGAGATCCTGTTTCAGAATAAAGAATAAAAAATAGGGCTGGGGGTATACCTCAGAGGTTGAATGCCTCTGGGTTCCACCCCCAGTACCACAAACTAACTAACTAGCTAACTAACTAATTAACGTAACATACCAGTGAGGAAGACCTAGGGGTTGACTGCATACACACCTACATGCTCATAAAACACATTATCTGAATTCATATTTGGAAGAAAAAAAAAGGCCAGCTTATCCAGATCCTTGGCATCCTTTTTGACATGTGGCGACAGTTATTGTAAAGTTAGGTGGCCAGTAGCCCAGGATTTAGGGGGCACTACATGTTGATCTGTATTTATTCATCCACTGATCAGCTTTTGGTCCATATTCTGGCCAGGTACTGTGCTAGGCTTTGGGCTAGAGAGGAAAGATGCTATCCCTACCCAATGCTGAAGATAAAAAAACCAAGTGTACTCTCACTATAAAAGAGGGGCAGTCATGGGTGGAGGAGTTGTGGGCTTTAGGGTAGGCTGAATGGGAGTTAAGAGAAGGATTCTCAGGCTGATTCTTAATCAGATTAGAGTTAAATCTGGAAACATATTAAGGGAGAAAAGTGTGGGGCATGTTTGTTTATTTGTTTATTTATTTATTTGTAGTATTGGGGATCGAACCCAGGGCCCTTCTACCTGCAAGCAACATTCTTGGCCCTATTTTTTAAATTCTTTTATTATTTATTTATTTATTTATTTATTTATTTATTTATTTATTTGCAGGTCTGGGATGAAACCCAGAGGCATTTGACCTCCGAGCTACAACCCCTGCCCAATTTTTTATTCTTTATTTTGAAACAGGGTCTCATTGAGTTGCGAAGGGCCTTGCTACATAGCTGAGGCTGTCTGCAAACCACGATCCTCCGGTCTCAGTTTCCCAAATGCTGGGATTACAAGCATGCACCACCATGCCCGGCTTATTCTTTTATTTTTGATACAGGGTCTCACTGAGTTGCAAAGGGCCTCACTAAGTAGCTGAGCCTATCCATGAACCCGGATCCTCCTGTCTCAGCTTTCCAAATGCTGGGGTTACAAGCGCGTGCCACCATGCCTGGGTTGTGTATTTTATTTATATAAAGAATGTAAAGGCAGAAGAAGCCAACCCTTAATATTAATTCTACTCAGCCAATCGCTGCAGTGTATCTCTTTCCCACCCCACCCACACACACTTGAGGGCTATGAATGGCCCCAGACAGTATATTTTATTCTCCTTCGTGCCATGTGGGCTGTAAAGATTGCTCATCCCTGAGATCAGGAGTAGTCAGTAGGACGTTCACAGTGATAAACTTCCACAAATCCACCTCCTTTCCCTGGGCCTGGAGGGCTCCTCCTAAGTCGCAGAGTTCACAAACCAATTTGCAAAGAAGCATCTATATAGAAGTCATTTTGAGGGGCAGTGTACTGGTAGTTAGGACTCAGACTTCTAAGACAGACTGCCTGGGCTTACATTCTACCTCTTCACTTTCTTGCTGTGTGATTTAGGGTGAGTTCACTTGTGGGGCTCAGAAAAGTGATACCTCAAATAAGCCAGTTGGGATTTCAAATCGAGAGCAGTTGGGGAGCAGTGCATGCAGGGAAGGGCTTTTCTTCTGAGGCTCCCTTATCTACCTACAGTGTGGATCACTGAAAGGAGCACACTTGCTTCCACTTCCTCCTCATTTCATCAACCGAGGAAGACTAGACTCCTATCACAGAAGAGACTAAAAGTCAAACATTCACCCAGAGCCCAGATGAACTTTGTTCCAGGCTATTATCTAGTCTTTGGGGCCACTCATCCCTCCTAAACATCATTTACTACCTCTCTAAAATTGTTACTAGCTCCTACTGCCCTTTCTCTATGAAGAGGGTATTTAAGCTTCAACCATCTGGTCCTACTGTGAGTTTTCATGCTAATAAATTTATATGCCGTCTTCTCTTCTGTGATTTGTCTCTTGTAGGTTTGTTTTATAGACTCAAGTTATGGAACATCCTAGAAGTGGAGTTCTTTTCACTCCTACATAATTTAACTTTTCTGTGCCTCAATTTCCTCACTGGTAAATCAAAATGACAGTATCGCTTACTATACAGAGTAGTGGGGAGGATTAAATGTACGAACATACATTAAGAGCATAGAAGAAAGAGGATGACAGTTAATAACTGCACAGTAAATGTCAACTACTGTGACTGGGAAAAGTGACCATAAAAACTCATTATTGAAATAGGTAATGACTGGACATGGTGGCATATATCTGTAATCCCAGTACTTGGGAGTCCCAGATTTGAGGCTAGCCTCAGCAGTTTAGTGAGACTCTCAGAGCAACTTAGTCAGACCCTATTTTATAATAAAAATAGAAAGGGCTGAGGGTATAGCTTGGAGGTAGAATGCTCCCTGGTTTCAGTACCTACTACTACTACTACTACTACTACTACTACTACTATGACTACTACTACTATTACTACTACTACTACTAATAATAATAATAATAAGTGATTTCTCCACAACTGGAAGAACTATCATTCTAAAGAGGTAGAAGGAGAAATACATCTGCAAAGGGAAGAAATAAGGCTGATAAAAGTCATGAAGATAATTATATTCTGTTCAGTGGTGTGGTAAGGATTTAGTTTCAGAATTAATTATATGGAGTAGCACTTCTCATGGAAAGAGCTTTGGTCTAAGAAACAACACACTTGGGTTTTGACCCTGGTAATGCTGCCAAATAACTCTGTCACCTCAGCCTTCCTGACCCTCAGCATGGTCTCATCTATTAGCAATGACCACATGACAATACGAGGTGTCCCCACAGGACCCAAATTAGAGAGACAATCAAATTATACACTTTAGACCTATTCAAAAACATGGAATGAAAAACAATGTACAAAGTAAGGGCATGATTACAGAAGAAAAAAAACACTTGCATCACTTTTGGATGCTGAAGACTTCTTTCCAGGGGAATTCTAATATATCTTCTAAAAGTAGAATGTTCGATAAAGCTCAGAGGAGAAAGAGCAGGATGGCATTAAGGAGTCATATAGATGCTCCTTAATTCATAATATGGATACATCCTGATAAATTAATAATATGTTGAAATACCATAAAAAATGCATTTAACACACCTGCTGCCGTAGCTCAGCCTGGCCTGCCTTAAATGTACGTACTCTGGCCACTTACGCTAACCTACACTTGGGCAGTATCATCTCACACAAAGCTTATTTTATAATCAAGTGTTGAAGAGCTCATGTATGCAGGCAGATGGGCACTTTATAGACATTATGGGCCATTGAAACAAAACACAATATTTCAAAAACACTGGCAACATAGCACACTGGAGAGAACTGGTTGTTTCCCCTCCTGATGGCGTGGCTGATCGACTCTGGCTCACTGCCTCTGCCCAGCATCATGAGAGAGGGTCATATTGCATATTGCTAGCTCAGGAAAACACCAGAATTCAGAATTCAATGTATGGTTTCTACCAAATGCCTATTGCTTCTGCACTGTTGTCAAGTTGAAAAATCATTAAGTCAAGCCATTGTAAGCCAGGGACCATCTACATAGGAAAAGCATATCCATACTGTCATTCCTGTAATTTTTTTTTTCTGCTAGAGACTGACTGTTTTTGTCCCCAACTTCAAGAACCATTGTCCCTGCTAGGAGCTTCCTGTCTCAGATATCTGAGGATGTGAGCTCACAGTCTGCTGTGCATTGACTGTGTGACTCTGCGCAAAGCTTCACTGAGCTCTGCCTGCAGAGCGGATGGTTGGGCCTGGTGATCTCTAGGCCTTTTCCAACTCTAAAACCCAATTGCTCTTGATTCCAGGATTTCAGATATTAATCTACATTATAACAATCCTGTAAGCACCAATGAGTTTGGGAAACAAATATACTTCTAAGTGGTTAAATGAGACTGATGTTTTCAGTGTCAGAGTCGATGGCATATAAATCTTAAGCAAAAGGAAAACTAGTGTAACAACAAATTATACTAATTATCTCCTCCTGCTTCTATTGACTAGAGACAGCAAGCAGTACGCCATGTTATACCAGGGACATAAGATTCTCTAGAATTCTCCATGGGCTCTGAGACCATAACTCTTCTGCTTTGCCTCACAGACAATATCCAGAAATGAACATTGCCCCTGTGGATTTTCTAGCACATGGCTATATTGATGAAACTTACACCAGAATATCTATCACTCTGGTTACTTTAATTAGCTCCCCAACTGATTATTGATCAATCATCAAGTGTTCATTAAGGAGAAAAACCCAGGAACTCTTTGATAGGAGCAGGGGTGACATATGGATATGCTACATGTTTCTATTTTTTGCCATTACATTTTAAGGTACAGCAGGGTATTAGTCATTTTCAAAATGCTAAACTGAGTGATAATTTTTAATGTTAATATAACTTACAATTAGTTTCCTAAGATTTTCCTACTTTAATAAAACTACTTAATAAAATTATTTTATGCCTCATTAAAAAGAAAATGTTTCTATATGTAACAAGAGTCAACTGTATTTATTAATCTTAATCTGAGCTTGCTCTCCTTCCAGCAGTTATTAGAGGCAGTTTCTAATTTAAGGCTTTGAGTTGTGGATGGGGTTATTAATTTTGTTTATCTCTAAGGAACTCCCGATGAACATTCATATTCAGTGAAAATTTCTCAAGCCCCTACTATGTCCCACAAATAGGCCTTGTCCTATGTGACTTCATTAATATTATATTACTAGAAATCCAATTTTGTTTTATTCTATACTGGTTTATGCTAGTTCATAGTTCCTAAGCTGGTTTTCCATAAGCATAATTAATAACTTGGTATCATACTACAGTATGTACCTACTCTCCAATTACCAGAGATTTCAAATACAAAATAAATCATTTTATCTAATTAACTCCAAATGTGTCAAAGATTATTTTCCTTTACTTGACTTTCTAGAATTTCATTGCTATGAGGCAAAGACAGAATGGTAAGTGTGGGGTAATCTTAAAAAGGCCCAGGGTAACATTTTCCAGTCTAACTTTGTGTAAAATTTTGCTGATACTCCCGCAGTACCAAAGCACATGGAGTTTCCCCTATAGACAATGTGATTTCACACATCTCTGCTTTCCCTCACATGTTCCTCTTCCTCCTGTCCTTTATCACAGAATTCAGATGTCTGTGTCCCCTGAAGAGTAGAGACCTCCATCTGTCCTGGCACCCAATGCCACACATGGGCTGTCTCTTTAGCCTGGCCCACTGGGGCAGGACCGTGTGTGGGTTGTGTGTTAGTTCTAGGACTTTTGTATTTGTGGAAATATACATGTTCTTTCATGTCCATTTCCAGCTCCTTTCTCTGCTGTGATTTTTTTCTCAATCCTTAATGCAAATTTCTCTCTTTGGATCTCACCAGCAATTTGGTGCGCACTACATGGCTGTAACGTGGATGATCCTGTAGCAATTTTAGAACAGAGGCAATAAGACTTTTAGCACTTTTCATTCAACTGACTCACATGTTCTGAGATTTGGGACAAATGCCAAATAACTGCATTCTGTAAATCATAGAGTCTTAAAAGTTACACCACCTTTCCACATACATCCTGCTTGGCATCCATCCTCCAAGAAAGAACACTGTTGTAAACGGCAGTCCATTCTATTTCTGAACAATGTGAATAATTAAACTCAGGGACCAGGTTGACTGGATGCAAATCCTACTCTAGTCTTTTCCCATGTTTCTTAGTTTTTTCACCTCTGAATTAGGAATAAGAAGAGTGTCTCAAAGGCTGCTGTGGAGATAGAATGAATGAATGCATGTCAAGCACTTGCAGTGGTAACTGGTACACAGTGAATATGGCATGAAACCTGTTATGGTAAATAAAATACCACATCCTTCTAGTATATTTTCCATGGCCTGAATGTGTGTTTTCCCAGATTCCTAATTGGGAATATTAACTCCTAAAAGGATGGTGTTAGGAGGATACAATGGGTGACCAGGTAATGGGGGCAGAGCCCTCACCAAAGAGGCCGGAGACAGACCCCTGTCCCCTTCCTCCCTGAGAGGACACGGCCAGAAGGTGCTACAGGACAGAAAGCAGGTCTTCCCCAGACACCGAATCTGCTAGTATCTTTCCCAGACTCCAGAATTCTGAAAAATAAATATCTGTTGTTTATAAGTTCCCTTGTCTATGGTGTTTTGTTTTAGCAGCCTGAATAGACTAAGAAAATATCTTTTAGGCCCACAATAGCCTTTGCCCACCAATGGTTACTTGTTTATTTTTACACACCTGAAAGCCTGGGAGCAAAGGGATGGTCTTTGATTTATGGATCAAACAAAACAAAACAAAAACAAAACAAAACAAAACAAAAAAAATCACCTAGCTACAAAGAGACTCAATCCTTTCCCAGCAATTCAACAGAGAAAGTCTGTGATAAGGAAGGTCATTCAGAAAGTTCTTGAATCCAAAAAGGCTTCATATGAAGTCTTCAGGGGCACTGATCTACAAGTGTAACTGACTGGAAAAAAAATGGAACATATGCTAATCAGGAACACTAAACACAGAGGTGGTGGGAGTTCACAACAGCCTTTGGGGGCAAAGGGAAAGCTTCAAGAAGTTGGCAATGTTGAGGGGGGCAAGCACACGAATAAAAAAAGGCCACCACATTCCTAGAATTTCAAAGTCACCTGCAATTTTATTTTATTTTATTTTATTTTATTTTATTTTATTTTATTTTATTTTATTTTGTGGTACTGAGAATGGAACTCAGGGGCACTGTACCCCCGAGATACGCCCTCAGCTTTATTTTTTATCTTTTTTATTGTTGAAACAGGTTCAATATTAAATATTTAGTATGGTAGTGCACACTTGTAACTCCAGCACTTAGGCTGAGACAGGAGGATTGCAGGTTCACAGATAGCCTTAGTCACTTAGTGAGGCCCTCCAAAACTTAGTGAGACCCTGTTTCAAAAATAAAGAATGAAGCCGGGCGTGGTGGCACACACTTGTAATCCCAGCATTCGGGAGGCTGAGACTGGAGGATCGCGGTTCATGGACAGCCTCAGCTACTACTTAGTGAGGCCCTCTGCAACTTAGTGAAACCCTGTTTCAAAATAAAGAATAAAAAATAGGGCAGGGGGTGTAGCTTGGAGGTCGAATGCCCCTGGGTTCCATCCCCAGACCTGCAAAAAAAAAAAAAAAAAAAGAATGAAAAATAGGGCTGGGTGTGTGGCTCGGAGGTAGAATGTCCCTGGGTTCAATTCCTAGTAATGACAAAAAAAAAAAAAAAAAAAAAAAAAAAAAATTAGTTCTCTTTTTGAGAACTGTTTCACACATCTTCAATGTTTCATGTGTGTATTAGACACTTAAATTACAAGGTTCAGCACATAAAATATTTAAACAGAGGACATAAGATACTTGGAATCTTAAAATCATAAAAGCCTCACACCCTTGAAATTGCAGCTTTGACTAAAAGGGAAACTGGCGTGGAATCCTTTTCTTTCGATGAATAATAGTTTAGAATTTCAGATATATCCTCTATGCTTCAAAATGAATTCTTCTTAATTCATTTATTAAACAGAAGAAGAAAAACAAGGGGCGTTTACTAATCTGTACAAGAAAGCTCTTTGAATTTTAAGATAGTTTTTGACTGTTTATCTATTTTATTTTTTTACCTATGTTTCTTAAAGGCTCACTTTAGCAACTGTCTTGAAACCAGTTAAGTCTTGATTTTCTCCCTTGAGGGGGCCCTGGAGAGTTCTATGACTGTACCTCATGCTTCTATGACTGCACTCTATGCCCGGGCTCAGGCTGCTCCTTCTGCTTGATCCTTTACCCCCCTCCCATCTCTCCTCTTACTGAAAGCCCCACTGTCCTTGGAAGTCCGTTTTCAGACCCTTTCCTTGCTATGATTTTCTCAGTCCTCAATATATGCGTCTCTCTTTGGATCCCCAAAGTCCTTTGCCTGAACCTCATTGTTGGTTTGTAACAGCTGTCTCTCAGTATCCACTGGGGAATGTTTCCATGACCCCTCACAGATACCAAAATCTGTGTGCGGACACACGGACCCTAATATAAAATGGCATAGTATTTGCATATAACCTACACAACCCCCCTGTATACTTTACATCATCCCTAGATGATGAGGAATACCAAATACAGTGTAAATAGCATACTGTGTTGTTCAGGAAGTAATGATGAGAACAGAGAACTTGTACACATTCAGTAGAGAGACTATTTTTTAAAGAGTACTTTTATCTGTGGCTGGTTGAATCCACAGATGCAGAACCCAGGCCAGCTGGAACGGTCTGTTTTATGTTGTAACCACTAATACAACAGAAGTACAGTAAGTGGGCCTGGTCAGAGATTTCCTAGTTGTGTGATCTTGGGCCAGGCACCCCAGATTTCTGTATCTCACCTGCCTCATAGGGCCGCTGCAGGAATTTAAAGAGCTGATTATGTAAAACACTTAAAATAGGCTAGCTGCTACCATGTCCTTGTAGCACTTCAGCTACCCTGAAAGCCTCCTGAGCTGATTGTTCGCACCTGAAGTTCCCGGCATAGCAGCACACACCTCCCAGGAATCTGCTTACTCTTCTGAATCAAAATGAAGCCTAAGTTTCACTTGCAACCTGGCCACAAATGAGGTCTATAACTTTAGTGAATCATTTTCTGTCTCTGGGTTTTGTGATATTCTTCCAAAATGAAGAGGTTAATTTAATAATTTCTAAAGGCCCATTTAGAGCTAAAATTTTATAAGCCTAAGGCAGTATTATATTCAAATAATCCTGTAGGTTGGGAGAATTTAATTGAATCACCTGGTACAATTGATTTAGAACTTTATTTCCTTTCAATGATTTTTTTTTTTTACATGTCTACTTGTCAACATTTCTGGTCCATTTGAAGATAGTAAGTCTAGAGAAAATGCCCATAATTTATCGTGTTTATATATTTATAATTTATCTTATATATATGACATATATATATTTACGTATTTAATATTATATTTAAACCATATATACTATACACACATATGTATAAGGTGAATAAACAAAGCTAAGGACCCTAATTACTTAATAAAGCCAAATCAATTTGGTTAAAATGCTTGTCATTAAAGCATTTCTTTTTCTTTTTTTTTTCTTTTTTTTCGGGTCTGGGGATGGAACCCAGGGGCATTTGACCTCTGAGCTACAACCCCTGCCCAATTTTTTATTCTTTATTTTGAAACCGGGTCTCACTGAGTTGCAGAGGGCCTCACTAAGTAGCTGAGGCTGTCCGCAAACTGGATCCTCTAGTCTCAGCCTCCCAAATGCTGGGATTACAAGCGCCCGGCTAAAGCATTTCAATAATTTAAAAGTTATAGTACAGCCTAGCATGGTGGTGCATGCTTCTAATCCCAGTATTTGGGAGGATGAGGCAGAAGGATATAGTTTTGCAGCCAGTCTCAGCTACTTAGTGAGAAACTGTTTCAAAATAAAGAATAAAAAATAGGGCTGGGAGTGTAGCTCAGAGGTAGAATGTCCCCGGCTTCAATCCCCAGTATTGCAAAAAGTAGTTATAATACTATTTTTTAGAATGTAATAGTTTTGATAAAATTCTTTGGTGACAAAGATTCTTAGTATGAAATCTTCTCTGGAATTTTTTGGTTAATAAATTAATATAAACAGCTTTTCATTTCTCAGCCAAATAATTTTGTTTCTGGTAGGGAGAGGTGAGTTCATACTGCTCACTTATAAAAGATAGCCTTTCTGGGGGTGGAGCTCAGAGGTAGAATGCTCCTAGGTTCAACCCCCAGTATCAAAAAGAGCGAAAAACAAAACAAAATTTCTAATAAACAAATAATCAAACAAAAAACCAAAGACAGTCCTATTTGTGGTTTGAAAACACTAACTATAACTACAACTAATTCTTCAATCTCATTAAGAAAATGAAAAGTTCAAGCAGGTGTTGGCATCATTAATTAGCAGGATAGATGCTAAAAGGTATCTACATATGAAAGCTTTTTTTTTTTTTAACATATCCTTTACTCTATGTCTCTTTGTTCATTGTTTGGTTCTGAGATTTCAGTCCTTTTTGTAGTCCATCTCAAAGGAATGCATTTTTATTTTCACTGTAGAAATATATATTTCAAATACTCAAAATGCCCTGGAGCTAAAATAAATACTTAACAACAACAACAACAAAAAACAACCCTCTTTGAGACTCACCCAGAAATATATCTTCTGATAGGAGGTGGCAAGTGTCTTGGACTCTTTCAGAATGACTTTCAGACCTTGCCTTGGGCTTGTTTCTGCTATATAGAGGAGCTCCTGGCTTGTGGGAGGCTCAGAGCCAGACAAAGCTGTCCTCTACTGTCCTCTGAGGATGTGTTTTCAAGGAAAGGCTTAAATACTAAACAGCATCTTCCCTCTAAAAAATAAGCAGGTCTTTTTATTTTAATCCTTTTTAAGAGAGAAATGTTTTAAATCTGGAAAGGCCAAGGTGGATTCTGTGTTTGTTGGCAACTCTGCCAAATAGCTCCTTGTACACGATGCTGAGCTGCCTCTGGGGTGGTACCAGAAACAGCTCCTATCCACCATTTACATTTGATAGCAAATCCGTGTTAGTCTCAGAAGAAAGAGAGCCAAGGTGAATGGGCCGAGTAGCCATAATCACTGCATATGAGCACATACCTGACTATGTTGACATGTGTAACATTAAAGCTAAAGGAAAGGTTCCATCTTTAAGAGGCATCCAAAATAACTGTAACATATTATTTAAGCCAAATGGGTGAAGCCTGCCCATTTTGTAACCCATGTAATAGTCTGGGAAGCTGGATCAGGTTTTATAAGTAAAAAGTGTTTTGCCTGCGAATTCCACCTATTCTTCAGATCTGGCTTTACCCCGGTTCCCTCTCTCCTCCTCTGCACAGCCTTCTCTAGGCCAGCGATCCAGTGGGAATTGACGGGCGTTGGGAACAGAACCGGGTGCGGATTTTGGTTGGACATTTACTGTCATTTACTGTTGGTGTGGTCCTCAACCAATTCTTCAGAATCCCAGTTCCTAATTGTAAACTGGAATTAGGGATACCTGCCTCATAGAGCCACTGTGAAAAATGAAGGGAAAATGTGCTTGTCTGATGCTGAAGGTTGGATAGATCCTTATTTTCTCAGTACTTTTCCTTGTGATTTAATGGACCTTAGAATGGATTACCTCTTGAGTCTGGCTGGCCATGTGTGCCACAGATGCACAGAGAGTGCGATAATCAATGATATGCAATTAGCAATCAATTTCATGTGTATTTATCATGATTTTTGTGTTAATCTCTATTAGAATGAACTTACTGAGGACAGTAAACCCTTTGTTTTCTAAAATGCTGTAAGGTCTAGATAAGGTAAAAAATATGAATAGATGGCAAATTGCAATTTAAAATTTTAAAAATACACAACCTTTTGAGATTTTGGTATTGGAACAAGCTTAGCGCCTTAAATGATTGTTTCATGAGGAACCCTTTACTGGGCTGATTGAAGGAAAATTTTGTTATGAATACTCTTTCTAACCTTTTGTGTCATCATTTATCTCTGTTTTGTCTTTTACTCCCTCCCCCAAGCACAGCCCTATGAACACTTACTGTGGACTCAGTTTTCTTAGGGTAGTTATTTTCCCTGTTCTTTCTGCATAAATATCTACTGCAGCAAAAAAAAAAAAAAAAAGACAGAAAAACAAATAAACAAACAGGCTCAGAAACCCTAATGTGAAAATACAAAATCTGAAACCCGAGACTTCTTGGGTCCTGACATGATGCTCAAATATTTGGGTTGTAGAACATTTCAGATTTTGGATTTTTGGATTAAAGAGGTTCAGTCAGTAATGTCTGTGCAAATACTTCAAAATCTGAAAAATTCTATCTGAAATATTTCTGGTCCCAAGCATTTCAGACAGTATGCACATATGTGTACATGTGTGTATGTATGTATGTATATGGGCATGCATATATATATATATATATATATATTCCCTTTTCTGATGCCTTATCAGAAGCTATGATGGCTAATTTTAATGTATGTATGTAATATGTATATGTATGGTATATACCACACATACATAAATCCCTATCTGTAATTTCTGTTGACATCAGCCCTAATCTCTGTACTTACTGTGAAGCAGACAGGGGGTCATTACCATCCCCATTCCACTGATAATGAAGAAGACAATTACTATGAAAATGAGACTAAGCATTTAGTAAGCATTTTCTATGTGCTAGGCACTGTTCTGGATGATTTATCTGTATTAACTCAGCTTTATCTTTTTTATACTTAAATCTGCTATATTATGTCTTGTTTACCATCTCTCTCTCCTTACTGGAATATAAAAGCCTTGCTAGAAAGTTCTTGGTCTGTTTTTATTGATAGCTGCATTGCCAGTATATCAAGTAGTGCCCGACACAGAAGGCATTCAAAAATGTATGTTGAATGAATTGTCTTCATAACATTTACTCCTTATACTCCCTCAGACTTGGGTATTGTTATGATTTCCACTTTACAGTGCAGAAACTGAGACGGTCTCATGCAGGCAGAAAGTGACACAGCCCCTTGCCCTTTGTCTGATGCCTTATCAGAGGCTATGGTGGCTGATTTTAATCTGTCAACTTTAGGTGTCTAATTGGTCAAACAGGATTCTGGATGTGTATGTGAAGGTGCTTCTGGATGAGATTAACATCTGAATCTGTAGACCAAGGAAAGCAGATTGCCCTTCTCAGGTGGGCCTTATGGGCAATCTACCAATAGCCTGCATTGAACGAAAGGGCTGAGTAAGAATGGATTTGCTCTCTCCGGTAATGATCTTCAAGCTGCATTGCTTTTTTGAATTCAGGCTTGGACTGGAACTTACACCATTGACTCTCTTGGGTCTCTATCCATCCTCTACAACTGTGAGAGCTAACTCCTTAAAATACATTACTTTGTACACACACACACACACACACACACACACACACACACACCAATGGTTCTATTTTTCTGGGGAGCCCAGACTAATATCAACCCTTATTCCCAGAGGGGATCAGTGACTTCCCAGGCCATACAACTGGCAATTCCTAGAGCTGGCATTTTATAGTGTATCACTCCCCTTGGTTTCTTAACCAAACTCCCAAACTTGCAAATTTTACCCTTTAGCTCTCTTTCAAATGTTCAGCTCTAAAGGAAGTGAATTAGCAGATTTGACTCAGAAAGGAAATTTGAGGATCTTGGTTTACCCTTTCACTTTCGGGCCCAGTGCAGTCCATCTGCTAGATATTTAAACTCTCATTCCTGAGAAGTACAGGTTGACACTGAGCCCATATGTTCAGTTTTTACTTACAGCGTTGTTACAATAACAATGTTGTTGAGTCTTTTTTTTCTTTTTTTTGGTGGTACTGGGGGTGAAACCCAGAGGCTTTCTACCTCCAGGCTATACTCCCAGACCTATTTTATATTTCATTTGGAAACAGGGTCTCACTAAGTTGCTAAGAGCCTCACTTAGTAGCTGAGGCTGGCTTCGAACCTGCGCAATCCTCCTGTCTCAGCCTCCCAAGGGTGGGGATTACAAGCGTGCGCCACCATGCCCGGCATGCTGTTGATTCTTAAAAAATACAAATAAGCAGGTGACAAGCTGCTTAATTGCTTTGGGTTATGGTGGAAACATTGACATTTAGATATCTCATTTAGAACATGGTTCCCCAAAACTATAGCAATAGAACTCAAAGACAGTAAAGGACATGGTCTCTAGAACCTGACCTGATCTCGACATCCCATTTTCCTATATCTTAGACAATTGAGGGCAAGCCCCTCTGATTGCTTAGGTTCCTCATCTAAGAGTGAGGATTAATGAGAGTAAACACCTGGTAGCAACACTGCTTTACTCCAGATAATATCAGTAGTGTGCTTAGTGCAATAACTACTTTATATGCCATAGCATGCGATAAATGTTAGCTACTCTGGCCGTCATGACAAGTTACTTTTAAATAACCTCCCTTCTCTTTCAAATGAACAGAATTCCCACTTTAGTCACCTGGTGAGCAATAAGTTGCCTTGCTAAAAGTTATAATTTCCAGACTCCCTTGCATCAAGTCTCCTTGAAAGACAAAGGTCCAACACTCTTCCCTTTTTCCGTTCTATTTCCAGGAATGCAGAGGTAATGGGTGGTGCTCTAAAAACCACATTGAATTATAAGGACAAATGTTACACTTGCGTTTCTCTGATTCTCTGAACTGTGCATTAGGAACAGCCTGATTTTTGAATGGCTTTATGTAATCTCCACACCAGCCCTGGGTTGCCAGTCTTTGGAGATAATATAAACATCTACTTGTTCTTGCCATTGAATACCTTTGTTATTCAAAGCCAGAATAATCTTAATTGCTTTGTTCCTGGTGGTAGGTTAAACATCCACATGGAGGCTTGAAACCATTTTGAGGCCTTTGTACAAATAAAGGCAATGTTATGCAAAAATATTTAAAGGGAGCTGCAAGCCTTGGATGCCTTTCTTCCCCTTTCAGAAGCTACTCAGATGCCAATTTTCTCTTTCTCCTGCTCAGAAGTCCAGGGCTTCAAGCTGTATCTATCACATATCCAATACGCTATTATATCATCACATCTATCACATCATCCACACAACAGGAACTGATCAAAGACAGTTCACTCTAAAGTACAAGTGAGCGCCGGGCGTGGTGGTGCACGCTTGTAATCCCTGCGCTTGGGAGGCGGAGACAGGAGGATAGCGCAGGTTCCAAGCCAGCCGCACTGGCTTAAGAGACCCTGTTTCCAAAAATAAAAAAATTGGTCTGGGAGTGTAGCCTGGAGGTAGAAGGGCTTCCAGGAACCCCAGTACCACAATAAATAAATAAATAAATAAATAAATAAATAAATAAATAAAGTACAAGTGATCATGAAATATTTCATATTTGTCTTCATCGGCATCTGTATTTAATTGGAGACAAAACTGGAATATCAACAACTGCTGTGGGAGCCATATTTTGCAGTAAGGAAGACTTTGCATAAGATTGTCACCTCCACTAAAGGTGACTGTAACTTAAGATATTATACTAGTATAAAGAAGTTAATATACTTATTCAGTTTACTGACAATATGAAGGAGTGTCCAGGGTTGAGAGTGAGGAGTGAATATTTGTCTGGCAAGGCAATTAAACAGCCTCATCAATTTCTGGAGGCGGGATGGTTTATATATTACTTCAGCAATTATATTACATCATAAATCATTCTGAATGCTATATACAATGTAAGCATTGACTGAGCAAAATGCTAGTCATTTGTTGAATAAGAAACCTAAACCTTACTCCTTTAAACTGTGACCCACTGTTTAAATGCATCTTGCCTTTACTCTATTTGGTGTGAAATTGGTAGGTATAATGCATAGATTTCATCTGAACAAGACAGGGTTTGAGTATCTGAACATCAAGTACAAGGAGATTGAAAACCAGAAAAACCAGCATCTCCTTTCAGAGAAATGAGAGAGAGAGAGAGAGAGAGAGAGAGAGAGAGAGAGAGAGAGAGAGATATGCAAATGAAGTTTCTGAAGGAAAACCAACATACAAAAGCCATCAATTCAGTTCATAAGTATAGATGCAACAAATGTGCGCTATAAAAATACAGATTTATCATACACATATAAAAAGTAGAAAATTCAAGAGAATGAAACTCTTTCTCCATTGAACTTGACCTCTAGCCTTAGATGGGTATGCTGTCTGGTTAAAGTAAATTTTTTCCCCCAGAAGCTCAATGTGATCTACAGAGAGGTCATAATTAAAACCACATTGTATATCTCCTCTGTTCCTTAATTGCTCCACTGATGCTTTGACAGGGTCACTCAAACTCCAGTAGCCTTTCCTAGAATCTAGCTCCTTCAGGCTTTCACACTGATGCTGATTAGAATTTTGAGGAAGCGTCAGCGAACTTGACCTAACTATGCAGAGACTGCTAAATGTCTTAAATCCAGTTGATAGAATGGATCTAGAAGTTTCACTGAAGATCCAGGGCTCATGGCTCTTCTTGTATCCAATGAGCAAGTGCACCATGGTGTTCTGTGACTGCACAGCAGGGCTAGCTTCAGAACAGGAGCAGTATCCAGGATGTTATGACAACCAGCGGAATTATTTTTTAAAGTATTAGGGTTCAGTTTATATTTCTAGATAAATCAATGCCCAACCAAAGAGACCCACAAGGAAAGTACCGTGAATTCCTTATTTTAAAATGAAAGACAACATAGAATTTCTGTTTGCTTTCCTTTGGAAGTTTCAGAGGCACAATGCTCAGTTAACTTTTACATTATAAAGCTTCTAGAAATTTGATATCTTGGGTTATCAGAAAATAACAAATTATATAAAGTATGGAAGGCAATTCGACTTTATAACCAAAAGCTTAACAGTTTTAGGTATTTGGCATATGAATATGCCTTTTAACACGAGACATTTGCAGGTTGATGCAAAATGAAGTTTCTGAAGGAAATCAACATACAGAAGCCATCAATTCAGTTCATAAGTATAGATGCAATAAATGTGTGCTATAAAAATACAGATTTATCATACACATATAAAAAGTAGAAAGTTCAATTTATAAATATATCATTCAGAAGTTTAATTTATAGATTCTTTTAATTAGCAAGTGTCAATCAAGAGAGCATTAAAAATGTAATTTGCTAAATTACATTTCACACACATGAATTTTTAAGGAACAAATGCAGCTCTTAATCAAGAATCATATTTTAATATGTTTCAGTTTTAATTTTTCATTAGGGAAAATTTCAAGAAATTTTGAATAATAAAAATGTAATATGTTTGTCATTAGTACAAATTAATAATACTAATTTCTTGTTATGTTATTTTCTATTAAAAGAAAAGTGCCCATATGCCTCTAAGAGGAATTTGTATTTAAAAATATGATTATTAAGTATAAAAAATATTTACATGGCATGTTGCTCATTCCAACTTGCAACATCATTGGTATTAGTTTTTAAAAATAGCTTTATTTTATTTTCATTATAATTTGACACACATTAACTGTACAAATCAAGGAGATTCACTGTGATGTTACCATACATATAACATGGTGCATTGATCACAACCATCTTCTACCCACACCAAACTCTAACCTCCCCTCGCATCCCCTAATCCCTAGTAATTCCTCTTTAAAGTAACTTTAAATTATTTATTTCCTATGATTATATGAGGTACTCTAAATAAAATATAATTTTTTAGAACAGCAAATTATCACAAGGAAGAAAAATACATTCACAACAAAGTAATATTAATATACTAAGTTGTTCACTCAAAATTAATTGAACTGAAGTTGGGGGAAGGATTAAAGTACCCAGAATAAAGCAACTTCTAAGTTTCTCAAGTCCTCAAATGGCAACAGGTTTTAAACAAAACATTATGGAATTGAATATATGTACAGATTCCCATATAATACAACCAGCTAAAAAATGTCATATTGATGTCTACTGAGACACCAGTACTCCAGTTTCTTAGTGGAGTACACTAATTACATTTCTTAATGGAGTATGCTAATTATGTCTATATTTGTATTTGTATGTACAGTCTTTCCAAGTTAGGAGGGAGTGACAAAAGAATATGGTACTAGCCACGTCTCAACCTGGACCCATATTTCAACCAAACCAACATCTACTCACACTCTGTCTTGCAGAGTTCTAAAATGATCAGTGTTCCCGCAAACCAGAAATCTAAACCACAAATTCTTGCAAAAAAGATTATGTACTTACCGTGTAAAGCTCATTAAGAACCTTCATTAAATCCTCATGAAGTTGGAATGCAATCTCTTTGCTCTGTAATTAAGAAGTAATTAAGAAAGAATATTTTAAAAGCGTAACAGAAACTTGCTCCTAAATTACTTCTATCTTAAAAAGCCCACTGGTTAGAAATAGAAAGATTTTATATATATAACATAATAAAAAACTCCCGTGTCCCTGATGTAATAAACATCTCCAACCAAATGTCCCTTTATTAAACAATGTGTACAGATGGTCTCCACAGGCTAGACAGAAGCAAATCAGTGTATACCCTGGATGGCTCCCCTGCCATCCATATCAGACTATCAGAAAGAGAAAGTGAGCAAGGAAAGCCTTCTGCTTGTTTAGAAGTTGAGCTGCAGGACTGAAGTCATTACAGATGAACTCAAGCATCTAGTCTCTCCCTCCTCAGTATCCTCACAATGGAATTTTGCACTGTGATTCTCTAAAAGCTAAGTAAGTTAGAAACCAAGAGAGGGGGAATTAATTCTCCCTGTCCAAAATAACAATTTGACTGATTATAATATTAAGAAAGCCCTTTCAAGCCAGACATGGGGCACACTCCTATACTACCAATACTTGGGAGGCTGAGACAGGAAGATTGCATGTTTGAGGACAGCCTCAGCAACTTAGAGAGACCCCTAGCAACTTAAGACAACCACAAAACCCCAACAACAACAACAATCTGCATGTAAAACACTCTTGCCTAGGCTCATGATGTAGGTTCCAGCCAGCCTTGGCCTTGTTTGGATATTTAAGAAGCTTCAAACAAATACTTGCTAAATGAAACCAAGAGCAAGCTGAAATGCCGCGTGCATGCACTAGTTGACACAGTTCCTGCCTTTGCTGTGGTGTCTGCAGCCACTGCTGAAAGGGCAGAAGGGAAGGGCCACAGACCACCCTTACGGAAATAGTAGGACTCAGATGAAACCGAGTCTATCTGCGAACACCAGGCCAAAGGTGACGAATGGAAGGTTCCTGGAAGATAAGACACTGTGGGGAGATGACATCAGAGAAGAACCTAAACTGTAAAAGATTCAAGTTCATCAGCACTGGGTTTTCCTCAAAGTACTGAGGACTGTGCTCCTATTTGCCCAGTTCTACTACTTTCTGAAATCTCTAAATTTGACTCAGGGATTTTAAGTCTTGCTTCTTGCTATGTCCCTTATATGTGAGGCTGTGGGGCTAAGAATCACCCCAGAGTGAAAGGAAAGCCACCAGCGGGCAAATGAAGCCAAGTGGAACTCATTTTATTTCCCTTAAACTTGGTTATTCTGAACGTATACATTACACTACAGTCTCCTGTGACTTCAGCTGGGTGTTATTTTAATATCACGTTTCACTCAAGGATCCAGGGTACCGATTTAGAACTCTCTAATGGGATCAAAGGCCACCAAGTAACTCTAGTCTGCTACCCACATTTCAGGTAGCAGGCCCCGAAAGAAAACATTTCTTGGCTAAGATTTCAGAACAATAACAATGATGACAAAAAAATCCCTTAGATTCAATTAACCTCAAACCAAAAATATTTAAGGTCAGATTAAAGATTTAGGTTTGTGGTCATAAGTGTTCTCCACAGTACCTGAGGCCAAATGTCTTAGAATAAGCAAGACGATTCTTTGTATGCTCCATATTCTACAGGACTTGAGGTAATGAGGTAAAAGAAATCTGGTATCACAGGCAGACTGCCCTCTGCTAAGCATACACTTACATTTTTCTTTCAACCTTTCCCCAGGGGTCCTGAAATATATTGTTTGTCAGCAAGACAGTATAACATAATGCTTAAAAGCAAGAAAAGCTAGACTGAAGTCTGAAAGATATTGGATCTCCCTCCCTCTATCTCAGTATCCTGGTCTGTAAAATGTGTACAGTGAGGGAACCCACTCATGGTGTTATTTTAAGTATCAATGAGACAAAATATACGTAGCCCTTAAGATGGTCACTAACACACAGTAATTTCATAAATGTTATAGTTATTTAATGTTTTCCCCAAGCTGGGCATGGTGGCACATGCTTGTAATCCCAGCATTTGTGAGACTGAGACCAATGGATCGCGGTTTGTGGACAGCCTCAGGTACTTAGTGAGGCCCTCTGTGACTTAGTGAGACCCTGTTTCAAAATAAAGAATAAAAAATAGTGCAGGGGGTGTAGCTCAGAGGTTGAATGCCCCTGGGTTACATCCCCAGACCTGTAAAAAAAAATTAATGTTTTCCCCAGACATTATTTGTAATGGCCACATCATCTTTTCCTTTCCTTTGGTCTCTATGGCACACATTCCATTAACATCCATGGAACAGAAACTGTTAGATTTGATTTTGAGGTCCCTCTTCTTTGGGTCTTTGGATTCTTCCAGGTATCTGCTGTTAAGGCCCCAAAGTATTGTGTTGCAGCATTTCCTGTGTTTCTAACTCCTTCTTATACATATACTAAAATTACCTACCCATGTTCCATTTTCTTGGGGACGGTACTAGTGATATTGAAAGAATTAATGAAACACACATTAGGAAACAGATGATTTCTGAAGCCAACATGGTATGATAAATATAACCCATGAAAGAGGCCATTAAGGAGCTAGGCTCCAGTAGGAGCCTTCAGTTTCTGTGACTGGTTAATCTCACTTAACATAGTGTTCTCTAGGTCCTTCCTTTTTTTTTTTTTACAAAAGACATAATTTTGTTCTTTATTGCTGAATAGAATTCCATTGAGTGGATATTCCATAATTTTGTAATCCATCTATCTGTTGAAGGACATCTAGGTTGGCTCCATAAATTTTGCTATTGTTTGTGCTGCTATGAACATGGGTATGCATATATTACTGTAGTTCTCTGGTTTCAACCTCTTTAGAAAGATACCCAGGAATGCTATAGCTGGATCATATGGTGGGTCCATTCTCAGTTTTCTGAGGCATCTCCACATTGATCTCCACAGCAGATGAACTAATTTGCAATCTCAACAATAATGTAGAAGAGTTACAGGTTCCCGACATTCTCACCAAAATCTATTTTTTTAACTTCTTGATGATTGCCATTCTGATTGGGGTTAGATGGAATCTCAGTGTAGTTTTGATTTTCATCACTCTGATTGCTAATGATGTTGAATATGTTTTCATGTATCTACTGGCTATTTGTATTTCTTCTTTTGTAAAGTGTCTGTTCAATTCAATTGCCCATTTCTTGATTGGGTTAATTTTTTATTGTAAAGTCTTTTAAGTTGTTTGTATATTCTAAATATTAGTCTATCAGAGGAATAACTGGCCAAAAAACTCCCATTCTATAGACTCTCTTTAGACTCTTGATGGTTTCCTTTGATAAGAAGAAACTTTTTAATTTGATGTCATCCTATTTATTAATTATTATTTAAATTTACTGAACTTTGGAGGTCTTGTTGAGGAAGTTTCTCCCTGTGCCTCTATATTGGAGTTTTGGACCTATGCCCTCCTCAAGTAGCTTCAAAATCTCTGGTCTAACTTTCAGGTCTTTGGTCCATTTTGAGTTGACTCTTGTGCAAGGTGAGAAGCAAAGATTTAGTTCCATTTTTCTACAACGGGATAATAAGTTTTCCCAACGCTATTTGTTGAAAAGTCTTTCTTTTTTCCAATGTATGTGTGTGGCACCTTTATTTAAAATCAGTTGGCTAAAGTGTGTGAATTTGTTTCTGTATCTTCTTTTCTGTTCCATTGGTTTGTGTGTTTGTTAAAAAAAATCCAATAGTTTTTCTATATGCCAACCATGAATTCACTGAGAAAGAAATACAGAAAGCAATTCCATTCACAATAACCTAAAAACCAATAAAATACCTAGAAATAAACATAACCAAGGAGGCAAAAGACTTCTACAATGAAAATTAATAGAGTAAGATCTCAGAAGATGGAAAGTGCTCCCTTACTCTTGAATAGGCACAATAAACATTATCAAAATGGCTATTTTACCAAAAGTAATCTAGATAGTCAATGAAATCTCTATTAAAATACCAATGTGATCCTTCACAGACCTAGAAAAATCCATCATAAATATCATATAGAGAAACAAAAAAATCCAGAATAGCCAAGGAATTTCTCAGCAATAAGAACTATGCAGGAGTCATCACCCTGACTTCAAATTATACTGCAGAGCTATAGAAATAAAAACAGGATGGGTTTGAAGTATTGCTTATATCATTTGAGATTTGCTGATTAAAGTGACTTGTATATAGAGAAGAAAAGGAGGATTTCTCAATGTTTCAGATACAGAGTTGAAAAGTAACATGGGCCTTCTAAAATTGAAATGATAGTAAAGTTTCTAATATTTTTCATTAAGATTCTGAGCCAAGAAGGAAAACAGGTAACTTCAATTTAGTTAACATTTTTTTCCAGTATATAAACCCAGAGTTAAATTCCAAATCTATTTCTAATTATTATTACTGATACTTTTGCCTTTCAGCAATTTCAAATATAAGCCCAAAGTTTTTATCTCTACCCATTATGAAAGTGAATTGAGTATGTTGAAGAATATTGAAAAAATTGAGAACAAATGGACAAAAGACCATCATTATGATTTTGTATATTTTCAAGTTTGTTTACCTACACATGGGTCTTAAGCAGTAATCATTCCATTGCAATCAAGTATATTCTTCTATTCTGCTTTTTTAGCTATCATAATTTTGATGTATTTTATACTTTTCAAAACCACTCTAATTTGATTCACAGTAACTACCCAAATGAATGTACACTAACTATTCTTATATTATGGTTTCCAGTATTTCCCCTATTTTCCACCAATAGTCTATTCATTAAATTCTACCAATGTTTATGCTTCTTTTGGGTACTAGGAATTGAACCCAGATGTGTTGTACCACCAAGCTATTTTATGTCTATTTTATTTTACACCCTCAGCCCTATTTATATTTTACTTTGAAACAGGGTCTAACTAAATTGTGGAGGGACTCACTAAGTTGCTGAGGCTAGCTGTGAACCTGTGATCCTCCTGTCTCAGCCTCCAAGTACTGGAATTACAAATGTGTGGACTTCTGGGAAGATGGCAACCGAGAAAAGCAACGTTTACAAGCCCTGCTAAAACTCGATCTCTATTGCCACAAAATCAATGCTTTTCATAGCCAGAAAACGCCATTAGCAGAGAAATAAAAAATGTAAACACAAGGGACAGAGAAAAAAAAAAGACTAGAAGAACAACCAGAGACCAGAAATCAAGCCCGCAATGCAGCAGCAGAGCTGCGTCAGCACCATCTTCCCTTACAGCACCAGGATCCAGAGAGGAAAGGTAAACAAGGAGCTGAAGTGAGCGGCTGCGGATCATTCGGGTGTAATTCAGCAGTTCTTTCAGCGCAAAGAACATCTAAAACTCCCAGTGGTCAAGCTCATCATGCCATCCAGGGACTCAGAATGGAGCTCAAAACCAGAAAAGAAAAATGCCAGCCTCATGGCTGAGGGTGTGGCAGCAGCGCCATATTGCCAGCAGCAACAGCGAGTTCACTGCGCCCTCAACAGCTCCTGATAAACACGCACAATAACTGTGAGTGAAATTGCGGCCCCTAAAGGAGAAATCCCTGTACTGCACTCCCAGGGACTTTGATAATCTCCTTGGGTCTGAGATTTTGCAGTTCAACCCAGTGAAGGAGTAGTGGTGGCAGAGAAACCACACCCTAGTCGCAGCTCCCTGTGGGAAAACACCCAGCCCGACACCCCCACGGTCTCGCGCAGCCTCAATTAATTCCCTGGGTCTGACACTTGGCAATACAACCCAGTAAAGGAGTAGTGGCAGGTGAGAGTACAACAGACTCGAGATACAGAGCACACTAAGTGAAGTCGTAGTGACCCAGGGAAGGCACAAACTTCTGAAATCATGGGAAAGAGGAACAACAATAGAGCAATACATGCCCCAAAACCCATATTATCAGAACCTGATAACACAGAAATTCAGAGATCTCCAGAAGATCAAATCAGGAATATAACTGTAGAAATAATACATGAACTTCAAAAAGAATTTAGAGAGTGTCTAAAAGAAATAAAGGATGCAATAATTGAGGTAAAGTTCTCAATTCAAAGTATTAACAATTGATTAGACCACATGGAGAATAGAATCTCGCTCCTAGAAGAGGATCACTCCAAAATGAATGCATAATTTATAACTTAGAAAAAAAAATCAGACAGCAGGAATCTGACATTGAAGAAATATGGGCCCATTTTAAGAGAGCTAACCTAAGAATAATTGGAATAGAGGAGGGAAAAGAAGGTGAAACCAAAGGGATCAATAATATCTTCAAAGAAATAATAGCAGAAAATTTTCCAAACATAGAGCAAGAGGTTGATACACAGGTCCAGGAAACTTATAGAACTCCCTTTAGACAGGATCTGAGAACAGGATCCCCACGCCACATAATTGTCAAAATGACCAATGTGGAAGCCAAGCAGAGAATCTTAAAGGCAACAAAAGCAAAAGGCCAAGTGACATTCAGAGGCAAACCAATTAGAATCACTCCAGACTTCCCAAACCAAGTCATGAAAGCCAGAAGGGCTTGGAGTAACATATTTTAAACTCTGAAAGAAAACAACTTCCAGCCAAAAATTTCCTACCCAGAAAAACTATCTTTCAAATTAGATGGGGAAATAAGAAGCTTCCATGACAAAAAGAAACTGAAGGAATTTATGTCTTCAAGTCCAATGCTAGAGAAAATAAAGAGATTAACTACAAAGAAGAAATAGGTAATACACACCAGAACCAGAGAAACAAGATTCTCTATCCAGTAGAAAACTAAGCAAAGAAGAATATATTCATGTGTTTATTGGTTAAAATCTTTGGAGATTCATTATTTATTTTAGTCTTTTACCTATTTCTAAATTGTATTGTTTGCTTTTATTGTTGCTAATTTTTAGGATTTCTATTTGGAATATTAATATACCTTCAGATATAGCATTTGGAAATATTTTGTCCCATTCTATCAGTAACTTTTAGCTCTGCTTACATTGTCTTTGAATGTACAATATTTTTCTTATTTTTTAGCAAGTTTGTTTGTTTATTCTGTTGTTGCCTGTGCCTTTGAAATCATATCCAAGAAATCACTGCCAATTTCAATGTTGTGAAGTGTTAAGACCCAGGTTTTCATCTAAAAGTTTATAGTCTTAAGATTTACATTTAGGTCTTTATCTATTTTGAGTTAATATTTGTATATGGTGTTAGGTAAGGGTCCAATTTTATTCTTTTTCATGTAATTATTATTTTTCAACAATATTTAGTGAAATGGTCATTATTTTCTTCACCAAATGTTCTTGGAAACCTTGTAAAAAATAACTTGACCATATATGGAAGAATTTATTTCTAGGCTTTTTATTTTACTCCACTGGTTTATATATCTGCTTTTATAGCAGTACTACACTGTTTCAATTACTGTAGCTTTACAAGGTTTGAAATCAGAAAATGTACGTCTTCTAGCTTTGTTCTTTTTCGAGATTGTTTTGGGTATTTAGAGTTCATATTTAATACTAGGAGAGATTTTTTTTTCTAAAAAAAAATATGATAGTTTCACCTTAAAAAAAAAAAAAGAAAAAAATCGTCTGGTAAGAAAGAAAGCAAAAAGAAATATTGAAATGTTATCTCTAAGTGATCAAAAGTTTGATATCAGACAAATGAATCTGTTATGTAAGATTATCATTGTTAATTTTGGATAAATTGCTATAATATTAGATGTCAACCACTAAGCCAAGCATGGGAAGGAGGGAGGGGAAGGGAGTGCTGTGGGGGTAGGGACTAACTGGGCGATATGTGCATGTATGTCTGCACACATTTTTTTTTATCCCATTATGATGTATGAATGCAGTGCACCAATAAAAAAATAAAAATAAAAAAATACAAATGTGCACCACCATGCCCATTTAATTTTTATGATTTAAATTCTTTATATCATCAGTATTGAAATATAAGTTTACCATACATGCAATAATTATTTATATATTTAAAGTATAAAATGAATATTAAAATAATAAAGTCAAAATTTACAACAAAATACTATAAAAAACAAAAGATAAAGAGAAGAATTGTCATGTTAAATTCTTAGTGCAAATATAAAACAAGAATAAAGACTATCCGTGATGTTAACATTCAAGATGGGCTTTCCCCAATTTTTGATTTCTCTGTTCTCCTCCTACCTAAAACACAAGAAAGTATTGACTATATATGGAAGTCCAGAATTCTAAATAAGCAATGGATGGTGAGTTATAATTCTTTTTACAAGTATAACCTACATAAACCTCTACCATCTTGTAATCCATTAAGATGTATGACTACAATGCACCAATAGAAAATTTTACCATTGAAAAAGTAACTGTACCCCCCAAAAAAAATACATAATTGTGTGGTAGACACATATTCCATCTGAGTCTGAAGTATAGCATAGCTGTAGAGAAACTCCTGGTCCAGTTTTCACATCCCCATGCTTTCCTGGGCTGTTTCCCCTGCCTGGATTCTCCTTTCTTTCCTATACCTGATGCAATCCTACATGCTACTCTGTGAAAACCCGTGAGTTCACCTTGCCCCTCAGAGTAAAACTAGATCCTCTTTTTATCGGGATTTTATAATACACCTGGTTATCACTACCATATGCTGTATAATTTAGTGATTAAGAGTTCAAACTCTAAACTGAACTGCCTGTGTTCAAAATACCTTGTTATAGGCTGTGTGTAAGTTAAATAGCTTTGTTTTCTCACAGGCAAAAAGGAGATGCTGAATAGTCTGTATATCACAGGGGTTTTTATTGAGATGGGCCATATTAAGCATTTAATACAAACTATTATTATTATGCCTATCACATTTCTTTTTTGCCTCATAGAGAGTTTTGCTGAGAGCAGGGACCACATCCTAATCTTCTTTGTATTCCTAGGGCCCACCTGGTACTTGGCACACTGTAGGTGCCAGATAGATGTGTACGGAATGAATGGCACCCAGAGTTAGTTGATTCAAGCCTAGCTTGTGCTCTCCAGAGTTCAGCCTCACAGAAGAAGCAGGCAGGCTGTAGCAGCCCGATTTTTGATGCGATGGTGAAACAAACAAACAAACAAACAAACACCCGCGGCCAGGTAACTTTATTAAGAAAAAAAGTTTATTTGGCCCACAGTTCTATAGGTTCAAGGATGTGACACTGGCATTGCTCAGCTCTGGTCAGGATCTCATGGTGGATGGTGTCACAAGGCAGGAGTGCATGAGGAAAAGAGACCACTTTGCCAGGGAGTGATTCAGTGCTTGGGCTTGCTCTTATAACAATCTGCTCTTAGGAGAACTCAGGGATCTTATGAGAGATACCTTCATCCCTTCTGAGGGTGGCTCTCACAATGACCTAAGAACCTCCCACTAGGCTCCACCTCTTAAAGGTCCATGTCCTCTCACAGTGACACACTGAGGACCAAGCCTCCAACACAAGAACCCCTGGGGGACCAACTCAAACCCTAGATCATGCCAAAACAGCTTTCTATAAGGAATGCTATCTTACAAGCCACACTGGATGGTCCTTGGCCACACCTTTAACAAGAGGCCTGCTGGCTGGCTTCCTGGAATCCCCCAGAAAGGACAGAGGGAACAGAACAAAGTGCATAATTAATACAACCACATGTGGGCACATTGAGCAATCAATCAAGTGACCCATGCGGTTGGATTAAATGACTAGTTCTGAAGGCTTCTGGCTGCTCGCAGTGGTATTTTGAAGTCAAGGAATCCTGACCTCATGCTGAATCAGAGTAGGAGGGAAAGAGGAACACAAGATTAAATATTTAATGAGTATTTCAAATGATTTTAGAGTCTCACGGTCAGTTGGTTTTGGATATAAATTTTAGTGGAAGGATCAGGCCATACATCTGCAGTGTATGTGCTTTTAAGTTTTCAAAGCTCATGAGTATGTGTCTGTATAATAACAGAGTCTTTTAATTCAAGTACACTCAGAAAACAGCTTCTTCCAAATACCCAGTGGTAAAAGTTGGGTTGAGTTTAATGGACTGAGCCTCATTTCTGGATAATATGAACAGTGTTTCTGCATGCTTACCTTCTATCTTTCAGGGCTTTATACTTATTAAAATCAAAACTAAATATCGGCTCCTAGAATTAGTTTTGCAGTCTACTCTATAATCCACTCTATCCCAAGAAGGCGATTTTTAAAAATAGTACCAGAGATTGAACCCAGGGACATTTTATATCTGAGTTATATCCCCAACCTCCTCCACATCCCCTTTTATCTTTGTGGTGCTGGGATTTAAACTCTGTGGCATTATATCTCTGAGATATACCACAATAAGAGACACCACAATACTGATTTTAGTTTTTGTTTTCAAATAGGATCTCGCTAAGTTGCTGAGAGTTTTGCTAAATCGTAGAGTCTGGCTGTGAACCTGGGATCCCTCATTTCATACTCCTAAGTACTGGGATCACAAGAATTAACCTGGCCAACCCCAAGCTCTTTTTACCTTTTATTTTGAAACAGGATATTTCTAAGTTGCTGAGGGCCTCGCTAAATTGTTGAGGCTAGCCTCAAGACTATGATATTCCTGTTTCAGCCTCCCAATGAATAGGATTATAGGTGTACGCCACCACGGCTGGCACAATCAATAATTTTAGACAAAACTCCATGCCACTAGAAAGTGTGAGAAAATAAGAATCATAGATACGGGGCATTAGAGCTTCATTTTTGAAACAAGACAACCCTTAATCCCGAAGAGAAATGTGGAGGGGGGCATCTCCTAGAATAGTTGCTAATATAATTGGTAGGTAAATGCAGACTATGACATAGTACAGGGAAAATTTTGGTCTACTACACCTGTGTTTAGTCCATAAGTGACAAGGTGAAAGGGATAAAGTCGACTTGAACATTTAATAGCCCAAGACCGAAATTTAAAATCCTATTTTCATCTTTCATTTATTCAACTCTTCAAGAAACACATTTTTCATGGTAGGGTTATTTATTCAAAATGGCAGTATATTGAAAATACCTTTTCAGTTTCACTAAAGAATAATCAATAAGTGTAAATTCTCAGTGGCTGATATAAATAAATGTACTGAACTAAAATTGGAATGAATTATAATATACTGGTTCAGTCTGTGAAATCATTGACTAAAAAATCAGAAATATATTTTCAGACTATTTCTGAACATGCTGAACTTTATAAAAATTTCATAACTCCACTTTCTTAGTAATTATTTTATGATTTCCCTAATACATTTTCTTTAGTACATGAACCTGAGTCTACTAAATTCTTAGTAAAGTCAGAAGGCTTTCTCTCATGTAACAGCTGTAATTGTGCAGAGAGCCTCAGCCACTCGGCACCCAAAGGCAACTAAAAAGCTCATACTGATGGCATAGTTGGCTGGGGTCAGGAGCATATTCTGTGGCAAAGCACACTACATCATGTTGTGTAGGAAGCCCAAGACCTTAGTCTTAACTAGCATTCTGGCAAGAGAAACCCAGGGACTATCTATAAAAAAAAAAGTAAGAAGATGTGCTTATTTAAAAATTATCCTTACTAAGTGGAGACTCTTTGAGATACTGAGATAAATTAATTCATTCACCTACTCACTCATGCATCCACCTGTTCCCACCTGGTCTTCCTGAGTATCATCTAGGTGTCAAGAATAGAAATGTGGCTTTATAATCTGTATGAGAGGTAAGCAAAACAATTGCAATCCAGTTTGGATGATGCTTATTCAAACAATTTAATCAATACATCCCTATATAACTTGTAAACCAACCCCCTCACATTTTTGTTTTCCAAACTTGTTCATCTTCATCAATTTAACCAATGTCACAAACTTCCTTTAAAGATTGACATTTAGCCTATTAGCACCATCTCAGAACAACAGTTGATTAATCAGGCTATTGACCTAACAATGGCTGTATAAGTAAAGGTAAATAAGGAGGAGAAAAAGAAATTCCAAGAAGTTGGGAGAAGCACAGTGGCTAAGGCTGCAGACTCTGGAGTCAGAGTGCCTGGGTTCAAATCTCAGCTTATACATATATGGATGTGCAACTGAAGGCAAAGTTAAGCCAGGCACGATGGGGCACACTTGTAATCTCAGTACTTGGGAAGCTGAAATAGGAGGATCCGGGTTTGCAGCCAGCCTCAGCTACTTAGTGAGGCCCTCTGCAATTTAGTGAGACCCTGTTTCAAAATAAAGAACTAAAAAATGTGGTTAGGGGTGTAGCTCAGAGGTAGAATGCCCCTGGGTTCCATCCCCAGTACCACAAAAAAAGGAAAAAAAAAAGAAATTCCAGTGGAGTTCGTGTCCTTTTCATTAAGAACTTGACACACTGAATATAACCAGAGAAATTAAACAAACAAACAAAAAGAAACAAACCCAAAGAGAAAACACTTGTGGTGGTCAGGAAAATGCAGATGGAATGAATGACGGCCTATTTGAAAGAGGGGGAAAACAGCCCTAAGCCTTCAAGATAGTCTCAGTGTCAGGCAATATAAATATCTTTATCTTCTCTGAGCTGTTTTCTCATATGTAAAATGAAGATTATAGTAGATACTTGTAGGGAAGTTATGAGGACTAAACAAAGTGCCCATTGTTATGTGCTTAACAGTGCCTGGCACATAAGAAACATTTCGCACTTATCATTGTGATGTTTTTATCAGCTTAACATCAAATGCTCATTTTTATCTTGTGAAATCACTGCTTTTCTAAATATTAATAAAAAATGATCTACTCATACCAATGTTCAAATCAGAATGTCTCTGATAGTCCATTCAATCTAAGTTAAAATTTATGTTTTGGAAAACTCAGTTGAGTTTGTGATACTCTATGAAGGAAGATAAAGTCTGCTCCAGAGAAAAGCTACAACAAAGCTACAACAAAGCAGAATTCTTAATTTTGAGAAAGCCGTTGCTGACTCACACTGCACAACTGCTAAAAGTTCTGCTTTAGGAGATAGTGAAACCTGTCTCCACTTAAGTTGTACCAAGCAGTCTTAACTCCAGTAGCCTCATAGAGTCAGTGTGCCTATACTGTCTTCTATGTTAAAGGTCTTCAAATATTTGAAGACAGCTGTAGAGTCTTAGCTAATACTTTTCTGTACTAAATATTCCCAACAGCTTGAACTATTCCTTCTATGACACACTTTAAAGAAATCAGAGTCAATTCTTGCCTCCCAGGCAAGGCAAGCTCATTGTTCTGCAGCTAGAGGCATTAGGTGCACTTTCTTTGTACTTCAAGGGATGGAGGCTAGGATCTTGGGAAGATTATGAGACAACACACACTTCTTAGTGGCTTGCAGTCATGTGCAATGGTTCTGTTTTGTGAGCCAGTCTAAACCCATGCTGAAGTTACCAGGAATGTGTCAGATGTTTCAGCAGAATGATTGGGACTTGTTGAATGATAAAAATTCATTATCTTAGTAGATGACAGAAATTTCCATCTTTAAACCTAAAGAGATAATGCTTATTCAATCCAAGCCACTGTACCAACCAATTATGGTCCGATGTGTTTACTTCAAACTATTAAAGTTTAAAAAGTAAAAATGGCATGTGTATTTATTTGCTATTAATTACTGACCACTGCTGGTTTTCCTCAATCTACACAGTTCTTATATCCAGTGTCAAAATATTTTATTTCTAGGCTGATCGACAAAGCAATTCATTGGCAAAATTTCTCCTTTCTATTGAACTCCTTTTCTGCTAATAAGAAAATATTTTTTTCTTTGACTGAGATTGAAAAGGTACTAAAATAAATCTGACAGCCATATTCAGTATCTGTTCTGCAAATGCATATTTTTGGCTGCTATAATCCAAGGTATCACAAGTGTTTCTTAATTCAAATATTTGCTATCTATGCAATCTCCCCCAATATGGCATTTCTTGCAGCTGCTGGGAAGCTTTTAGAATCCTGCCATGAAGAATGAAACATATTCTTCTACTGGTAAGAAACCTTGGCCAGTAACCAGAATACTGTTCTTAGGTTGCTTTAGAATGTGTTGATCCCAACTGCAGACATCTCAACATACGGTAGGAATGTTCTCGCCTCCTGAATTCCTTTCTTAAGGCAGCAACTTCCTTCTTGGATGAGAAGAATGTATCTATGGCTCTTTGAAAATAAATGTGATTAAGTACTGGCCTCTTAGGAATAACTGAACCTGAACAAATCTGGTACTGAACAATATTTTTATTCCTTTTTATGAGAATTAACAAACTCTATGCTTGAGAAACAAACCAAACTGGAACATTTCTTTTTAAAAAATCTGTTAGGATGGAGGGCTCAGTTACTTTAGGTAAGTATTTCTCAACTAGGGCTAGTTTGTCTTGCAGAAAAGACTTGGCAATGTCTGAAAACAGTTTTGGTTGTCAAGACTGTGAGGTGCTGGTAGTATTTAATGGGTGAAAATCCCACAGTCACTTGAACTGATGTTAGCAATAGGTAATGTGTTATTATTTTACTGGCTACTCTCAGTACATTTTCTTTATCTTTAATTTTAAGTTTTATTATGATGCATTGAGTGTGGACTTCTTTGAATTCATCTAGTTTGATGTTGATAAACTTCTTGAATGTGTAGGTTTATGTCATTTGCTAAATTTGGGGAGTTTTCTTGCAGAAATATAATATTATATATATACGTATATATATATACGTATATATATGTATATATATAAATTATATATATGTATATATATGTAATTTTTCTGCATTATACTCTTTCTCCTCCAGAAATGCCAACACAATGTTAGATTTAAATATCCTAAAGGTCCCCAGACTCTGTTATTTCTTTTATTTCAACCTTTTTCCCCTCTGTGTTGTTCAGATTGGACTGTTGTTCAGTGAACTTGAAATTCATTGATTCTTTCCTCTATTACCTCCCTTCTGTTATTTAGCCTATATAGTGACTTTTAAAATATTCAGCTTGCCAGGAATGGTGCTATACACTTGGAATCCCAGTACTTGGGAGGTTGAGACAAGAGAATTCCAAGTATGAAGTCAGCCTCAGCAATGTAGTGAGGCCCTATTTCCAAATACAAAATAAAATAGGGCATAGCTCTGATATAGAAATGTCACTGGGTTCAATACCCAACACCCCCCCACACACACACACATCAACTATTGTATTTTCAGTTTCAAAATTTTCATTTGGTTCTTTATATCCTCTATATCTTTGATGAGACTTTCTATTCATTTCAAAAGTGTTTGCTCTTACTTCTTGAAACATTTTTATCTTGGTTGCTTTAAAAGTTTGTTAAATTATTCAAATATCAGTGTCACTGCAAAATTGGTATCTGTTCAACACCGGGTGTGGTGGCGCACGCTTGTAATCTCCGCACTTGGGAGGCTGAGACAGGAGGATTGTGTAGGTTGGAAGCCAGCCTCGCTGGCTTAAGAGACCCTGTTTCCAAATAAACTATATATATAGTCTGGGAGCATAGCCCAGAGGTAGAAGGGTTCCATCCCCAGTACCACCAAAAAAAAAAAAAAATGGTATCTGTTCATTATTTTTCCCATTGGGTTGAGGCCTTCCTGACTATCTATGTCCTGAGTAATTTTGAATTATATTCTGGATGTTTTAAATATTATGCTATTGCCGGGCGTGGTGGTGCACACTTGTAATCCCCGTGCTTGGGAGGCTGAGACAGGAGGATTGCGCAGGTTCAAAGCCAGCCTCATCTACTTAGTGAGGCTCTCAGCAACTTAGTGAGACCCTGTTTCCAAATAAAATATAAAATAGGTCTGGAAGTATAGCCCGGAGGTAGAAAGCCTCTGGGTTCCACCCCCAGTAACACACACACACACACACACACACACACACACACACACATACAAATATGTTATTGGACTTGAGGTCTAGTTTAAATCACATAAAAATGTGATATTTTTGTTTAATCAGGTAATCAATCTGGTTGGATTCATTATATAAACCATGACCCGTGGTTTTAATGTCAATTCTGTTTCCAACACCTCTGTGGTACTATTAGATCTTTCCAGCATATGCAATACCAGTGGC
The DNA here is from genome assembly GCF_963383645.1 of Muscardinus avellanarius. Lineage (NCBI taxonomy): Eukaryota > Metazoa > Chordata > Mammalia > Rodentia > Gliridae > Muscardinus > Muscardinus avellanarius. The sequence goes on from NC_137797.1 coordinate 57,217,297, forward strand.
CAGTCTTGAATCCAGACGGTGGTTCTATCCTTTAACTCAGTTTTCAATGTCTTTGATAGGCATACTGTTTATTATCAGAGCTGTTCATGTATAATTTAAGGGGTCAGCAGCTCATCAAAACCTTATAGGGCTGGTTTTCTCAACCTTTAACCTCTTTACAATCTCCCCAGTATTTTTTGGCTCCTGAGGCTTCCCCTTTCACTCCTCTGCCTGAAAACCTGAGGGTTTTGTTATTATATTCTATTACAAACTTTTAATGCCTATGTCCACATCTTCAGCTAAGTGGCAGCAGGAGAGAGAGAGAGAGAGAGAGAGAGAGAGAGAGAGAGAGAGAGAGAGAGAGAGAGAGAGAGAGAGAGAGAAGACGAACATTCCTGGCTTTCAGAGTTTTAGGTGCCCATGGGTCCTTCTTATTGTCACTACTGCCTTAGCTTTTGCCATTGTGGGAGATCAGGGATGGTAAATGAGAAATTGGAGAGAAGAAAGAGAAAGGAAAAATTGAGGGTAATCTTTACTCTCCATTTTTGCTCTTTGAGCCATACTGAATGGCTTCTTAAGCTCCCTAGGTTCCTGTGTGATGTCTACTTTTGAGTTCCTAGCTGCCTTCTTGTGTTTAGGCTAAAAGATGCTAAGGGGGGGGAGTGGGTGGAGGGCTTACTGCTGATCTTGTGGCATTTAAAAATCTCATTTTCTTCTCTAACCCCTGCTGCTATTGAATTTTCAGAGATTTCAAATTGCTACTACAGTCATCGCTCTTAGGTTTTATAGATGAAATTAGTGGAAAAGACATATTCGACTATTCTGACTCCATTTACCGAGGACCTGTGTTTATCTTTTGATTTTGTCTTTCTTTTTGAGATGCATGGGTCTTTCATGGTATGTCATGCAGCTGGGTGATTCTTCTGCTCTGGGATGGCTTGGCTGTGTTTTCTCTTGCATTTGTGGTCAGTCATCTGTGGTCAGGTGGATGATCTAAGAGGCCCTCATTCATACGTCGCTAGACGTAGTTGGCTGTCACTTAGGATGCCTCAGTTGCCTCTCATATAGTCTTGTTTCTTATCAAGCAAGCTAACTAGGCCGGATTTACACACTGGTGCCAGGGTGAGAGAGAGAGAGAGAGAGAGAGAGAGAGAGAGAGAGAGAGAGAAGAGAGAGAGAGATGAAAGGACTCTTCAAGGAATCTGCTTGCCTCACATTTACTATCATCCTATCTGCCAACACAAGTCACGTGGCCAAGCCAAAGTCAGTGTGGGTGAAGGGTAGTTAAGAGTGGATGGAGGAAAGGCGCTCACTTGGGCCAATTTCGTATACAATCTACCACAATTAAGCATATATTTAAGAAAGTCCTATATTTTTAAGGTTGTTATGCTATATTTTTAAGGTTGTTTTCCAACCACTTTTTAAAACAAATAGCAACTTGATTGTACAGAGAATGTTAGTATCCTAACTTTCCTTTGGTTACTTTTGTAGGTTTTTTGCCTGTGTGTGTGTGTGTGTTATGGGGAATGGAACCCAGGGGGTTTCCACCTCCGAGCTACATTCCCAGCCTTATTTTGTATTCTTTATTTTGAAACAGGGTCTCACTAAGATGTGGAGAACCTCACTAAGTAGCCTAGGCTGGCTGTGACCCTGTGATCCTCCTGTCTCAGCCTCCCAAGTACTGGGATTATAAGTGTGTGCTACCATGCCCAGCTTTACTCCATTGCCTTCTGATACCTAACATTACCTAAAGTTCTTTTTTGGGAAACAGCATGGGTTTATGAGATGCTGGTAGAATTCATTCAAGCTTCAAGCTTGAAAGACTACTCAGATATAGTTGTTTTTCTCTTCAGTAGGTTTGTTTGAAAACTCATACTCTATTTTCAGGTTGTAATTTTTTTCAAGTGGGAATTTTTTTCTCTCATATTGATTTTTTTTTTATTTTTAATATTCTATCTCTCCAGGGGAATCTTCTCTACTTTTTGCAAGTCTTATGCTCCCAAAGGACCCTCTTCTGTTCCTCATCACATGGCAGCATGGCTCATTTCACAAAGAAACTAGAATAGAGAATAGCACAACACCCTACCACCCCACCTATGAAAATACCCACAGTCACACCGACGCTTATTTCTTCTTTCTTAAAAGTGTCTCTTGCCAAAGGCTAATCCCTCTGCCTATTCCTTGGATCCCATTACCTGCCACTTTTTAGGGTCTTGGGTCAATCAATTATACCTGTTCTCACCTAGTATTTTGAGCTTCCCCTTTTTTGACTCTTTCAACATTTTCAACCAGCTCTGGTCTTACATCTTTAAAATCATCATCATCATCATCATCAGCAGCAGCAGCAGCAGCAGCAGCAGCAGCAGCAGCAGCAGTCGCCACAACAACAACAGACTAAAAAAATACCATGATAAAAATCTCTTGATGGCATGTTTTTCAGATACCTTTGTTATTTCTCCTCCTCCTCCTAAGCAAATTTGTAGACAATACTGTCCATGGTTTCCGCTGTAAACTTACTCATTTTCTTCTTACTACCCTGTCTCTACCATTTCCCTTGGACTGCCATTGCCAAGGTTCCCAACGACCTTGTGTGGCTAAGTGCAGTGGACACGTCTCAGTTCTCATCATACCAATCAGTTCTTTCTTGCCACCCTTTCTTCACTTAGCTTCCAAACACTTCACGCTCCTGGGTTTCTCACCTCTCTCACTGGTCCTTCTCATTCACTTTATAGGATATTTTTCTTCTTTACATCTGTTAATTCCTGCTTTTTTTTCCCTGAGAGTTTTTCATACTCTTTCTACCTCACCGTATCTGATCTCCTGGTTGACTCAAGCACTTCCAAGATTTTAATTATCTGCCACAGCTGAAGGCTCTCAACTCTCCAGGCTTGGTCTCTTTCCTTTGGTTCTTAGTGTGTTTATGGGACATCTCCCAGTTAACCACAGGCACTTCCCAAACTATCTTCTTATCTTTTTCACCTTCGTTTTTCCATCTTAGTCTCTATATCCTACCACCCAGACAACTACCAAACCTGTGTGTCTTCTTTGACAGCGCCCTCTAAACCCTTTCCCTTCCCCACCCCACAGAGGCCTGTAGATTTACCTCCGATTCTCTGCTCAAATCTATACATACTTCTATCTCTTCTCCCTGCCCCAAGCAGGGAAACTATTCATTCCAATAGCTTCACTCAGTCTCTCTGACTTTAGTCTTATCCCTCTCTACACTCCAGGCACATTGGAAGTTGATCATATCACTACCCGCACTTAACTTGTGAATACTTTCCCACCGCTTAGAAGATCTCATCCTCAACACGGTCTTTAGTCTCCACTCCCTCTTACGTCTCCAGCCACCTACTTTCCCATTCTCTGGTCCACTCTCTTAATAATCTATTCCCATTTCAGATTTCTTAACTTCAGTCTTAGAAAGTGAGCAGCTTCTCTATGAATCTGATCAATTAATTAACATGCTGCTCTGTAATTAAGATCTTTATGTCTGTCTCCCCCACCCCATGCTCCTGCACTGTAAAATCCAAGAAGCAGGGACAATGTCTGTCTTGGCCACTGCTATATCTCTAATATCTTTAAGAATGCATGAGACAAAGAGAGCTTTAGTAAGTACTTCTATAGGGAGTATACACACACACACACACACACACACACACACACACACTCACACAACTGCCCACTGGTATTGAGCATTCTACTTTGGAGCTATACTCCCAGCCATTTTTTAAGATTTTAAATTTGAAACAGGGTCTTGTTAAGTTGCTGAAGGTCTCACTCAATTGCCTGTGATAGGAGGATCCTGTGATCCTCCTATCTTAGCCTCCTGATTACTGGGAATACAGGTATGCACCACCACACCTGGTTAATTCTAGTGTATTTAAAAAAATTATGATTCTTCTGTTTACTTATACTCATCTCTATAAATATGTGTCTAATGCCTGGTATTGTCTTAAGATTCAAATTTAAAGATGGAGTTTGACTTTGATGGTTGTTGATTAGTCTTGATACAGAAAGGGTCTCTGGATATCTCATTGAATAGATTAAAAAATAATGAGTATATTCCTAAAGCAACTTCCAGTTGGGATAGCTCAGTGAGAACCCACGTCATGCCGATATTACCTTAAGTTTTGGGTCCCTATGAATGTTAAAAGCAAATGGCGTTTCCTAACCACTGTCTCAGAGCTACCAATCTATGACAGAAAAGAAAGACTATTCCAGTAATGGGTCTCACCAATCCTCTCACCTTACCATGCCTCTAGGGGACAATTGCTGCTAGGAACACTTCTGACTTCCTTCTCTTTGGACATAGTTCTCACAGTATGGTGGTGCTTAAATCTGGCCCTGCCAATACTGGATCCTACTAAGATATACTAGAATTTCTGCTATGTTGATGCCACTATTTCTATTACAGATGTGAGTTTCTATTACAGATGTCTTTATTCATTACCTATCTGTTCCATAAATATTTACCAAGCATCTATTTTATGCTAGTCACTGTTTCAGTGAATAAATAACAGAGGTCCCTGCACTAAGAATTGACAGGAAATAGACAATGAGCACACAAGAGAATGCATGGTATACCAGAAAGGGATAAGAACTACAGAGAAAAATAAAGATGGGTAAAGGGAGGGGGTAGTATAGACTTTTCACTGAGCAAGGGGGGAGCTTTTATGGTTGTCTAGCAAAAGAGTAAAGAGATCTATTTGAAATTTGAAAGGATCATTCTAGTTTTTCCTATTTATGTGCCTGTTAGGTCATTTCATTGATAATTGAGGGGTAAGGAGTTGGAGCCTTGCAAACTGCCATTTTATTCAGATGTCCCCTATATCATGTTTTTTTGTGTGAATTTTTATTTTTTTTATTTTTTTTTTGTGGTACTGGGGTTCCTGGAAGCCATTCTACACTCCCGGACCTATTTTATATTTTTATTTGGAAACTGGGTCTCTTAAGCCAGTGAGGCTGGCTTCGAATCTGTGTGATCCTCCTGTCTCTGCCTCCCAAGCATGGGGATACAAGCATGCGCCACCACGCCTGGCTGTTTTTTCATTTTAAATACTGAAAATTCATAGTATGTTTCTCAACTGGACCTGGAAGATAGGCCAGTTCTTCATCAATAAATGACATTTGGGGGTGAATCGATAGATATATAGTTTTTCCATTTCTTTCTACTGAACACTGAAAAACTCTAGACAATTTTTTTCTTTAAGGTTTTAGTTTCCAATTGTCTCATTGTGTATCTTATTATACAATATATTCATGTATAAAAACCAGAAGTGAAAATAAGCAAACAGAAGGATATAAAGATATAAAAGTAACGTAGAGATACCCATTTAAAATAATTTAAACATCTGAAACTCTTTTTTGGCCAAAAATAAGTTTTCAAGTGCTTTTTTCTTTTTTTAGTACCAGGGATGGAACCCAGGGACATTCTACCTGCGAGCTACACCCCAGCCATACTTTTTATTCTTTATTTTGAAACAGGGTTTCACTGAGTTGTACAAGGTCTCACTAGTAGCTGAGGCTGTCCGTGAACCATGATCCTCCTGTCTCAGCCTCCCAAATGCTGGGATTACAAGCGTGCGCTACCATGCCTGGCTTTTCAAGTGCCTTTTAACAACTATTTTTCATGTAATTATGAGTTCAACTATTAACATTTAAGTGTTAGTTCCAAAGTATCATACTGCAAGGCAAAATGTTCAATTTAGCTGAAATTAATTGATTTTTTAAATTGTTGTAACAAATTTTCAAGAAGAGACACATCTATCATCCACTTAATTTCCTGCTTGTAAGTCTTTGACACAGCTTCTAAGCAGATGGTGAATGTGGTAACTCACCTGCTGAATTTGTCGCCAGGGGGATCTCACATGTCCTACTGTTACCAAGTAATGAAGGCAACAATATAAATCCAAGAACAGCGGCACCAACCACTGCTATGCATTTCACTTGCTGTGGATCCGACCCTCTGATAGGCAGTTTATAAAAACAAATTAAAAATACTTTCTAAAATACTTTGGAAAATTATATTCATATAGAAAAATATTGCTTGGTTATAATGTATTTCTAAAAAACAAGCTAGTCATAAGGTTGATAAAACTCAAGAGAACCAGCTAGAAGTGTTAGCTTGAGCTATTCTTACTTATTTATCCAGGCTCTATCAATAATTAAGCTGTCCCTAGGGCCACGGGAGTACCATTTAATTCTTCTGCCACACTGCACTAAAATGTTTTGAAAAAGTTCCTCTTGTTATATTATTTACCACTGTTGCATAAGCATATTGAATTATCTCTGGTACTGCTCTTCTAATAAAATAGTTCATTTCTTTTTCAGGGACTATATCGCTTACTTGCAAATCACAGCCATTGACCATCATCACTCCAGAAAGCCAAAAGCTAAAAACTGCGTCTAAGTCTACTCTTTGAACTAACAATTCTACTTCAAGGAATGCAGCATAAGAAAAATATTAATGTGTGAAGGATTTAAGTGCCCAACAACAGAGGAATAACATGAGGCCATGAAGCTAGTGATAAGCACTATGCACACATGAACTGTGCTGCTCTAAAGATGATTTCCAGACATGAGAAATGCTGGTGACATTTTATGTGGAAAGAGCAGGTTCTCAAGCTATATGCAATGATATCTCAAATTAAAAAAATACGTATTTGTATTTGTATATGATACATAAGTATGTGTATAACATAAATATTGTATGTGTATACATATACATATTGAAAAGGCAGAGCTCAAAATGATAAGAGTAGACAGTGTTAATATCAGTTATTGTTATTTCTTTCTATATCAATTAGTGTTTTATAAATTTATACAATGAGTATATATACATGTGTATGTATATTATATTGTCTAAATTTATACAATAAATATCTGCCTTTACACTAAAAGTCAGTAGATTTTTTCTATATACATAGAGATTGGTGGTTTTTAATATTTTAAAATTTATGATTTTTAAACAAAGAGCCTTAGAGACCTATAGTAGACTTTTTCTTATGTGTACATGGAACTGAGGATTGAATTTAGGGATATTTTACTTCTGAGCCACACCCACGGCCCTTTTTATTTTTAAACAGGGTCTTTGTAAATTACTGTGTCCTAGCCTTAAATCTCTGATTCTACTGTCTCAATTTCTTAAGTATTGGGATTACAAGCATGCACCACCATGCTGGACTTAGACTAGTGTATTTTATTAATTTCAACTAAAGCATCTGTTTGTATATTAACTTATTTTAAATGGCATATTTGAAAGCACAGCTTTTTCTCTATGAAAATAATTTTTCATGTTGGGTTGAATAGAATATGGTTGGCTTTATTAAAAAATTTAAAAAATGAATATGACTCTCACTAGTGATGTCTCCCTCTTTTCAGATTGAACCACACAATCAGCAATACCAAAATTGGGTTAGATTAATTCTCAAGAATCTAAATCTGATAACCTATGCATTTTTGTCAAAGGATGGCTATTCTCAGTGGCTTGGGGCCAGGCTCTGCTGATTTGAGGCCCAGTTTGTAATGAGGACTGCCAGATTTTTCTGTCTCCTCCTAGGAATAGCTTTCTTCAGGATTTTCATAAGAAATGAACAAAGCCAAGAACTGTAGTATCCTATTTCTCAGAAGTTTCTGACCCTGTGCCTTGAGTGACATCTCTAATTATCACCATAAAGTGTCAGCAGCATCTACAGTGGCTATGAGGTATCTAAAATAGGGGCAAAGACAAGAATACATACTGGGCAGCCTGGCTCTCCAACTCCTATCCCTGGCAATTTTCTTTCCTTATTTTTAAAATGTAAATTATAATGTCTGTTCACGGGGCAGCTGGGAGACTGTGTGAGCAGATGTAAGGGGCAGAGCACAGTGCTCAGCACACAGTTAATGGTCAGCAAGCAGCAGCTTACCGATGTCACTACTTGGTGGAGAAACAAAATAAGCTACATTTGAGCATACAGTTATGTAAAATAAGAAAGATAAAAATACATTAATAATGTGAAAACAGCTCATGGAAACATGACAGCCTTCAACATAATTGAAAAACTCAGAGATGAGTTAACATACTCAAATGCCACCATTTTTGTGGCGCTCCCTCTGAACGACATACTTATATGCACATTCTTAAACTTGGCAAATATCATCTGGAGAGTAGGTGTTTAAATAAATGATTACTGCGATCCGGCTGTAGCCTGCCTTGCGACGGTGACTGCTGACATTAATTACACTTTTCTGTGCAGCATATGAGCTGCACATTGTCTGGCTCCAGCACCAAACCAGATGCGGAACGCTGTCTCTCAGCATGAGTAATGGAAAGAAGGATGCAAAATCTCTTGACTCCAGGAGGCAGGCTGGAGGACACAGAGAGAGGTACAGCACTGGCTCTTGTTCTCTAGGGAAAATGTAAAGCCCGGTAATGACACTAGCCCTTTGTGCGAGGAGCCCCAAATTCTGACTTTCTGAGTTTTGAGCAGAACTTACAAGGATGAAAGCAGAGTCCTCTCCTGGTAGTCCATACCTGGTGGAGGGTCTAGAATTGGGTCTAGAATTGAGTAACTCATCTGGCCAAATGGATGAAGAAATCCATGAAGAGTCAGAGGTAAGGCTCTCCAATTGAGATGGGTGCGATGACTGAGAGGCACTGAGTGCTGACCAACTAAGGCATTCTCTTGCTTACTAATTGTTGAGATATGAGAATAAAAGATTAATGCAGCTATAAGCAATGATATGAGGGCATTTTGCAGAGTTGGTTTACAAATACAGCCTGGGGCCTCCATAAGCAAAATATGATCTGAATGTGTCTATCACAAAGTTGTGCAATATATTTTTCTTAGAATGAGGACACATTTACTTAATGTAAAAATAATGTGAAAATCTTACATATAATAGGTTATATGGAATGAATTATTACCATATTGATGATAATAAAGATGCTGGCTAGCCAGGTATAGTGGCACAGGCCGGTAATCTCAGTACTTGGGAGGCTGAGACAGGAGTATCACAGGTTTGGGAATGGCCTCAGCAACTTAGGGAAGCTGCCCATTAACTTAGTGAGGCTTTGTTTCATGATTAAAAAAAAATAGGGCTGGGGATGTAGCTCAGGGTAGAGTGCTCTTGGGTTCAACTCTCAGCACCCCAAACAGCTAAACAACAACAACAATGCCCCAAACAACAACAAAAACAATACCCCAAACAACAAAAATACTAGCTAAATGTTACCTAAGATTTATTAAGTCAGACAGTAGGCTGAATTGCTTTCCATATATAACTCATGAATCTTCCATGGGATTCTCTGGAATAGGTTACCTTACCCACATGGCAGAGGTGGGAACTGGGGTCTAAGAGGCTTATAAATACCTCCAAGTTCATATAGCTACTGGTAGTAGCAGAGTCTAGATATGTACCCTAAATATCTGATTTTAAGAGTCTAAAAGCTGAATCACTATATTGTGCTAACAGGTTTCATTACAGCTTTAAAAGCTTAAGTCTGAAATAATCAATATATGAATAATTGAATATTGTTGTTTTAAAAAATTTTTACTTTCCTTATCTGTTGAAAACTCTCTGTCAAGCTAAGGAACTCTGTCTAGAACTGGTTCTGATGGGATTAAGGTCTAAGTCTTGAAGCTGTTTCCTCCTACAATCATGAAATTAGGCATCTCTACAAGTGTCTTCTTAACTATTATATCTATTTGAACACAAAATAATTCCTGGAATTACTGGCTCTAAATGCCTTATTTGACCTAACAGCTTGAATAGAAGGATTTTCTCTCATTGACTAAATTGAGTAAGATGTAGTTATTTAAAAGGCCCAAACTCTTAAGCCTGTAGCATGGATCTGGATCTGCACATAGACATGGGCATAGTTTTGAAAAATGAGGAAGTCTTAAAAATCTACTTCCAAGAAAGACAAGCATTAAAGACCCCACAGCAGTTCTAAAGGCCACTTCAGACCAACTCTGATGATTTCTTTCCATTTTGATAAAAAATCGGCTTGTAACCTTGAGTCACAACAATAGAAATGGCAACAAAAGTTGGTGATAAAAAAAAAAAGGGAGGCGTCTTGCTTTCTAATCTAAAGGGACCAAATTCTCTAGACTCTGGCTCCCTTTGGATTAGGATGACAGCAGTGTTCTAGTGGGCTGATTAATCTGTCTCTTCAATAACCTCTGGACCCCTCCTTTTGCCTTTTGCTTCTCTTTAGCAGCAACAAAGATGGAAAGGTGAGGTGTGCAGTCTGCTGCTATCATTTAGGAAGGCATCTGTAGTTGTCATAACCATTCCCTTTGTTGCTGGCCAGCAGTGGTTAAAGTACAGAAGGCTGTTCAGAAAGCATGGAACATCTCTTCCCCCTCCCCAGATGCCTAATTACGTGAATCCACCATAGATTCTCCGAGTTTCAGAAAATCTCTATAAAACAATGCTAGGTAGCAATCACTTAGACATGTCTGTCTTTGTCTTTCTCTCTGTATATTTACTACATGCCACTCGAATCCCTCTAGAAGAGCCAGGAACTGATTCCTCTAGTTACTGGGACTACTGGCTGCCAGCTACTAATCCCTCTCTAGGAATCACCCTGCACCCAAGGGAGCTTTGAGTGGTTTTGGGTCACCTGAAGATGGCTTATCCCTTCTCAGGAGCAGTTGAAATCCAATGCGTGTAAACCAAAGGCCAGGCTTCCTGGCCTGCATATGAACCAACTCCAGAGGCCACCCAGCCCCAGAACTCCTGGGTTCAGCCTCTCATCTGTCCAATCTTGCCTTTTTTACTCCCTTTGAAAGCAGTGAGTATCCTCTTGAATCTTTTGAATTATCTCCCCAGATCACAAAGCAAGCAAGGAAGCAAGAAGAAAAGCAGGGATTCAAATGAATACCCATCTCTCAGTCCTATCAACTTTACCAAGACCTTGACCTTGACTTACAGAATACAGTTCCTTACATCCTAGCTAGACACACAAAGTCCCTTCTTATTTGACAATATTTTCTAGTCTCACATCTCATCTCAGTTCCATACAACCTCTGGCGGGGTCACATTGAACTCTTCTCCTGGATGGGTAGGAGCTCTTCTCCTTGTCTGAGAAGCAAAATCTCCTCCTCCTCCTAAAAGCCTAGTCAAGTACTCCTTCTTGTCTGAAGCATTTCCTGACCCCTGGATAAAGTGAAGATTCCCAGCCTCCCCTGGGCTCCTGCAGTGGGGCCTGCATCTCTTTAGCATGCTAATTCTTAATTATTGTAATGAGCTTCTCACAGGCAGGGGCATGTCTTTTAACTCTGCTTTGCCAGCCAGGCATTTTAGAAATGTTATGCTAAATGGATGAAAAGATGAACTCCACTGAGGTGCTGGTCCAAGAGGCTCTGGCTGAGTAGCTGCCAGCATCCCTGGGACTGGGAAGTGTCTTTACCATCCTCTGAATTTAAATAAACTTCAATCTCCTTGCACATGAGGGCTAGTTTTTCTTCATCTCTGGAACTTTTATGACACCTAATGCCCCAATCTCCTGCTCCCAGGAGATGCTCACAAACACCACCTGAGCTCAACGAGGTCCCCATGCAGAGGGATAATGTGTGAGAAAATCACTTTCACAGCTCAGTTTAAACTACTTTTTAAAAATCTCTATTATTAGCCAGGCGTGGTGGCGCACGCTTGTCATCCCCGCACTTGGGAGGCTGAGACAGGAGGATCGCACGGGTTCGAAGCCAGCCTTAGCTACTTAGTGAGGCTCCCAGCAACTCAGTGAGACCTTGTTTCCAAATAAAAAAGGTCTGAGAGTATAGCCTGGAGGTAGAAAGCATCTGGGTTCCACCCCCAGCACCACACACACACACACAAAAAAAAAAAAAAAAAAAAAATTCTATTATCTAAGGTACAAAGATATTTCTCTATTCTCTTCTTAATTAATATGCTCCTTAGTTCCAATTTTTAAAAAAAAATTCTCTTTTGTTTGAAACCCTTTTATTCCCTATGTAATAAAGCACAAGATAACTTGGAACTTGCTGAATTCCATTTCCAGGCCAGAAATCAAATCTAATGTGGATACATCAAACACAAGAAGACATTTTCCAGCTGGCCTGCCTAACACTACTACTTGGTTTTAAGGGGCCCCTTTAAAATATAAATAAATCATAATCTACAGGGTGGACCCTCCCTCTGTTGTGAAACTAATAATTATTTACTGAAGCGGAAGTACAGGTAAAAATACTGGCACTAAATACTATTGGGACAAAGCTGAGAGGGTCGGTGGAGACTCTTGTCCTACATAAAAACCGAAAGCCAATCTTGTTGGGCAAATAGCTGCATTCTCCGCACAGGAAATGTTCCAATTTTGTTATTGTTCTCAACAAAAATGTCCAAACAACAAAAAAATTGCAAAGTTGGCAGAGGCTAGTAATGATGACAGGAAGCCTTAAAAGCCCAGTTCTTTCTTTCTTTTTTAATGGAGTTGGGAAGGACGAAACTCTTCAGCGTGTAAGGAACTGGGTTTTCTATGTTCTGTGGAATATTTTTTTCATACTGCTTTTTCACAGCCTCTGCTGCTGGCCTAGTGGGAGTAAGAAAAAATTGTGATAACATTTTCCCGAGAGAGAAGCACGTGTGGTTATCTTGTTCTTCACAAGTCTGGTCATGTGTGAGCCCAAAATCAGAATCTGAGGCTTTTTCTCTCTCAAAGGATTTTCCTTCAGCACAGACAGCTCCTGAGGACAGAGGTGCAATTTGAAAGTAGGCCTTTTTCAAAATTTGCTCACATTGTTTAAGTCATAGATTCAGTAATTTGCTGAATATAAGTATTAGCAAACAACAATATATACATACCATATACACGGCACACACATTCTCTCTCCCTCTTTCTCTCTAGGTATGCCTGCTCAGGTTTGACTTTTTATTCTGTATCATTTAAATTTTCTCTCCATTTTTTTTTTTAATCGCTGTTTCCACTCCTGGTTGCGGGCAAAGCTTCCTGTGCAAGCTCGCCACAACAAAATTTATTCAGCATACCTTTTTAAACATCCTGGTGGAGTCCTCACTTATCTGCATGAAGCGCATGATCACGTTGTTCAGGTAGATGTCACTCAGGGTTGCGTGGTCTTTGCTTTCTCTCCTCACTTGGTTCAGGAGCAAATACCAACAGTTTACAGGAGACAACAGATTCTGGTCTTTCCTGAGAAGTGAAGGAAGAATTGTGATTAATTTCAGAGCTGCCCCCTAATCACCTGAATTTGTCACCCAGGTCATCTAAGGAGTCACAATGGAAGGGGACCGTGGCTGTTCTTTCTGCTCTGAGCATTTCTTAGACCAGGACACTCGACAGCTCACAGAGCAGCCTTCCAGCTTGGGCCTAACGTAGAGCCAACAATTTGCCAGGCTTGGAAAAACTTGGTCTGAGAACACTGGTGAAAGCCTGCACTCCTGACGGGGGCCAAAGGACCCTAACTTACAAGCGCTGCGGCAGCCCCTTCAGCTTTAAGCACACCATTGGAGACAGCAATTTATGTTCACATAAAAATCTATTGACTACTGTCTCACAGACAGACTGTAGCTTACCACCGCACACAAAGTGTGCTTTGAATACCCAGTCTGCTCTTGGAAAAGAAATTTGGCTGGTTACGCTTTTCATGGAACATAAATTTGAAGGTTATTTATTAATCTCTTGGTACCTAGCCTCCAGCTTCCCAAAGAGTGTTCCAGGGGGATCAGAACTTTATAGCATTGTCTTGAGGCTCATGAACAGAACCAAGTTTGCTGGCTCATGACTTGTCACAAGTCCTGCTGAAACCCATTAAACTTTTCCAGATTTGTAACTGCTCCTTGTTTTCATTCTTTTTTTTTTTTTTTTTTTTTTTTGCCCCCTGGATAATAAAGCTAAAATTGACTGTGAAACATACAAAAAAGGGACATTTTTAAAACTCTTAAAGAAAAACTCTAAACAAAAGCATAAGAGACTGGGATGTTACTATTTCAAAAAGAATCTTGTTCTTGTTTTTGTTTGGTTTTACCTTAAGAATAACCAGTTATAAAAGAGCCGAGTGAGCCAAGCGTGGTGGTGCACACTTGTAATCCCTGCACTTGGGAGGTGGAGACAGGAGGATCATGCAGGTTCGAAGCCAGCCACGTAGGCTTAAGAGACCCTGTTTCCAAATATAAAAAAGTATAAAATAGATCTGGGAGTGTAGCCCGGAGGTAGAAGGGCTTTCAGCAACCCCAGTACCACAAAATAAATAAATAAATACATAAATAAATAAATTAATTAATTTTAAAAAGGACCAAGTGGCACAGAACATTTATCCTAACTCGGAAACAGAAGTGCCATTTCATCAGATGTGTTATTTATGATCATATATGACCCTAAATATTAACTGAGTTGGGGGAATAATTAAATCAGATCTTTTTGCCAGTAAGTCTCTCAGATTCTGGATTTAATACTGCATCAAGTTAAAACAACCTTCTCTAGAGAGAGAGAGAGACAAAAAGCATAACGTGAAGGCAGAAATGGGCTTGGGGAAGAGATACCTGATCTTGGATCCTGGTCTATGAGCATAGTACCTCAAACTCACTACGGCACAGAGAATGATGCCCTCTCCCTAGGGAATTCCTTCTTTTTTTCCTCAAAGCCATCAAGAAACAGTGGTTGTTTGGCAAGTAACTGGAAACTTTCTATTGGCATTCTCTAGCTACCAAGCCCCCTAGGTAAATGTTACCTTATTAATATCAACTCTATATACACATTTTATCTTGAAGTAGCTCATGAATTCTTTGAGGATATTTTATACATTTTTTGTATCCTCAGTGCCTTGCCTCATTGTAAGCATTAATTATTATTTTCTTCATTGGATAAACACATTATTATTGCCTTATAATAGTCATGATAATATCAATGATAGTAACATTAGAAGCTATCATTTACTGAATGAGAAGTAGTTCACAGGTCATGGACTCTGCCCTATCTAGGTTCTTATTCTAGCTCACTAGCTATGAGGTCTTGGGCAAATGATTTTAACCTCTCCATGCCTCCGTTATTGTGTAGACTGGATAAAATGACAGTACTCATCTTATAAGATTTTTATGAACATGATTTGAGTGAATGCATACTTTTGAGTGCTTACAATGAAGCCTCAGGCACAGAGTAAGTGCTATATAGAACTAGCTATTTTTATCCAGGGCTGTTCTAAAGAGCTGACATTAATTCTACTTAATCCTCACCACTACCATTTAAGGCAGAGATCTTTGTGTCCTTTCTATCAATGAGAGAGCTGACGCTTAGCAAGGCACAGTGATGGATAAAAACTGGAGCTTGTGTCTGAGTGAATCTTTGTGTTCAAAGAGGCTGATCGAAGCCTCGGTCTTTCCACTCCACAGTGGCAACTTCAGGCCAAGGATTGTTCTGCACAATAAGCATCCCCACACTGAAAAGAACAGACCCCAGAGTCCAGCACAAATGACTGTTAACATTTCTGTGCTAAAGACATAGCATTTGCTTTGGACAGGGGAGAAGAAGCACTGCCTTCATACCCTGTGCCAGCTGTCAGTCATATCCAGGACACTGTCATGTTTCTCACTTAATGGTCATAACACTACATTGTATGTGTCAGGAAACCAAGGCTCGGAGAAGGCATGTAACTTAACCAAAGTCATACAGCAGAACCATTATGCAAACACAGGGCTGGCTGGCTGTTTAATAAGCCCTGTGTTTGAGTTTTTCCTAATCCTGGTTTAACCTTTCCATAGACTTAGTATCTGTTTCATCATTAGAACTATATTCAAGAATAAACTTACTCAAGTCAAAGAAGATTTCAAGCTGCTTATCTTGTGAAAACCAAACCAAACCAAACCAAACCAAACCAAACCAAACCAAACCATCAAACCTGGGGAGATAAAGAGTAGTGTCTGGGAGCAGGGGCCTGGCCACATTTTCAGTTCATGACCAATCATTAAGCACATGGGAGAATATGCTTGCTCACATTAGTTAAATGGATGAGTAGGCTGTCTTATTTGTAATTCCTTTCAAAAGGGGACCTTTACTGTAATGGTTAATGCTGGATCCAGTCTCAGTCTCTGCAAATACGTAACATCTGGTCACCCTGGAAATTATTATTAAGACTTATTTCTATTCTGGGGCTAAAATTAGAGACTAAAGCCATCCAAGACAGATAGAATTTAAAAAGAAAGGAAAAAAACAGAAAGAAAAGTAAAAAAGGCATTCCTATCCCTTATCTGGAATTATTCTACATTTGTCTTTCAAAGGTGCCCCACTGTACTTTACATAGAATCTAAGATCAAGGAGAGGTGTAAAATGAAACTGCAGAGCCAGTGGCTTGGTTCTCAGCAGCCTCCTCTGGGCTGAGCTGGCAGCGCTGCTGGTAGCCCTGTGCAGGTGTGGAGGTGGTTTTCCATTTTACCTTTTCAGTGGGCAGTGGCTCTTCCAGTCTGGGTTACAATGTAAAAAGGTTGGTGGTAGGGAAACCCTCAGTTTGTACCCACTCATCGTCTGCCCCCATGTGGGATTAAAGGCTGAGTACCACTGCCAGTTCGATTTTCACTTCCTTATTCATTTTTTGATCCCCTCAAATTTCCTTTGCTTTCCTGTGGGTCCAGTTGCACAATTAAAAGATGCTTTTCTGGGTGTGGGAGCGTATGCTTATAACTCTAGTACTTGGGAGGCTGAGATAGGAGGATTGCAGGTTCGAGACCAGCCTCAGCAACTTAGTGAGACCCTGTTACAAAATAAAAAATAAAATTGGGCTGGGGTGTAGCTTGAAGGTAGAATGCCTCTGGGTTCAATACCCAGTACCACAAAAACAAAACAAAACAATACAATGACAAAAAAAGATGTCGCTTGTATTTTAACCAGCATTTCTAGGAGCTCTGTAGCAGAAATATTTTCCAGATTGTCTGGCTCACAGCAGTTCCATAAATGAAAGTCTGTGCTGTCTCTCTCCCATCCTCCAACTGCTTACGGTTCCCTCCCCATCCAGGGTGGGAGGGAACCCACTCACTGTGCGAGCCCCTCGGGTTCTGCCTCCTCTACTGTGTCTTCCTTCAGCCTGCTGTTCTGCCTTTGGCTATTGTCATCATTTTAAAATGCAGGTGTGGGGTCACTTTTCTCTTTAAGACTCTCCTGGGGCTTATTATGCTCTCTGTGTAAAGTCAAAACCACCCAGGAAGATGTCTAAGAATTCCACAATGGGCTCCAATGCCCACCAGGCTACTTTCTGCAGAACCTGGCCTCCACTCCTTCCTTTCCTGTCCCTTACCCAGGAAGCTCCCTTGGCCTGGAGTACCTTCCTCCACTCCCTTTATTAGCCAACTGGTCCTTCAGGTCTCTGCTTAGATATTATTTTTCCAGAAGGTCCCCATCCCCACCTCCATCGTAGCATGGATCAAGGCCATGTCTGTCTCTGGCAGCCTGCCCTGGTCTCCACTGGAACACTTCTCCTGGAGTTGTCTGCCTTCTCTCTTTCGCTCTGTCTCCAGGACTTAAATGATAAAGTAAAATTCATTAACTGAATAACTTATGTGTATATTTTAAACAAATAAAGTACAATTAATGTTATGGTGTAATTATGCTCATGCACAAGCATTTCACCAAAAGCCTCCCTCCTTCCTTCCTTCCTTCTTACTCACTCCTTCCTTCCTTCCTTCCTTCCTTCCTTCCTTCCTTCCTTCCTTCCTTCTTACTCCTTCCTTCCTTCCTTCCTTCCTTCCTTTCCTTTCCTTTCCTTTCCTTTCCTTTCCTTTCCTTTCCTTTCTTTCTTGGTACTGGGGATGGAACCAAGGAGCATTCTACTTCTGAAATACACCCCCTGCCCTATTTTTTACTCTTTATTTGAAACAGGGTCTTACTGAGTTGCAGAGGTCCTCACTAAGTAGCTGAGGCTGTCCGTGAACTGCGATCCTCCTGTCTCAGCCTCTCAAATGCTGGGATTACAAGCTTGTGCCACCATGACCAGCTTAAAAGCCCTTGTTTCAAATCAGTTTCAACTGCAATAATCCCATACACGAGTGGAGGGGGCAGGTTGGGGAGCTAAAGTCAAACCTATTGCTTATTTTTCTCTAAGATCACTACAGAAATCTTGAGGTTGTTGCTTGAAGAAATATCTTTAAAATTTGTTCCTTCAAATACCTAACTATGACTGATATTAACTCTCAGTTTTCTATAATCAAGAATTCTAAAGGCAGGCTAATATCTCAGCTACTTGGGGGCCTGAAAAGGGAGGATCTCAAGTTCAAGGCCGGCCTTTGGCTACAGAGTAAGCTCTGATCTCAAAAAAAAAAAAAAAAAAAGAATTTTACAAAAATGTCTTTTCTTCTTATATATAAATGTATGATGTATTGGAGGCTGGGTGGACTGATGCATGCCTGTAATCCTAGCTACTCAGGAGGTGGAGGCAAGAGGATTGCAAGTTGCAGGCTAGCTTGGGTACTTTAGCAAGACCTTGTCTCAAAATAAGATTGTAAAGTGGCTGGATGAAAGCTCAGTGGCAGTAGGATGCTTCAAGGACTCAGGTTAAATCTCCAGTACTAGAAAAAAAAAGGAATGTATATTTATAAAAATAAATGTATGTATGAAACAATAATTTCAAGGGAATACCATTAGTTTAAAATGTGACAAATGAATGCTCATCAACTATAATTGCACAGGGTTGTTTTCATTTATGGAGATATGCCCACCCATAGCTTCTCCATCAAAAAAAAAAAAATCTAAATTGCTAAGGTTTGGAAAAAGGCAGAGAATCACCATATAAAGGTGGGTTTGAGTTGCATCTGTCTTACTTGTATTGTTGATGATCCTTGGTGCTTCGTGTTTTGGCCATGAACCTCTCTGCCAACTTCTCTAGGTTCCGAGAATATTCTGTCTCAATTTCAGCTTTTTTCCGGAAGAAATCTTGCAGGTCCTGGAGGAGTTGAACTCGCATCTCCGTCTGCTGCTCAAGGCATTTTTGTTGTTCTACCAGCTGAGCCCGAATTTCTAGGGAAAGAAGAGAACCCATGTGATGATCTCATGAGAATTACTGAGGTGTTCTACTAGACTGTGCAAGACACAGGAATAAATCCTACTATATATTTAGCTCTGTGTGGGACCTGTGTCCAGGTCAGTTATTTAAGTAAGCTATCTACTGACCCTTTAAAGGTATACATGAGACTCAGGAAAGAATGTAATGAATTAGAACAGAAATATGAGTCATGTTTGTAATCCCACAACCACGTACGGAGTCACGAGGAAAATAAAACAAGCCCTTCTCTCAATTCATAGCATGGGACATCTTTGGTAACTTTTCAACAGCATTTTACCGCACCCATCCCTTTTGAGTGTGAATAGCAAAGAAATGGACAGAATTTCTTTCAGACTTCCAAGCCACTACATGTTTATTTGCCAGTTGGCACATACAGAGGCTGACATCTGGTAATTTTTATTTAGTGCAAAAACTTCTCCTTCGTAAAACACATAGCTTCAGGGTTTATAGGAATGTCGTGCCTAAAAATAACTTCCTTCTATCCGCAAATAATCCATTCATAACAGGGAAACCCTCCGACTTCATTACTCGGCTCACAGCCTCAAGGCCTGCTGCTCGGCCTTCACTTTTTGTACAGTGTTCAAACTAACACCCTTATCGGCACGTAAAATTGTGAAAGACTCTTTTGACGATTTTAATACATTAGGAACATGAAGTCTAGTCATCTGGTGATTTAGCAAAAGCAGAAAAACAAAAAATGTGGCATGCAAAAATATCTGTAACTGACAGTTACAAAGAAACATGTGTGTTTTGGAAAATGAGATACAGTAACTATTAACTGCTGACTTGTTTTTGTTCTAAGATTCAGGGCTGACCTCCAAAGACAAGAATATTTATACTGCAAAATTTCTTTATTTCATTTTCTGCAGTGTTGATGCAAATTCCCTAAAAGAAGTCATTGACTCTTTCTCTAAAGCTTTTAAAAATACTTTCATTTTAATTATACATCATAGTTAGATTCAAAGTAATACAGTTATACATCACAGAGAGATTCAAAGTGATATAAACATATCTGCACACAGGAGTCGGTGTATTTCCCTCTGCTTCCCAACTCATTCCTCTCTCTTCCTACATGTCAGAGAGATTGGTAGTGATACCTTCAGATACGGACATAATATTATTTGAACTGTTTCTTTTCTCAATCTCCCTTTTCCCCTGTTCCCACTTCTCTCCCTAAATTCCCTTCCTCTATTCTACTTGTCTTTCTGAGGGCACTCAATCGAATTCAATGGAGTTAGTAGAAATCAATGTCCAAAGAACACTTCTTCAATTTCTCCCTATTATTCCTTTTCAACAGAGGACTGAGCTGACGATAGGCACAGAACTTGACCTGCTTAATTGAGCCCATTAACAGAAGGGTGGTCAACTTCTGAGGAGCCAGTCAGAAAATTTGCTGAGTTTTTATGAGTTAATTATAAAACAATACTTATGATTCTACTAGTTGACACTTGTATTATCCTCCACCTTAAAATGAGTGCATTCGAGATGAGGGAGATTAAATTCTTTATCTCAGAACTTCAGTTAGTAAGTGGTACCCCCAGGGACCTCCAAGGCTGAGCTGTTAGTCTAACAAACACTTCCTGCCTCCCTTCCATCTGTCCAACATTTCTGAGCAGCTCTGCTGTGCCTGGCTTATATCCTAGCAGAGGACACCAGACCTTTGCCTTCCACAGGGTTACACTCCAGACAGTGCTGCTTCTGGGGAGCCCTGGGTGAAGACAGGGAAGCATTTCCCACGTCTTCTCTTGGTTACTCAATCCTGGATTGAGGGATCTCCTTATTAACTGCACAAAAGTGAGGCAGACACCAGAGTGAGCACGGGATCTCAGGCTTCTAACTACCTTGGCATCTGGGTTTTAGTCAATCGGTAAGCGTTTTCCAATAGAGTATCATAATCACTGTGCCTGCCAAACTCTTCTCTCAAAAATACAGAGCTATTTTTATGTCATAAAGAAAATAAATCAAGGGTGGAGGTAGTTCTCATTTAGGAATCTCATAGTCTTGAGATGAAGTAATTTTAGCACATCTTTCTGGGCTAAGAGAAAAGAAATCAATTGTCTTAGGCTATCAACTTTCCTCCCACCTCTATGGTGTGTGTGTGTGTGTGTGTGTGTGTGTGTGTGTGTGTGTGTGTTCTTAGAGAAAAAAATAGTAAATAAAAGTGGCTGAAGGAACAAATATCAATCTCATTAGAGATGCCAAAAAAATTATATAGACTTTCTTCCTCAGTCTCTCTCTCTCTCTCTCTTTTTTTTTTTTTTTTTTTTTTTTTTTTTTTTGGTGGTACTGGGGTTCCTGGAAACCCTTCTACCTCCGGGCTACACTCCCAGACCTATTTTATGCTTTTTTTAATTTTTGGAAACAGGGTCTCTTAAGCCAGCACGGCTGGCTTTGAACCTGCGAGACCCTCCAGTCTCGCCTTCCAAGTGCAGGGATTACAAGTGTGCGCCACCACGC
Organism: Muscardinus avellanarius; assembly: GCF_963383645.1. Taxonomy (NCBI): domain Eukaryota; kingdom Metazoa; phylum Chordata; class Mammalia; order Rodentia; family Gliridae; genus Muscardinus; species Muscardinus avellanarius. Next base: position 57,238,740 of record NC_137797.1, read on the forward strand.
CTGGCTGGGCAAAGTATTTTACCGTGTGTGTGTGTGTGTGTGTGTGTGTGTGTGTGTGTGTGTGTGTTCTTATAGAAAAAAAATAGTAAATAAAAGTGGCTGAAAGAACAAATTATCAATCTCATTAGAGATGCCAAAAAAATTATATAGACTTTCTTCCTCAGTCTCTCTCTCTCTCTCTTTTTTTTTTTTTTTTGTGGTACTGGGGTTCCTGGAAACCCTTCTAAATCCGGGCTACACTCCCAGAACTATTTTATGCTTTTTTTATATTTGGAAACAGGATCTCTTAAGCCAGTGCGGCTGGCTTCAAACCTGTGCAATCCTCCTGTCGCTGCCTCCTAAACACGGGGATTACGAGCGTGCGCCACCACGCCCGGCACCTAAGTCTCATTTTTAAATACTCTTTTGCGCCCGGCGGCGTGGTGGCACACACTTGTAATCCCTGCGCTGGGGAGGCGGACACAGGAGGATCGCGCAGGTTCGAAGCGAGCTGCTCTGGCCTAAGAGACCGTGTTTCCAAAATTAAAAAACAAACAAACAAACAAACAAACAAAAAACACAAAAACATAAAAATAGGTCTGGGAGTGTAACCCAGAGGTAGAAGGGTTTCCAGGAACTACTCCAGTAACACCATAAATAAATAAATACTCTTTTGCTTGTTGCTATCAGGATTTAAAACTTAGAACTAGGGAGCTCTGATAATGACTAGGTTTAAACAATTAAGTTCTTGGCTTCGTTTTAAAGGAAATAGCTATTAATTCATATTATTGTAATTTTCCAATCAAAATAGGATGTTTGCAACATTTTTAATAATAGTAAAAATATAAGCCAGGCATGGTGGCCCACGCTTGTAATCCCTGCGCTTGGGAGGCGGAGACAGGAAGATTGCGCAGGTTTGAAGCCAGCCTCTCTGGTTTAAGAGACCCTATTTCCAAATAAAAATATAAAATAGGTCTGTGAGTATAGCCCAGAAGTAGAAAGCCCCTGGCTTCTATCCCCTGTACCACAAATAAATAAATTAATAAATTAATAAACAATAAATAAACAAAAATAAAAAAGTCTAGGTCAGGACTTACTAAAAAGTCATAATGGCTGTTTTAATAGGGGCTAAATTTTTTTTTTCAAAAATATCTATTATTATTTTATTTTTGTTCTACTAGAACATCTAACAAAATAAGCCAACATCTATAATTAAACAAGAACAATACACGTACTCCCAAACTATTGCAACTGTGCAAATAAATAAGCAAATAAATATAAGAATTGAAATGGTTCCTCTAAGCTATAAAAATCTGCTGACTAATACTTACCAAATAAAACTGGAATTGCCCAGAAAAGGAGGAAATGGAGAAATTTCCAAATTGTTCTGATAAAGGGAAGTCCTAACTCTCAAAATAAATTGGTGCAAGACCATAGACTGATATACACTGCATGGAAAGATTGATTCAAATTGGGCCATTTTTCTAATATGTTACTGAATAACTAGGACTGGGGAATTATATTGGTGTGACACTCACTCATGATCATCCATATAAGAAGAGTTCTAAAGCATCATAAACCATCTCAGTTATTTTATTTTCTCATTTGGTCAGTTTTTCTTTAGATCAAAAGAGTTTATATTCTGTTAAGGTGTTTTAGAACCTTAACTCAAAGGATATAAGAAATTTCCCCAAACATAGGGGAGAGGCACTGGAACATCTTCAAGAGAATAACAGCCTAACAAGATTCTAAGTGGTCTCATTGACTATTCACACGCTCATTTCTCATATGAATATTTATACAACCTGGTGACTGCTGGCTAACTAAACACCAGGTGCAAATTTTCTGAAATATGCTTTTTATGCTCAAAATTTGGAACAGAAAAAAACTCCATAAAAGTGAGCCTTGATGTTTTTATAAGTCAAAGGGCTGAAAAAGGAAAGGCTGTTTCTCTACTTCACTAGAATTCTTAAAAATTTACGCTTTCTCTAATTCTCCACACAGAAATTAAGTAACATCAGGATGGACCTATTACACGTCCTATGACATGCAGAAAGTTTCTTAACTTTTCAAAGTTTTATCTGGTAAAATAATGATTCTCATCTCACAAGACTGTGTTGAGAGTTACATGAGACTGATATAAGTGAAAAACATACCACATTTGTAAACCACTATGAAACAGATCGACATATTTTTAGTACCAGCAGGCTTACTCTAGAAAAATACTTGTTGAATATTTCCCTGTAACAGAATCCTTACTAAAAAAAAAAGTAAGAGTTCTAAAAAAGGCATGCACGCTAGCCTCACTGAGGACACACAGATAACAATGGAGAGTAGCCATGCCTGGGCAAAGTGGCTTAGATGCTTGCTGCAGATCCAAGGAAGAGCACTGCTGAAGGAGGGGGAAGGGAAGGAGAAGTTACAATTGGGCTCTACTACTGAAGTCTAACTGGATGTCAGGTCTAGTTGTAGGCTAGGTCAGTCAGAAAGGACCACATGTGGCTTTCCAAGGAACAAGATTTTATTTCATGGGTCAGTTTCCTAATCTGGCTCAATGAGAAAAACCATCTGGGGTACTTACTAAAAACCCAAGAGCCCAGGCTGAATGTTTTGACTCTGTGGGGATTCTAAGTAAGTTCTCAGGTGAGTTTGTTCACCAGGCAACTTTTGGAAACTGCATGGGGAGGAATGGAATCATTCTGGGCAAGAAAAATAAATAGATTTGCATTTAAAAAAAATAAAATGAATGAATAAACAAACAAATGAAATGCTAATCCTCCCATACCACGTGAAATAGTTTCCTTTGTAAATTTATGGTTTCCCAAAGCAACATCAACAAAAGAGCCTTCCTAATAATGAATGGTATCCATGTTTATCCCCACGCCACCTATTATTTGTATATGAATCACTTGTTTCTATTTTCTGGTATGAAATTCCTGGTTAGTGTATTTTCATTTAATTTGTTATTAGGGAGAAGTAGGTGATTTTCAACTACATCAAGGAGAAATCATAAGAGCTTTTCTGTCCAGTACTCAGACACTAGTCACATTGAGCTATTGAAACATGACTAGTCTGGACTGAGACACGCTCTAAGTATAAAATATGTACTGAATCCAAGATTTTCGTATGATTAAAAGAGCAAATGCCTAGATACTTTTTGTATCAATTCATGTTGAAATTATGAAATTCTGGGTAAATTGCATAACGTAATAGATACTAAAAAGAATCTCGCCTTTTTGAGATAAGAATTTGGGCATGCAGAGAAAGAAAGATACACAAGTCTCAAAAGAGAGAGGCCCATGAATCTTGGAAATGCAAAATAAGCAATTCACGAGCAACCTAGCTTGCATCCTGGACCCAGGTCCATGTCCGCAAAAAGAAACTTGACTTGAGGGCAACGTACACACACTAGAAAAACCGGTACAAAATTGGGTGACGCGGACCAGACTCCACCTCTAGTTCAGCCCCTAGTGAATGTCCCCCTGCAGATATTAACACTCCAGACCAAAGGTTTGCTATTTCTTGCTCTAAAGATAGCCCACATTTTTCCTTGAATGAGTGTCTGCTTTTTAAAATCGATTTCTGTCTGTGATGCGGCCATATTTTTTTCTGCAACATCTGTCCAGAACTTTACTTGTCCAGAGAACAATGTTCCACTCTTCAGGAATTCCTCTGTTGTCAAGTTTCTTTTCCCTTTTTCCAAGTGTCTTTATGAAACAAAACTGAAAACATCTAAAATGACTGTTACTTCTCTAATAAATTAGCAACTACGTTTCTTGTAAGTTGAGTCTGGACTATAGACTTCCCATCAGAATAGGTCTTTGTAGTGTGAGCACACTTGATCAGAAGATTAAGACTCTGTGTGAAGTGAACAGCACAGAACACAATGTATTTGGACACCAGTTCTAGCTGGAAGAGGTGTGACATGGGAGGAGAAACTATTCTTGTAGAACCCACATTTCCTCCACTGCAAATGGTCGCTACTGCTGTCATAGTCTTTCTCCAAATTCAATGTAAAGCTCCAAGGAGATGAGATAGGAAAATGCTTTCTCATTACATAAAACATGGAAAAGACCAATTATCAATAAATAGGTAATGAAAAAAATCCCAGTTCTAGATTTATGGCATAAACTACAAAGGGTAAAGGAATTTTAAAGAGGGGAAGACCAGTGGAAAACTAGTGTCATCGTTGGGGACATCCTCAGAGGGGTTGGCCTTGCACTGCCTTTAAAGCATGGGTAAGATCTAGAAGCTGTGAAAATTTGGGTGGGTGTGTGAAAATTTAGTTCCTTAAATAAGCTCAATTGGTGTTTTGATACATGGCTCAGAGAGTTATGTTTTAGGGAAGGAAGTCTAGTATGTCTGGATCAAAATTAACCTTACAGAACTTTGCCTTAAAGAATATAGGATTCCTTCAAAAGTAACCTTCTAGAACTTTGCCTTATAGAACATAGGATTCCTTAAGCCCTTTTCCTACTTTAAAATCATGATGTCATCAGCAATTTAAACAACTAAAGTATGAAATAAACTGCTTGCATTCGAAGCTAAAAACCAGTCTCATCCTAGAACTCTGGAGATGATTTGAATATTTGGGGGAAAGTATACTTATGAGAAAATTCTCTTTTGGATTAAAATAATATAAGGAACTGTTTTATCATTAGAGTTAATCCACATTATATCTGATGTGAGCATAAATTTCACAATTTATCTGATACTCATAAAGAGTTTATATACAGGGGAAGATGGCGACCGAGAAAAGCGGGGCTTAAGAGCCCCGCTAACAACCAATCTCTATTACCACAAAATCAGCGCCTTTCATAGCCAGAAAACACCATCACCAGAGAAACAAAAAAATCACCAGCCCCAGAGAGGAGGGGGTCTCATAACAGAGCTCAGAGCCACAGAGGAGATATGCCGGCCTCACGGCTGAGGACACAGCAGCAGCGCCTTACTGCCGGCGGCAGCGGCGTGCTCACCAGATGGCTACGGCTACAGACCAACGCACTCAACAGCCCACCAGGCTCCAGAGAGGAGCAGTGGACAGCAACCCGAGGTGAGCCGCTGCGGAAGAGCCCAGACAGCGAGCCGAGGTGAGCCACTGCGGAAGAGCCTGGCGGGATTCAGCAGATTTTTCGGCGCAGGGAGCATCTAAAGCTCCCAGAGGCTGGGCTCAGCACAGGCTGCAGGGACTCAGAGCAGAGCTCAAAAACAGAGAAGAAATACACCAGCCTCACGGCCGAGGGCGTGACAGCAGTGCCATATTGCCACCAGTGGCAGCAGCAGCGAATTCACCGAGTCCAGTACAGCTACATCTGCGTACTCAACAACAGTGAGTAAAATTGCGCGCCCCAGAGGAGAAATCCCAGTACTGACTCCCAGGGACTTGACCCAGTGGGGGAGTGGCGGTGGCAGAGATATCACACCATAGGAGAACGCGCAACCTGGCACCCCCCATAGTCTAAAGCAGCCTCTATTGATTCCCTGGGTCTGAGACTTTGCGATACAACCCAGTAAAGGAGTAGTGGTGACTGAGATACCACAGAATCGAGATCCAGAGCACTTAAGTGAAGTCGTAATCACCCAGGGAAGAACCCAGAGAAGGCAGAAATTTCCGAAATCATGGGAAAGAGGAATAACAATGGAGCAATGAATGCCCACAACCCCACAACATCAGAACCTGATAAAACAGAAATTCAGAGATTTCTAGAAGGTCAAATCAGGAAAATAACTTTAGAAATAAGAGGTGTTTTGAAAAGAATTCAGAGAGAGCCAAAAAGAGATAAAGGATGTAATTAATGAAGTAAAGGCCTCAATTCAAAGTACAAACAACCGATTAGACCACATGGAGAATAGAATCTTGCTCTTAGAAGATGAGCAATCCATAAATGAACGCATAGTTTATAATCTAGAAAAAAATATCCGACAGCAGGAATCTGACATTGAAGAAATATGGGCCCATTTTAAGAGAGCTAACCTAAGAATAATTGGAATAGAGGAGGGAAAAGAAAGTGAAACCAAAGGGATCAACAATATCTTCAAGGAAGTAATAGCAGAAAATTTTCCAAACATAGAGCAAGAGGTTGATACACAGGTCCAGGAAACTTATAGAACTCCCTTTAGACAGGATCCGAGAAGAGGATCCCCACGCCACATAATTGTCAAAATGACCAATGTGGAAGCCAAGCAGAGAATCTTAAAGGCAACAAAAACAGAGGGCCAAGTGACATTCAGAGGCAAACCAATTAGAATCACTCCAGACTTTCCAAACCAAGTCATGAGAGCCAGAAGGGCTTGGAGTAACATATTCCAAACTCTGAAAGAAAACAACTTCCAGCCAAAAATTTCCTACCCAGCAAAACTATCTTTCAAATTAGATGGAAAAATAAGAAGCTTCCATGACAAACAGAAACTGAAGGAATTTATGTCTTCAAAACCAGCGCTAGAGAAAATACTCAAAGAGATTAACTACAAAGAAGAAATAGGTAACACACAGCAGAACCAGAGAAACAAGACTTTCCATCCAACAGACAACTAAGATTAGTTATCTGTGGAGATTCATTATTTATGTTAGTCTTATACCTATCTCTAAATTGTATTGTTTGCCTTTATTGTTGTTAATTTTTAGGATTTCTAGTTGGAATATTATATCTTCAGATATAGCATTTGGAAATATTTTATCCCATTCTATCAGTAACTTTTAACTCTGTTTACATTGTCTTTGGATATACAATATTTTATTTTTTAGGGAGTTTGTATACCCTTTTGTTGCCTGTGCCATTGAAATCATATCCAAGAAATCACTGCCAATTTCAATGTTGTGAGGTTTTATGACCCAGATTTTCTTCTAAAAGTTTATAGTATTAAGATTTATATTTAAGTCCTTTATCTATTTTGAGTTAATATTTGTATATGGGATTAGGTAAGGGTCCAATTTTACTCTTTTTCATGTAGTTATTATTTTTCAACAATATTTAGTTAAAAGATTATTTCCTCCACCAAATGTTCGTGGAACCCTTGTCAAAAATAACTTGACAATATAGGGAAGAATGTATCTCTAGGCTTTTATTTAACTCCAATGGTTTATATATCTGCCTTTAGAACAGTACTACACTGTTTCAATTATTGTAGCTTTATATGGTTTGAAATTAGAAAATATATATCATCTAGCTTTGTTCTTTTTCAAGATCGTTTTGGGTATCTAGAGTCCATATTACATATTAGGATAGATTTTTTTTCTGAAAAATAAATATATAAATATATGATAGTTTCACCTAAAATAAGAAAAGAAAAAATATATTCTCTGGTAAGAAAGAAAGCAAAAAGAAATATTAAAATGTTATCTCTAAGTTATCAAAAGCTTGGTATCAGACAAATGAAACGGTTATGTGAGATTATCATTTTTAATTTTGGATAAATTGCTATAATACTAGATGTCAACCACTAAGCCAAGCATGGGAAGGAGGGATGGGGAGGGAATGGGGTGGGGATCGGGTGGGGGCTGAATGGGCGATGTGTGCATGTATGTCTACAAAAGTTTTTTGTATCCCACTATAATGTATGAATACAGTGCACCAATAAAAAATTTAATAAAAGAGTTTATATACATTTTTCTATTTAAGTCTTCATTATAATATTTTTATTTGAGATGATGATACCTTCAGTATTATTTTAGAATAAAAGTTTATGACAAAGGCACCGATTTTATAGCTTCTAAAAGCCAAACATTTTATTTTGGTCAATTAACATTTTCAGATAAAGAATGGAAAAACAAACCCGAATTTTTTTCAAGTGAAAACTGCTTAAGATAAAAGATAAGAAGTTAAAGTGATCAATGCCTGCAGTGTAACTGCCTTGTAGGAAAGGGCAGTATAAGGAGCTCAGCTCTGAATGATCCACTATGGGGCTGTTATTTAAAATGCACGAGAGGCAGAGTTTCATTAACTTCCCCATAATTAAGCAAGGACACTTAAGACCTTATTAGTAGATTGATTTTCGCTACCAGAAAAAGACAGTCTGTGGGTACCATTGATCTGTAGAGAATATAAAATGTAGACTTGGGAATGACCACATTACTGACAAGGGTTCAAGGCAATCTCCCAATACTGACTTTCATTCCTGATATAATTCAATGTGAAGTCTTCTAGAGTAAAACAAAAACTTACACATTTTTTCTCTAAATAAGTTTTAAGAGTAGAAAACATTTAAACTAGTTTAAACCTTTTATATTGAATTAATGGCAAACTGAGGCTTTTTCAAATTAAGGCTATTTCCCTTATTGCAGTAATGACCATCTAAAAGTATCTACTAGAGAACAATTTAGACTCCCAATAATTTACCATCTACCTCTAACAAGAGAGTGATTACTTAGTTTCTACTCTGCTCCATGCCCTGTGGAGAGTACTGGACATAGCTTATCCCATTTGATTTTCAGAGCAGCTTCATCATGTACTAATGACCTCCATGGCAGAGAGGAGAAAGCGGACACAGATTAATTTGTTCAAAGTTAGATAACAAATAAGTATCAGAGCTGGGGCTCCTATTTGGGTCCATCTGATTGCAAAGTCCATGATGCAAAATTAAAATGTTCAACAATGACAAATAGTGTGTAATTATACAAAGCAAGCTGAAGTAACCTTGGTCTGGACTTCTAGGTACTTTATTAGGAGGAGCTACATTCAAATATGTGCCTAAGTGTGAATGTAGCATAGTCAACTGGACACTCATTGTTGGGGGAGGGAAAGTGGGAGGGGGGCACCTAGCACTGTGTGAATACATGCCTTTTCCAATATGATCTGCATAAAAATAAAAAAAGAAAGCCAGCAAAATAAGAATACTTGAAACACACTAGAATATATGATGTGTGTGTGTGTGTGTGTGTATGTGTGTGTGTGTGTGTGTGTGTGTGTGTTGTTTTACTGGATAATTGAACCCAGGAGCATTCTACCACAAAGCTATATCACCAGCCCTTTTTTAAAAAAAGGTCTCCCTAAGTTGCTGAGGCTGGCCTTGAACCTGAAACTCTCCTGTCTCAGCTTTCTAAGTACTGGAATTACAGGTGGGTGCCACCACACCCCGTTAGAATGTATAACTATTAACCAAAGAGGCTGTACATCAAATGATAGCATGCCAAATATATGTAACATCATTTCTTTCATTTACTTAGAGTAAGAAAACCAAGAGCCACCCCTCCCTCAATTAAAATATTTTTCAAGAACTAGAAACTGTCTAAAGCTAGTTTCCTAAATATTATGGCCTTGTAGAAAACTATGTATATAAATCATTTGTTTTGTTTTTAAATCATTATACTATTGTTATAATACTCCAAAAATTGTAAAGTTTTGAACTTTTGGGATGTGTTATAAACTCCTTGAATAGAAATAACATGCTTCTAAGTTTACACATAGCACACAGTAGATACTCAATAACTATCTCTGGTACAGATTTATTTCAGTAAACTGAATAAGAAATCAAAATGCTTGATGGGGTAGGAACCAAATTTTGCTAAATTATGAAATTATTTTCCCTATGTCTGCACCCCACCAGCCCGCGGTGGCCTCTCCTTTCTTCTCTACTCCATGTGTTCCTTCAGCCATTCCCTGGAATTTCTCCATCCCCCAGAGTACCTCTTATTTGGTCAGCAATGAAAAAAATACCATTTAAATCCATTTAATATTGCTGGGCGTGGTGGTGCACGCTTGTAATCTCCACGCTTGGGAGGATGAGACAGGAGGATCACACAGGTTCGAAGCCAGCCTCAGCTACTGAGTGAGGCTCTCAGCAACTTAGTGAGACCCTGTTTCCAAATAAAATATAAAAAAAGGTCTGGGAGTATTGCCTGGAGGTAGAAAGCCACTGGTTTCCACCCCCAGTACCACACACACATAAAAATAAATAAATAAATAAATCCACTGAATATCTTATTATTTTAAACATTTCTTGAATAAAGGTATATTTTATATGTCTACTTCTACCATTAGCAAAAACCTTAATCCAGGAAATTGACCCAAAGAAATGTTAATCATGAGGACTACCAGGAAGATGGCGACCGAGAAAAGCGGGGCTTAAGAGCCCCGCTAACAACCAATCTCCATTACCACAAAATCAGCACCTTTCATAGCCAGAAAACACCATCACCAGAGAAACAAAAAAATCACCAGACTCCAGAGAGAAAGCGGACTGAGAACAGAGCTGAGAGCCACAGAGGAGATACACCGGCCTCACGCCCGAGGACGCGGCAGCTGCGCCATACTGCCGGCGGCAGTGGCAAATTCACCGGACGGCTTGCTGAGGTGAGCCGCTGTGGAACAGCCAGGCGGGATCTTTCGGCGCAGGGATCAGCTAAAGCTCCCAGTGGCTGAGCTCAGCACACGCTGCAGGGACTCAGAGTGGAACTCAAAACCAGAGAAGAAAAAATACGCCAGCCTCACAGCCGAGGGCGTGGCAGCGGCGCCATATTGCCACCGACGGCAGCAACAGTGAATTCACCGAGTCCAGTACAGCTACATCTGCGTACTCAAGAACAGTGAGTCAAATTGCGGGCCACAGAGGAGAAATCCTAGTACTGTACTCCCTGGGACTTGACCCAGTGGGGGAGTGGCGGTGGCAGAGATATCACACCATAGGAGAACATGCAACCTGGCACCCCCCATAGTCTAAAGCAGCCTCTATCGACTCCCTGGGTCGGAGACTCTGTGATACAACCCAGTAAAGGAGTAGTGGGGTCAGAGATACTACAGACTCGAGATCCAGAGAACCTTAAGCGAAGTTATAGTGACCCAAGGGAAGAACCCAGAGAAGGCACAAACTTCGGAAATCATGGGAAAGAGGAATAACACTGGAGCAATGAATGCCCACAACCCCACAACAACAGAACCCGATAAAACAGAAAATCAGAGATTTCTAGAAGATCAAATCAGGAAAATAACTGTAGAAATAATAGAGGTGCTTCGAAAAGAATTCAGAGAGAGCCAAAAAGAGATAAAAGATGCAATTAATGAAGTAAAGGCCTCAATTCAAAGCATGAACAACCGATTAGACCACATGGAAAACAGAATCTCGCTTTTAGAAGATGATCATTCCAAAAATGAACGCATAATTTCTAATCTAGAAAAAAATATCCAACAGCAGGAATCTGACATTGAAGAAATATGGGCCCATTTTAAGAGAGCTAACCTAAGAATAATTGGAATAGAGGAGGGAAAAGAAAGTAAAACCAAAGGGATCAACAATATCTTCAAGGAAGTAATAGCAGAAAATTTTCCAAACATAGAGCAAGAGGTTGATACACAGGTCCAGGAAACTTATAGAACTCCCTTTAGACAGGATCTGAGAAGAGGATCCCCATGCCACATAATTGTCAAAATGACCAATGTGGAAGCCAAGCAGAGAATCTTAAAGGCAACAAAAACAGAGGGCCAAGTGACATTCAGAGGCAAACCAATTAGAATCACTCCAGACTTCCCAAACCAAGTCATGAGAGCCAGAAGGGCTTGGAGTAACATATTCCAAACTCTGAAAGAAAACAACTTCCAGCCAAAAATTTCCTACCCAGCAAAACTATCTTTCAAATTAGATGGAAAAATAAGAAGCTTCCATGACAAACAGAAACTGAAGGAATTTATGTCTTCAAAACCAGCGCTAGAGAAAATACTCAAAGAGATTAACTACAAAGAAGAAATAGGTAACACACAGCAGAACCAGAGAAACAAGACTTTCCATCCAACAGACAACTAAGATTAGTTATCTGTGGAGATTCATTATTTATGTTAGTCTTATACCTATCTCTAAATTGTATTGTTTGCTTTTATTGCTAATTTTTAGGATTTCTAGTTGGAATATTAATATACCTTCAGATATAGCATTTGGAAATATTTTATCCCATTCTATCAGTAACTTTTAACTCTGTTTACATTGTCTTTGGATATACAATATTTTATTTTTTAGGGAGTTTGTATACCCTTTTGTTGCCTGTGCCATTGAAATCATATCCAAGAAATCACTGCCAATTTCAGTGTTGTGAGGTTTTATGACCCAGATTTTCTTCTAAAAGTTTATAGTCTTAAGATTTATATTTAGGTCTTTTATCTATTTTGAGTTAATATTTGTATATGGGATTAGGTAAGGGTCCAATTTTATTCTTTTTCATGTAGTTATTATTTTTCAACAATATTTAGTTAAAAGATTATTTCCTCCACCAAATGTTCGTGGAAACCTTGTCAAAAATAACTTGACAATATAGGGAAGAATTTAGCTCTAGGCTTTTATTTAACTCCAATGGTTTATATATCTGCCTTTAGAACAGTACTACACTGTTTCAATTATTGTAGCTTTATATGGTGTGAAATCAGAAAATATATATCATCTAGCTTTGTTCTTTTTCAAGATCGTTTTGGGTATCTAGAGTCCATATTCCATATTAGGATAGATTTTTTTCTGAAAAATAAATATATAAATATATGATAGTTTCACCTAAAAAAATAGAAAAAAAATATTCTCTGGTAAGAAAGAAAGCAAAAAGAAATATTGAAATGTTATTTAAGTCATCAAAAGCTTGGTATCAGACAAATGAAACGGTTATGTGAGATTATCATTTTTAATTTTGGATAAATTGCTATAATACTAGATGTCAACCACTAAGCCAAGCATGGGAAGGAGGGATGGGTAGAGAATGGGGTGGGGATCGGGTGGGGGCTGAATGGGCGATGTGTGCATGTATGTCTACAAAAGTTTGTATCCCACTATAATGTATGAATACAGTGCACCAATAAAAAAAAAACTGAAAAAAAAAGAAATGTTAATCATTTCATTTCATTTTTCTTTAGGCCACTGTTAGAGACTTTGGGTTGTATAGCTGGCTTTGTTTCTCATTTTGGTTTAAGTACATTTCAATAAATGAGGGCTCCAACAACCTCAGCTTGGACAGAATGACCTTGGCTCTGGCTCAGGGCCTGGTAATAGGGAGAGCAGAGAGCAGAGAGCCTAGCGATGTCAGCTTCCTTGACATCCGTTTTACAACTCAAAGCCACAATTTGGGCTCATAAAGTAAACATCTTTTAAGCTTTAGGCTACAAAACCCTTCCAGAGATGACAATTATATTTAGATAAATATATACATACACACATATTTATATACAGACACTCAATACACACATCTTTTATGGCTTTTCAGGCCTTAGAAAATACTGAACATCAATCAGATTTGTTAAAATGTCAGAAATAAGCTGTATGTGGTAGTGCACACCTGTAATACTCATACTTGGAGGCTGAGACAGGAGGACTGCAAGTTCAAGGCCAGCCTCAGTTACTTACTGTGGCCCTCTGCAACTTAGACCCTGTTTCAAAATAAAGAACAAAAAATAGGGCTGAGGGTATACAGGTAAAATGCCCCTGGGTTCCATTCCCAATACTGCAAAAACAAAGTCAAAAACAAAGTCAGAAATATTAATTTCTTCTTTAATATTTTATCTCTGTGAAGTACCAAAGAAATGACAACCTGGGTATTAAAGTAAATCTTCTATTTATCCTCAGATATGGCCAAACTGTATAATAAAAGCATCCTTATAGTCTTACATAAGCATCAAGCTTTTATCCACATACCTTGAAAAAAATAAAACTGAATTAAACAATGGTCACGCATCAAGCTTTTATCCACATACCTTGAAAAAAATAAAACTGAATTAAACAATGGTCACTCAACAATGTCTGTTCAACAGAGAACAAGTGAATATACAAACGCTAATATAAATCATCTGGCAAAAACATCACGGAGGTCTCCCAGGTTCTGGGCTCTGGAGAGACAAAAAAACAAAACACAAAAAACCCACAAACACACAAAAAACAAACAACATTTTTCTTGCCCTTGGGGCCTTCTAGGCTAGATCTTTATCTACATACAGAAAAACATGTAACTATCATTTTATTTTTATAAGTATCATCATTTACAGTGATATAATAAGGCCTATTATGGAAGCATGGAGAAAGTACTATGAGAGGTATATGCCTGTATTTGGAAGATTGACGCGGGAGACTGCAGGTTCGAGGCCAGGCTTAGCCACTTAGGAAGACCTGCAACAACTCAGTGAGATCCTGTTTCAAAGTAAAAATAAAAAGGGCTGGGGGGGTGTAGTTCAGAGGTAGAATGCTCCTGGGTTCAATTCCTAGTGCCCCCATTCCTCCCCCCACCCCGAAAATGTACTATTGGGAACACAGGAAGCACAGACGGATTTTGTCAGGTACATTAGGGAAGTCTCAGGGGTGACCCAGGGCTGGCCAGCTAATCAGGAATGTGCCAAGTTGGACTGGGTTGGGAAGGGTCTTATGTACAAAAGAAGTTGTGCAAAGGACAAGGGCAGTGTGTATCTGGAGAAGTCAGGGTGCTACCAGAGTGGCAGTTTTCCCTGTAATGCAGGGTAAGGTAGGCAAACTGGGCTATTAGGGGATTTATTATTATTTTTTTAAATTTTTTATGGTACTGAGGATGGAACCCAGGAGCTTTCTACCTCTGGGCTATACTCCCAGACCTATTTTCTATTTTATTTGGAAACAGGGTCTCACTAAATTGTTGAGAGCCCCACTAAGTAGCTGAGGCTGGCTTCAAACCCGTGCGATCCTCCTGTCTCAGCCTCCCAAGCGCTGGGATTACAAGCATGCTCCACCACGCCCGGTCTATTAGGGGATTTAAAAGAAAACTTTTGAAGTGATAAGGGAGGCTAACTTGATTGAGCTCCTCATTCACTTCCTGGGACTATCTCAATTTAATTATTTAACAGGGTAGAAAGAAATGCAGATTACTGACATTCAGAAAAAGATAGCTGTAGAACTATGCTTTAAGTAATGAAATGACCAGGAAATGCCATTTCCTGCCAAATCTTGGACAATAGTCTTCACATCATGTTATGCTGACTTAGAGAAGCGAAGGCAGTGTCAGCTGTATTTGACGGAATGCTGAAGATATGGAATGGAAGGACTGGTAAGCACGATGGCAGGAGCAAACCTGCCTTTGATTCAATAAAATTAGATTTATATTTTGAATTAAAGTGACTTAAAGTTACAAACGATTTTAAACACCTGCCTTCTATCTTTTCTATTTATTTAATGGCCTATTCAACTTGTGAGTAATTTGAAAAGGCAGACTTCATAAAAGGTACACTTCATAAATATATTGTACCATTCAATCTTGATGACAAAACAGCGTTGTAAGCTGGGCGTGGTGGCGCACGCCTGTAATCCCCGCGCTTGGGAGGCTGATACAGGAGGATCGCACAGGTTCGAAGCCAGCCTCAGCCACTTAGTGAGGTTCTCAGCAGCTTAGTGAGACCCTGTTTCCAAATAAAATAGAAAATAGGTCTGGCAGTATAGCCCGGAGGTAGAAAAGCCTCTGGGTTCCACCCCCAGTACCACAAAAACAAACAAACAAACAAACAAACAAAAACACCCAAACAGCATTGTAAAGCACTATGCTGAAAAATATCTAGCATTTCCTAATCATACACCTTTACTTCTTCATAAACTTTTTATACAGTCTCAGATGCAATAATAACAGTACTGCTTCTGCCATACCCACTTGTTTACATAGCTGTCCATATCTGGATGAGAATCATTTTTGAAACATGATTAGAGGCATCAACAGCTCTTAGGGCGCTGCTGGAGAGATGCTGTCCTCCTCCTTCCAAATCCTCTGTACCAGACAGGTCTCGCCACCTCCTCCCGAGTATGCCCTGCAATCCCAACGCTGCCTTTTAACTTAATCCCGCTGTCCCAGTTCTCACTCCACTCCCTTGTGTCTTGGGTAAGAGGTGGAGTAGTAAAAAGATGAAGACAGGAGGCAATGGGCCCACAGACTAGGGAGAGAGGGCAGATGAAATAAGGAAGGAATAAAGGGAAAACAAAGCAGAAAGGAATCCAGGAGAGCAAGAGAAATTAGGAAGAAAATGTCAGGAGGGTCTGGTGAGGAACGGGGGCAGGTTAAGAAATTGACACAGATGTAAAGGTGTCAGGAAGTAACCAAGTCAGACACCCCCCACCCCCGCATCCTGGGGGACACATTGCCAGAGCTTTAGTGTACTTGGGCTCCTTGATTCTTTTTTTGGTGGGTACTGGGGCTTGAACTCAGTGGCATTTTACCTCCAAGCTATGCCTCCAGCCCTTTTATATATATATTTTTATTTTTTTGTAGATGTACATAACACTTGGTTTATTTCCCTCCAAATCCTACATATATATATATATATATATATATATATATATATATATATATTTTTTTTTTTTTTTTTTAAACAGGGTCTTGCTTAGTTTATATCTCCTATACCACCATGCCCAGCTTCAGGCATTTAGATTTTGAAAGACTTTCGCTTTCAACAAGTTCCAAGAATCAGACTTTAGTCTTGTCCCGGAATGAGAGTAAAATTTCAAGGTCAAATATAAAGCACACATTCTTGTCATAGAACCAAAGTATAGACTGCATGGTTATAAGATTCCTCCCTCATCAGCCCTTTATAAATCCATGTGCAATTAAAATGGATCATGAAGATGGGCCTAGTGGTGCACGCCTGAAATACCAGTGCTTGGGAGGTTGAGATGGGAGGTTTGAGGCCAGCCTCAGAAATTTAGTGAGATTCTGTTTCAAGATAAGAAAGGAGAGCTGGGCATGGTGGCCCCTGCTTGTAATCCCAGCATTTGGGAGGTTGAGACAGAAGGATCACAGTTGGCAGGCAGCCTCAGGTACTTAGTGAGGCCCTTTGCAACTCAGTGAGACCTTGTTTTAAAATAAAGAATAAAAAATAGGGCTGGAAGTGTCACTCAGAGGTAGAATGTCCCTGGGTTCCAGCCCCAGTACTGTAAAAAAAAAAAGAAAGAAAGAAAGAAAGAAAAGACCAGGATGTAGCTCAGAGGTAGAATATCCCTGGGTTCAATCTCTAGTACCAAAAAAGAAAAAGGATAAATAAATTTAAATTGATCATGAACATGCAACTTCAGTCTTAATGGAATCTGCCAGAATCTTCATTCATGTTCATCTTCCCCACAACCCTAATTCTAAGGTAGCTCTGAGACCAAACAGAAATACTTTGTATTCATTCTACTTTCATGGCTAGGTTTTAAATGCAGCTACTCTGGCTTCTTAATTATCTTGGGACCTCAGGGGCAGAGTGGAGGGCCATTAAAAAACAGGTAGAACAACAAAAGGCGCTGCACCCTCTCCCTTCTCAGTGCGAACACCACGTCAGCCCACGGTGCAATTTTTTCCCCCCTTTGAAGTTTGGATGTTTCTGGCGAGGACTCACCCTGCTCGCGGGCCCAGCTGATGTTCTCTTGGCTGCCTGCATTCAGAAAGCCCTGTGAATGGCTGGCTGGGAGCCTGCTGCCTCTCCATTGGCCGCTGCCCTGAGCACAGGTGCCAAGTAACCATGCTGGGAGGCGAGCAGGCTGTCTGCAGG
Source organism: Muscardinus avellanarius (assembly GCF_963383645.1). Classification (NCBI taxonomy): domain Eukaryota; kingdom Metazoa; phylum Chordata; class Mammalia; order Rodentia; family Gliridae; genus Muscardinus; species Muscardinus avellanarius. Next base: position 57,256,151 of record NC_137797.1, read on the forward strand.
GCACTTCAGGCCGGTCTCCTAGACCAGGGCCCGCCTCATGCCAGCAGCGCAGGATGAATGCATTTTTTTCTTCCTCACTCTGGTTACGAGGTTGGCTCGCAGGGACACTGCCTACATCTAACAAAACACTACCCTGGGTAGCAGTCCCCTTGTGAGTGGGAAGAGTAGTCACTAGAAATCTTAAGACCTGTCCGTGCACGCACCATATAGGTATACAACAAAGATTCCAGACTTGGAAGCCCACAGAGGCCAGGTGGACCCCACAAATGAGAGAAGTGGGCAGGGTACGCAGTCAGCAGGGAAGCAAGGACTTTGGTGGAGTGGATCACTGGTCTCATCCAGCCACCACGCTCCAGACAGCGGCTGCTATGGAGGAAGCCCGATTTGCTTGGCCAAACCTGATATTTCCCTTTAGAGTGAGAAGCCAGAAATCTAGATTTGGGAGTAAAATCTACAAAATTTTGAACATCAGTAACTAGTTAAATTCAAACAAAACAATCCATGGTGCAGGCCAAACAAAACTCTTTTTTTTGGTGCCAGGTTTTGCCAGAGGGCCTACCATTTTGTACCCTTCGTTTCAGAGGACTAATTCTAAGGTTATTGGACAAAATGAATATCTTTTCTTTGTGTGTGTGGGGGTTTGGGAATGGAACCCAGGGGCATTTGAGCTCCGAGCTACACCCCCCCCCGCCCTATTTTTTTATTCTTTCTTTTGAAACAGGGTTTCAGTAAGTTGCAGAGGGCCTCACTAAGTAGCTGAGGCTGTCCACGAGCCATGATCCTCTGGTCTCAGCCTCCTGAATGCTGGGATTACAAGCGTGCGCCACCACACCTGGCTTGAATATCTGTTTTAGTTGTCATAAATAGAAAAGGTAGAAAATTCAGATCCATGATAATTTAGGGGGCCTCATGAATAAGCTACGATGTATATAGGTTTGGAAAACCAACTAAAATAATTTACAGTGACATATGTAGTGAGTTCTATTATTTTCTTGTGTGTGTGTGTGTGTGTGTGTGTGTGTGTGTGTGTGTTACTGGGGATTGAACCAAGGGTCACTCTGTCACTGAGCTACATCCTCAGTTTTTTGTATTTTTTATCTTGAGTCAGGGTCTCACTATGTTGTTCAGGTTGGCCTTGAACTTGGAATTCTCTGGCTTCAGCCTGAGTAGCTAGGATTACAGGTGTGTACCAGGCCTGGCTATTTTCTAGCTTTTAGGTAAATTTATTTGTAACTTAGATGCCAATTACTTGACTTATTCTAAAAATTCTCAGGATCGTTTTCCGAGCATCGTCCACGCTAGAACAGCTCATCTCCCTCATATTCCCTTTTGGGGCTCAGCCCAAATCTGGATGATAACCCTAAATTCTCTTATTAAAACAGTTCCTCAAGATAAGCACTGTTCATGTTGACCCCAGAAACTAGAGAAAAGCCATCTGCTCCCAGTACTACCACAAAACTCATTAATCGTCATTGCTAATAAAAGCTTTCCAGGATAATCTGCAGTTCCAATTCACTTTTCCTATCTTCCCACTTTGGACACATGCTAGAGAAATAGAAGAATCACTGAATCTCAAATCTATGACAAGTCTTAAATGTTAGTTACTTCTATCTACTACCTACTGGTAAAATTCCCCAAGGCAATGCCTGCCTGGAATTCGCCATCTTCCAGAGCAACCCGCCTGTACCACCAGCAGACATCTCCAACCCTAGAAAAGTCTCCCTGCACTGAAACAAAAACCTATCCACTGGCTCAACAGAAATGCACCACGTGCCAGCATTATGACTCATGCTGGTTGCTTTTATATGAAGATGAATAAGCTAGGACACTGCCCACCCCCCCCCAAGAGCTCACAGAAATGATTTTCAAAGTAAATACCAAACTTCCAAAAGAGCACTTTGTAAGTGCCCTCAAGAGAGAGGAAAATGCCAACAAATCGAAATCCCAGGACATAGGGAAGCTCATGAGAAGTTAAAATAGAAATACTTACAAGAAAGGAAAGGTTTAATGATTAAAAAAAAATTCCAGGCGTGATGGCACATGCTTGCAATCTCAGTACTTGGAAGACTAAGACAGGAGGATCACAGGTTCAAGGCCATCCTTAGCAAATTAGTGAGACAATATTTCAAAATAAAAAAGTAACATTTTTTACTATTTTTAATTTAGTTCTTAAAATTAAAAAATAGGGCTAAGGGTGGAGGTGTAGCTCAGAGGTAGAATGCCCAGTATCATAAAAACAGAAAGAAAGAAATCGTTAAGAATACTGACATATAAAAGTTTCCCAGACATCCCTTCCTAATCTAGGAACCAAAGGCTAAGAGGAAAACTAATTTCATTGTCTGCTATAGAAAAGGAGCAGAGTTACCCACAATTTTTCTTTCTTTCTTTCTTTCTTTTCTTTTATTTTTGTGGCACTGGGAATGGAACTCAGGGGCATTCTACCTTCGAACTATACCCCCAGCCCTATTTTTTTATTCTTTATTTTGAAATAGGGTCTCACTGAGTTGCAAAGGGCCTCACTAAGTAGCTGAGGCTGACTGCGAACTGTGATCCTCCTGTCTCAGCCTCCCAAATGCTGGGATTACAAGCATCTGTCACCATGCCTGGCTAATAAAATATTATTTTTAAGTTGAGAATTACTCATTTAAAAAACACAAAGAAATTAGACCATATGGGCAGGTATACTGTATGGATGGGTGATTTCTAAAGTAAAAATGAACCTTTAGTAGGAATAATTAACATTCCAAAATGGAATCTACAGTGTTCTAGAACTCATAAAATAAGGGTTCTTGGAACTAACATGTGAAGATATTTTATAGCTAAAGGACCCAGTTTCAAAATAAAGAATACGAAATAGGGCAGTGAGTATAGCTTGGAGGTCAAATGCCCCTGGGTTCCATCCCCAGTATCACAAAAAATAATAATATTCTATTGGCACAAAAACAGACATATACATTATATATAGTTAGAAAACATAACAAAAACAAACAAATTCTACCACTATGCTTAGTTTTCTATCACCACTGATATAAGTGTTATATGTCTTTCCAAATATTTTTCTAAAGTGCAAAGCTCTAGGTAATATCTATTTTGAGTCTCCAACACCTAACAATTTAGTCACATAAAAACTCTGATGTAGAAGACATGACCCACTGGTCTACACAGGTAGAATTTTCTGAGCATCAATAACCACCATCATTAGTCCCCTGAGGGCTATGCCCCCTTTTTTTTTTTTAAGCTCACCTCTAATCCCCAGTCCCCAAATATACATTTCAGATGAGAAAACTAAGATTCAAAAGTGTTAGGCAACTATGCTACAAAACATTAAGTGACACAGCTGGGTTTCAATCCATCTATGTATGGCCCCAAAGCCCATGTTTTTTCACCTTGGTACCAACGTAAAGTGAAGATCACAGATTCTACATATGAAAATGATTAAAAGTCATTAACGGGTCCAAATCCTCATTTTGAGAGAGAAAAATAGTGTCATTCTCATTTTTCAAAAAGAAACTCCATGTCAGGTGGTGAACAGGGCAGGGTACCGCTGAGCCTCAAATATAGGTAAGATGGATGACGACACTACCCTTTTAGTACAGTAACCCTGTGCTATGCAATGTTCGAACTTAGAGTTTTCTGGGGTTTTAGGTAAAACAAACACACCCACAAGCCATCCACAATTAATCACTAGGGAGCTATTTTTGGTGTATAAAAACAAAAATCTGCAATGTAACTGCAGAGTTAGGCCAATGCGTACCACAGTGTAATACTTCCCCTGGGGCTTATGAAGTCCTGCTTCTCAGGCTACTGGGAAAGACACACTGGAAATCCATGGACCTGCCTGGATGAGATTCCCAGATTTGTCCTTGAATGCCTAAGTAACGTTGGGCAAGGTATGGACCCTCTGCAAAACTCAAGTTGTTTTATCTTTCTAACAGAATAAATAGCCAACCTTGTGAGCTTATACAAAGATGTTAATAAAGAAGGATTCATATATTCAAATAATGAATGAATGAATGGAGGACATAAGGCATGAATGACAAAAGACTTAGATTTTCACATGAATGTAAGATATGATAACAGCCAGATAGAGTAGCACACACCTGTAATCCCAGCACTGGAGAGGCTGAGATAGGTTCATGACCAGCCTCAAAAACCTAGTGAGGTCCTCAACAACTTAGACCCTGCTTCAAATTAATAATAAAATAAAATAAGGCTGAGGGTGTAGCTTGGAGGTAAAATGTCCCTGGGCTCAAACCACAGTGCCCGCCCCCATGAAAATATGATTAACAGGAAAAACTAATAATAATATATCCGTATAGCTAAACTTGAGTGAATATTAGTTATATCAAGCACAATTCTATATGAATTATCTCATTTAATTACTCATACTATTCTCTCAATTTTATATACAAGTAAAGTGAGGCTGACGAAGTTGAGAACTTGTCTGTGATCATCACCTGGTCAGCAGCTGAAGCTGGGCTGTGAAGTCAGCCCGTCTGCTCTTCATTCTATGCTTTTTACCTGCAGGAAAGGGAGGTTCCTAGAATCTTTTACTTCCTTTCTCATTTCCAACAGCACCTGCTCCAGCCCCTTGGGGGAAAATTAATACTGAAATATATTCTGTTCCCTCAGCAACTTTTGCTGTTTCTAATGACATGGTTTTCTTTGGGAAACAAATAAAATGAGAATATAACCTTGAAGCTATTTTCACCTGTTGATGAGGGTAAAAAATGATCTTCTGTATTTCGGCAAGGCTATATTTAGTCTTACCAGGTGATTTCACAGGAAAAGTTTAAAAGGGTTTTCAATTCTTTCAGATACTGAATGAGACTTTTTAAAAGAAAACTTTTAACTTAAAATCTCAGTTCTGAGGAAAACTTAAAAGGAAGAATAAGCCTTGGAGATAAAATTCTAAATTAGGTAATATTGACATTTAAAAGAAATTCATTAATCTACTGAGCCGTGCTCTCCCACACTTCTTTCCTCTTAACTAGCAGTTCCTGTGGAGATAAATAGTATATGCCTTAGACATTGGCCTGTGGCTGCTGAATATATTTCTCCTGTGCATTTTTATTTTCTTGCCAAGGCATAACACCCAAATGACATGCCCCAACTTAGGACAAGTACACTCAGAAAATAAGTAGACAAAAATAGAATATGAGCCATAGACATGGGCCACATATGTTATTTCTAATTTTCTAGTGGTTACATTAAAACAAGCAAGAGAAACGGATGAGAACCAATTATTAATAATGTTTAATTCTCAATATAAAATACTATCATTTCAACATGTAATCAATTAATTAATTTTTTTTCGGATCTGAGGATGGAACCCAGGGGCATTTGACCTCCAAGCTACACCCCCTGCCCTATTTTTTATTCTTAATTTTGAAACAGGGTCTCACTAAGTTGCAGAGCGCCTCACTAAGTAGCTGAGGCTCTACGTGAACTGCGATCCTCTAGTCTCAGCCTCCTGAATGCTGGGATTATAAGCATGCGCCACCACACCTGGTATTGATTTAAATCAATATTTAAATATCAATAATTAAAATGCTTTTTTAAAAACTTCTTATATTATGTCTTCAAAATAAATCTGTTGTGTGTTTTACCTTGAGAGCACAGCTTAGCTTGGACGAGTCCCCTTTTGAGTCCTGGAGAGCCAAATATATTAGTAGCTTCTGATACTGAACAGTGTGGCTCTATGGAATACTCTCAAGAGTATAATGAAAATAAGAAAATCAGCTTCTCATCTCCAAAGCATTGGCCAAGGTTAAAGATCTCAACTGGTTGGTAATTCTATGCTTTTTTTTTTTTTTTTTTTTTTTTTGGTGGTACTGGAGGTAAAACCCAGGGGCATTCTACCTCTGAGCTCCACCCCCAGCCCTATCTTTTATTCTTTATTTTGAAACAGGGTCTCACTGAGTTGCAAAGGGCCTCATTAAGTTACTGAGGCTGACCTCGAACTGAGATCCTCCTGTCTCAGCCTCCCAAATGCTGGGATTATAAGCGTGTGCCCCCATGCCCGGCTAATTGTGTGCTTTTTAAGAGGGACATGGTGTGAGTATAAATGTCCCTTAGACTAGAATTTAAATAACAGCCCATATTGCAAACAGAGGAAATTCTCACTGGGAACTGCAAGACATGCATCAGAATCCCTGCACATGTAGTTTGAAAAGGAATATTTTATATTAGAGTATAATTCCACCTTTGGAAATAAGGATTATATAGATACCCACCATTTTCACTGTTTAAATAATAATGAGCACTGTATATAATAATGAAAGTGTGGACACCCAGTGTGATCCAGCAAGGGAAGCACTGAGAGAGAAGGTGGGAATGAGAACCGGTGGGCAGGAGGTTCTGAAGCCCAGACCAACTGGTTTCCCTCTCCTTTCTTCTCTTTCCTCCTCCCTTCCTTGTCTCACCTGATTGAAGTCTATTCTCAGAAGTCTCCTCCCTTGAAAGGTTTTATCCAATCACCCATCGAAAACATACCCACTTCTGGGGGGGGGGTGGCTCAGTGGGAGGTCCTGGGTTCAATCCCCAACACCCAAAATAAAGTAAAAGAAACCCGCTGGCCCCCAACTCAAGCAATCTATCCCACTGCTATGTTTATTTTTTTTTTTTAACAGCACTCCCTGGCCTTAGGTATACATCTATTCATGGCTCATTAGCTATTTCTCCCCCTGGATTGGAAGCTACATGAGGTAGGAAAGTCATTTAATTTATTGTGAAATTCTAGTACATGCATAAAATATGTTATTAATAGGTTTTCAATCAATGTGTTTATGTGGCAATACCATACTCCCACCTCCAATTCATTATCAGGCATTATGATAGGTGCAAAGGGGTCACCCTTTGACTTGGTCAAATGGAGGCTCTCGCTTCTCACATTCCCTGAGGACCAAGAGAATGTGGGCCACATCCTGCCTCACATATAGGGAATGTTCTACATATACAAATGTCCCTTAGTACCCACAGGGAAGTGGTTCCAAGACCCCCTTAGATACCAAAATCCGATGGTGCTTAAGTCCCTCATATCAAATAGTACAATACTTGCATACAACCTACACATATCCATATTTTAATCATTTCTAGATTACTTATAATACCTAATACAATGTAAATGCTATATAAAAAGTTGATGTAGTACATATTGTTTATGGAATAAAGTAAGAAAAAAGTCTGTGCATGTTTGGTACAGATGCAATTTTTTTCTCTTTTTGATCAGTGGTTGGTTGTACTCGCCTATGCAGAACCCGTGGACTGGAGACACTATACATTATCTGGAATTCTCCCCATCAATACAGCTGAGCCGGCTTCTAGGGCTGGGCCAGTCTGCTGCAGATCCTTCCCATCCTTCCCAGGACCTGTGCAGAGCTAGAGCTGGGGGTGAGAAGGGAAAGAGCTGAGGCCTCTAGTTATTCCAGTAGAGAAGATTGCGGCCTGATCCTGCCAATGTCCAGGATAAGGCACATAAGGCCTGGTTTCTGTCTGAAGCAGTGTTGTTCATAGAATGTGCTGCAACTATGGAAATGTGCTCCACTCACACTGTCCAGTACGGCAGGAACTGGCCACAGGGGGCTAATGTGTACTTGTTTATAGTAAGTGTGACTGAGGAACTGAGCATTTTAATTTTTATGTCTAATTTTAACTAAAGTTAAATTTACTGGCCAGTATCAACTGCCTTGGCCAGCACACATTTAGTGAAAAAGATAATTAATCATCACACCACAGATTTGTATTCATTTTCTATTGCTGCTATAATAAATCATCATACATTTAGTAGTCTAAAACAAAACAAATAGAATATTATGTTATGTTCTAGAGGCCAGAAGTCCAAAGGGGCTAACAGAAGGGGTTACCGTGGTAGTGCCGGCAGGGCTGGCACCTGGAGGTCTAAAGAAGAAGCTGGTCCTTGTTCTCCTCGCCCTCTAGAGCCCACTGCTGCCCCTTGGCCCTGGATTGGAAGTGCACTCCAACCTGCTTGCCCTGGCCCACCGCCACCTTCTCTCCCATTGAGCCTCCTGCATCCCTCTCACAAGGACTCAGATAATCCAGGGCAACCTGCCCATCTCAAGTTCCTAGACTTTATCATAGCTGCATATGCTTCATTCTGAGGATTACGATGAAGACATCTTGTGTATGTGGAGGGGGATTATTCAGCCTATCACAGGTTCTGAGATAAGACAACTCAGAGCGACAGAAAAAGAGAGCCACAGAAGAATTTTTTATTAGAAACATGACATGAAAAATTTTGTCTGGTGGCAGAATAATTGGAGAAAGGTCATACTGGAGGTCTGGGAGCCCAACAGAGATGTTCATTGGAAGGAAAAAGCAGAGGAGGAAAAGCCTAAAACCAGGTAGCAGTGGTGGACAAGGGGGAGAAAGGACAAAGGATTAAGGCAGTAGAATCCAGACTCCTGAGGGGACCGTCAGCCTGAGAGGATGCCTGTGGGAAGAACAGAGAGAACTGTAATGCTCGCCTCTAGGAATTCCAGTTGGGAATTTAGAATGTGTGACTTCATGTCCATCAGTGTCACCTTGAATTGATTCTGCTCACGGATCAAAACAAGAGAGCATTTCCCATAAAGTGCAGGTGATAAAAGTTGCTCCTCAGGTAAGCACTATGTAGGATGGCATTAGATGTTCAGTGACTCGGAGACGTACCCTGAACAAGGGGACAACAGGGTCAGCCTGACCTCCAGGGGATTTGGGTCATTTTACCTTAATGCCAAAGCATGCTTATCTGGGATTGAGAGTTTTAAAGGCTATGAAGCAAAGGGTTCAGAAGTTTCAAAACCAGAAGATAAATCTGATGGGTTCATCTGAATATAGTATAGTGATTAAGTCTATGGGCTTTGATATATCAAAGGCCTGGGTTCAAAAACTGCCTTTGTCATGTTACTAGCGTTCTGAGCACAGAGGAACCCATTTAGCTCTCTGAACACTAGTTTCTTCATCCTTAAAGGAGAGATAATGCATATTATAGGGTTGCTATAAACAATATTTTATTTCATGCCCAATACAGTGTATCCAATAAAGAAAATTATTATTATTAACTGAAAGTCCTATTTGGAAAATCATAATCAGAAAAATATACTGTCTATTATTAGTAAGTCTAATAATGTTCCCTAAATAGGTGTGTGTGTGTGTGTGTGTGTGTGTGTGTGTGTGTGCGTGCGTGTATGAAACTGGAGGTCGAATCCAGGGGCATTCTACATCTGAGTTACACCTCCAGTCCTATTTTTTATTATTTATTTTGAAACGTAGTCTCACTAAGTTTTAGAGGGCTTCACTAAGTAGCTGAAGCATTACAAGTGTGTACTACCATTCCCAGTCCCCTAAATAGTTTTTAAAACCCAGTCAAGTAGAGATTTTAAACCTGGAAAGAAACATATTAGTAAATCCTCATAAAATAACTATGGATAATCTAATGACATGGCCTTTTAAATCTTTGCAATAGCCAGGCATGGTGGCACACGCTTGTAATCCCCGCACTTGGGAGGCGGAGACAGGAGGATCGCGCACGTTCAAAGCTAGCCTTGCTCACTTAAGAGACCTTGTTTCCAAATAAAAAATATAAACATAGGTCTGGGAGTGTAGCCCAGAGGTAGAAGGGTTCCATTCCCAGTAACACACACACACACACACACACACACACACACACACACACACACACACTAAAAAATCTTTGCAGTAAGTTCCAGCTGAATTGGATTTCTTTAGTTTCTATTCTAGCTTTGAATGTCCCATCAGGCTTCACCAGTGTCTTCAGGAATATAGTAAAATTCACTTCTAGTTTATTCAGCTTCCGTGGCTCCATAATGAATTAAAAAAATAAACCAAATGCACAGGGATCCTCAGTTTATGAACTAGTCCTTGAAGGAATATGTAGAGTTGGTATGAAAGCTAGACGCAAAAGAACAAGAACAAGCAAATCTATAAAGACAAGAAGTCGATTAGTGGTTGCTTAGGACTGGGAAGGGAGAGAGAAAGAGAGGGGGGGAGGGGAGGGGAGGGGAGGGGAGAGGAGAGGAGAGGAGAAGAGAAGAGAAGAGAAGAGAAGAGAAGAGAGGAGATGCAAACTAGAATTTGGGAAATCAGAACTTACTTTTCGCATAACCCATTTGGAAATTTATTTCTCTGTAAAAATTGAGTTACTTTATTTTGGGAACCAGCCATAGGATTAGGAGAGACATTATTTTGGTTTTCTGGCATAGATGAAATTAAACAGATTGCTCTATGTTTCATTTTGAGTCTTGCTCGGGTCATGTTGTGACTGGAGAGACGAAGTAATCCCCATCTTCTGGTACTGAGAGACAGCCTGTCCTGTAACTGACTAACTGGAAGATGGTCTATCTAAAATGCAGTGCATTTGTTTGTACCTTTCTGGGGCAAGATGTTTCATTGTGTACATCAAAGACAACAGTGAACCAACTTTACTAAAGGCTTTGGCTAAGTAAAACAATTTTATGAATAGACACACTGTTAACAAGACATAGAGAAAGGGAAGACTGAGGAGGAAATTGGGTTTTAAACAAAAAATACTAAATATAAGTTTTTTGTTGATAAGTCCTATATAAGGTGTGATGTACATGATTTAGAAATTAATACCAATCCATATTTTTTTACTAACACTTAGAGAAAGCAGTTAAAATTTCTCAGTTATAGGATGCTTGAAGTAACATGATTTGACCACCTGGCTTCCTATTTGCAAACTCTAATTACCAAATTACCAAAGGATAGAAAATTAAAATCTAATTTTTCGCTGTCCACCAATAGTGTGTGTATATGAGTATGTGTATATGTATATGTGTTTGTATACATATGTGCATCTTGTGCATATATATATATATATATATGTTTATATTTTGGTACTAGGGATTGAATTCAGGGGTATTCTATCTCTGAGATACAGTCCCCTCCCCAGCCCTTTTTATTTTAAAACAGGGTCTCACAAAGTTGCTGAGGCTGACTTGAACCTGCAATCCTCTTGTCTTAGCCTCCCAAGTACTGGAATTACAGGCATGTGCCAACATGCCTGGCCACAAATAGCATTTTTAAAACAATACCTTCTAGATGCCACTCCACCTTATAAGACACACTGTAAGGCTGCTCATAAAGTCATTCCACAGGGACGATCCATCATAGTTAACGGTCACTATGGAAACCTGCCTGCAGTGCCTAATGGACAATTTGTAATTAGGAGCAAGTGTGGGATGCAGGCTTCTAGTGAGGAGACTGTAATTCCAGTGTCTTCTGGGGAGAGGGAGGAAGCCAGAGCATCCATGCAAGATTCTGAGCACGTCTGCACCGAGGGAGGTTGTGCTCTGAGGATGGGGAAGTGTAATTTTCTGGGGCCCATCAACATTTCTGAGAAGGACTCTAAAGGCCATAATAATACCACTGGGTGCCATGGTACTTTCTTGGGCCTCTCACCCATCTTTTACCGATGTTGTTCTGAACTACTTTAGTAACATATTGGCATGACACTGTCCCCTTATCCTAACCCTGTTCTTTTGTAAATGTGGAGTCAGAGAAGCAGCTCCCTTCAAAGACTTCAGGTGGGACTTGGACACTGTCCTGCATTCTCTCTCTCAGACTGCTGCCCTCATTACTGGGGACATGGGACATCCCTGGATGGCACCCTGACCTTTGTTCTCTTGGTGGTTCACTTGGCCATTGTATTTTTAATTGCCCAGCAGTCAACACCCAGGAGGCAGATATAATGAAGATGCAGGTCTGAGCAGGAAATCGTTTTTTTGGAGTGTGTGTGTGTGTGTGTGTGTGTGTGTGTGTGTGTGTGTGTGTTGCTAGGAACTGAACCTGCGGAGCTCTACCACTAAGCTACACTCACAGCCCCCTTTATGTTTTAGTTTGAAACAGGGTTTCACTAAGTTGCTGAGGCTGGCCTCCAACCTGCAATCCTACTGTCTCAGCCTCCGAAGTATTGGCATCACAGGTATGTGCCGCTGTGCCCGGATCATTCTGGAGATATTTCATATCCCTTATCTCATTCAAAACTAAATCATGCATAGGGTGTGGAGGTGGGGAAGCAAATCATCTGAGAAGAGAATTGATGAGAAGACAGAACACATTAAAAAGCAACTAGACAAGTAACGAAGACAAGCAGACGGTACTGCAGGCCCGTCTCTCCCCGCCCGTATGTTTTATCTCACACCCATATGTTCACTCTCAGTTCCCATATGGTTTCTTTCTCAATAAGAAGTCAGGATGGGGTGGGGGCAAGAACAAGCATGCACTCACTTTGTATCTATAAAAGTTGCCACAGACGGGGAGAATCCTAGAACATGGGAGACAGGAGAGCTGAGTTAAGAAGGCCCCGCCAGGCTGTGGTAAGCCCTGGACACAGGTTCCTTCTCTGCAGGGTTGAGTACTTCTGGGGGTTCGGTCGCAGCATGGCTGTGGGCCCTCTGTCCAGCTATGGGCATTTGCTCCTGCGCAAGGCGGTCTCCTGCCAGAGGCCTGATCCTGAACACAGCAGATTTGCAAGTGTGAGTTTGCCCACGATGCAGACGTCCAGCATGTCGGTGGTACCAACTTGCCTGATGTATGTACAGTCCCTCGTCTGGACCGGCTGGGTAATGATGAGGACTTTGGCCTGTCATTCCAGAAGGACGGAAGCCAGTGACTCATTACCCTCAATGACAGTGTGACCTGGTGTTGTGCTGTCAAATAGTCATAGCAGCACTATTCATCCTAACCCCAAAAGCAAAATAACTCAAGTGTCCATCAATTTAGGAATGCATAAATAAAGTATAGTATATCCCAACGATGTTTTTTTTTGTTTTGTTTTGTTTTTTTGTGGGTCTGGGGATGGAACCTAGAGGCATTTAACCTCCAAGCTACAGCCCCTGCCCAATGTTTTATTCTTTATTTTGAAACAGGGTCTCACTGAGTTGCAGAGGGCCTCACTAAGTAGCTGAGGCTGTCCGCGAACCGCAATCCTCCTGTTTCAGCCTCCCAAATGCTGGGATGACAAGCATGCACCACCACGCCCGGCTCCCAACAATGGGTTATAACTTTGGAAAAAAGGGAATTAAGTACTTTTACATGCTACATGGGTGGAGCTTGAAAACATGCTAAGTGAACAGAAGCCAGACATAAAAGGATCAACTGGTTCCATTTATATGAGGTGCTAGAAGAAGCAAATCTATAAAGATGGAAAGTAGATTAGTGGTTGCCTAGGAGTGGACGAGGGGGAGATGGGGAGTGAGGGTTAATGGGTATTGAGTGTTTTGGGGGAAGGGCGATGAAAATGCTAAAATTGATTGTGGTGATGATTGCATAATTTTGAATATACTTTTTTTGCAATGAATTTTTTCTTTTCTGTGGGTCTGGGAATTGAACCCAGGGGCATTCTACCTCCAAGATACATAACCAGCCCTATTTTTTATTCTTTATTTTGAAACAGGGTCTCACTAAGTTGCAGAGGGCCTCACTAAATAGCTGAGGCTGTCAGCAAACCGCATTCCTCCGGTCTCAGCCTCCTGAATGCTGGGAGTACAAGCATGCGCCACCATGCCCGGCTTGCAATGAATTTTTAATGGTTTGGATTAGAGTCTCCCAAAGGCCCATGTGTTAAAGGCATCATCACCAGTCTGTGGGTGATACTGGGAGGTGGTGGAACCTTAAAGAGGTGAGACTTGGTGAGAATAAGTAAGGTCACTGAGGGAGTACCCAAGAAGGGGATTTTGGGACCCCAGCCCCTTCTCTTACTCTTTGCTTTCCAGGTACCATAAAGTGAGCAGTTTCTCCACCACATGCCCCTGGCTATGATGTATGGTGCCACCACAAGCCCAAAGGAAATGGGGCTAAGCAACCACAGACTGAAGCCTCTGAAACTGTGAACCAAAATGAAACTTTCCTCTGTGTAAGTTGATTATCTCAGGTGTTTTGTTGTCACAGCAACAGAAAATTGACTAACACAAAATTGTATACTAGGTATAGTAAAGTGTATGGCTTATGGATTCTTTCTCAATAAAACTGCTACAAAACATCTCACCTTTTTCTTTTATTGATTCTTAAAAGGGAAATATATCCTAACAGTTATGGGAGCTTGCCCATAATCTGGAACCACAGTGTGAAAGCTCTCATATTTTTGTTATAGTAAGAAATGATACTTTAAAATAATTTTTCAGTTTCTTTTCTAGTATATTTATTGCATATGGCTCTCTACTATCCAGCTCTAATTGTCTTGAACTATTTTTTTTCTTTTAAATAAATTTATACTGTTGGGAATTGGTTTTTCATAGCCTTGGTTTTGACCTACCATAATTTCTCCTTGCACAGTTTATGCATCTGTATCTTTTGAGTTTTTTCTTTCTCCTTCTCCTTCTCCTTCTCCTTCTCCTTCTCCTTCTCCTTCTCCTTCTCCTTCTCCTTCTTCTTCTTCTTCTTCTTCTTCTTCTTCTTCCTCCTCCTCCTCCTCCTCCTTCCTCCCCTCCTCCTCCTCCTCCTCCTCCCCCCCCCTCCTCCTCCTCCTCCACCTCCTCCTCCTCCTCCTCCTCCTCCTCCTCCTCCTCCTCCTCCTCCTCCTCCTTCTTCTTCTTCTTCTTCTTCTTCTTCTTCTTCTTCTTCTTCTTCTTCTTCTTCTTCTTCCGTTGGTGGTACTGTGGCTCCTGGAAGCCCTTCTCCCTCCGGGCTACACTCCTAGACCTATTTTTACATTTTTATTTGGAAACAGGGTCTCCTAAGCCAGCGCACATGGCTGGCTTCGAACCTGCGCGATCCTCCTGTCTCTGCCTCCCAAGCACGGGGATTACAAGCGTGTGCCACCACGCTCGGCTTTTTCTTATTTTTTAATGCTTTGAATGTATACAAAATTACCAGTTCCAATCTTGAATGCGTGCGGGGAGAGGGGAAGGAAAGGGGACTTGGTGGGGAGGAGACCAAGAGTTGTGTACATGTATTTTTCTGGTATCTATATCTTCGAAAATAAGATGGAAGTTCTACCTAGATTCTATACAGTGGATAAAAATTTCCACACCGTTTACATTGTGAAAAATGTCCTGAAATTTTGGTCCATTAAGATCTAAAAATATCATATTAGAAGAGATCCTTGATCTCTGAGATCCTCCCAATTTGAACACTGTCTCCTTGTTACTCTCTCATTCACCGTTATTTGGATCTCTGTAAGGGACTGTATTTAATCTGCTGTGGTATGAAACTAATGTACATGTGTCTTCTCCTTAAACTTTGAGCTCCAGGAAGACAGGACACCTCTCCATCATCTGTGTATCTTCCCTACTGGGCACAATGCCCGACACATAGCACTAATTTAGCAAATGCTTATTAGATTGGCAGGGCTATGCCACTGCTGTTCATGAATGACATATAACCTGTAACAAAAAACATTAGCTGCTCACATCCACAAAGACATCGTGGAATCTTAACTGACTAAACCTAGAGAACAAAGAACTTCAAATTGATTTTATTTTTTCCTGAACTTTACTTTTAGAAATGGTAAATCTGAATTTTAAGAACTGGAGGAACTCTAGATGAAAAAGGAGATCCTATAAAGGAGCAAATAAGGCGACCTAACTGAGGAGATGGGGTGGGGGGGACTCTCTAAAGCACATGATGTACTTAAACAAACATATCAAAGTCAATCACTAAGCCAAGCATGGGAAGGTGGGGATTGGGTAAGGGCTAATTGGGTGATGGGTGCATGTATGTCTACACAAGTCTTTAATCCCATTAAGATGTATGACTGCAATGTACCAATTTAAAAAATTTAAAAAAGAACTGGTAGAATTTAGTTTTTTTTTTTTTTAAAAAAAACCTCTCCAGGGAAGTCTTTCAATAAGTCAAACCCATCTTGACCCTTGTATATTATCCATGCCCCGTGCCCATAAGTAGGAACTTCGGAGGTACTGATTGCCTAGCAAACAGAACAGGCTCAAAAGGAACTTGCTAGAGAAACAAATGCATAATGAGAACCGAGTTTCAGACTGCTCAACATGAGGTGCTGCCAGTTTCTAAAACCTGCTTTATCTATTCTCCAAAGCTACCTCATTAAGGAAACAACCAACTGTTTTCACTATAATTGCATTTAGTACAGCAGGAAAGTATCCCTTCTCCAGTCGTGCTCCCTATGGTCTGCTTGAAACCAACAAGCCAATGTGATCCTTTTCAAACAGAAAAAAAGAGCACAACCCTCCTCTGCTCCGAACTCAATCATCCAGGGTGGAAGCCAAGATTGCTCTCATCCACCTTCCTAAGACACCATTACTCTGACCTTCCCCGGCGGTTCCCCATCTCCTTCCCTGCAGGCCAAAATGCCAGGCATGCTCCAGCTTCAGGATCTTTGTACTGGCTCTTCTCAAGACACCCCAGTGACCAGCCTCTTCTCCTCCTCAAAAGAGAAGCTCAAACTTTACCTTCTCAATGAGGTCTTTCCTGCTCATTGCATCTAAAAATGCACCAACATTCCCACCAGAGGAATTTTCTGTCCCCTCCCCTCTGCTTAACTTTTCTCATAGCGCTTATCACCATCTGAAGCACTGTATATTTTGTTTATCCTACCCCTCTGGAATATAACACTAAGAGTACAGGAAAAATGTCTGTTTTGTTCACTGCCCTTTTGCCCTGAAGCCTAGAACACTGCCTGCCAGAGAGTAGGCATTCAGTAAATATTTGCAGAATGAATTGGTTAATACATCTTGCAGGGAATTTCAGCCATTGAAATGTTCTGGTATTCAAAAGAGAGTTTTGGCTAATTTCCTGAGCTATGATTAAATATTATCAAAATTTGCAAAGCATAATACATGCTTGCGAAATAGCGTACCATCTTAGTGGTTTCCATTGCTTACAAACCAAAGTTGCCTAAGAGTATATTAATCATTGTTAGGTCATGCAAATGGGGTTGAGAGACATCGGTGACTTGTCAAAGTCATGTTGCACAATCAGTGGATGGTCATAACAAACTTCAGGAGCACATGTTCACTTTTGGATGGGGCCTTTGCGAAGAGGTTTATGGTCCATCCCTTCTTCAAATAGAACACACAGTTCTTTTAGGGCAGTGATTTATAATCTGAGATGTGTGTCTTCAAGTGATCTTATATAAATGGGTACGAACGTGTTAATATCAACAAAAAATTTGCTAATATTCTAAAAATTTCTTTCTTTTTTCTTTTTCCCTTATCTAAAACTCAAATGTCCATGAGCTAAGTGTCTAAAACCCAGTTTTAGACAACTTCTTTAAATTTTTTCCCAAAAAGAAACAAAGAGAAAATTAAGAACGTCATAGTATTCAATAGTACCAAAAGAGCCAGTTGGTCTCAGTAGAGTTTCTCTTAAAGTGTGTGTGTGTGTGTGTGTGTGTGTGTGTGTGTGTGTGTGTGTGGTATTGAAGATAGAGCCCAGGGACAGTCTGAATCTGGGATGTTCCCAAGACCTAATTTTTTATTCTTTATTTTGAAATAAGATCTCATTGATTTGCAAGGGTCCTCACTAAGTAGCTGAGGCTGTCTGCTAAACGCGATTCTCCGGTCTCCCAGATGCTGGGGTTACAAGTATAAACCACCATGCCCGGCCTGTCTTTTATTCTTTATTTTGAAATAGGGTCTCACTGAGTTGCAAAGGGCCTGAAAGTAGCTGAGGCTGCTGAGAACAGCGATCCTCCTGTCTCAGCCTCCCAAGTACTGGGATTACAAGTGTGGGCCACCACATCTGGCTAAGTTTTTTTTTTTTTTTTAACTTATTCAACTTATTCAATAATCATATGTAGTTATTGCATGGCATGGTGATACACATCTGTAATCCCACACTTAGGAGGCTGAGACAGAAGGATCACAGGTTTATGGCCTGCCTCAGCAACTTAGTGAAGCCCTTAGCAATTTAGTGAGACCCTATTTCAAAATTAAAATTACAAAAGGGCTGGGGCTATAGCTCAGAGAAAGAACACCATTGGTTCAATCCCCAGTAACACACACACACACACACACACACACACACACACACACACGGTAATTATTTATAAATAGACCCTTACAAAGAGTTAGTCATGAAATGTTGTATACATATATACAATTTTTGTTAATTTAAATACATTTAAAAATTATTAAAAAGACATGTAAAATACAAATTTTTTTTTAGAACTTTTAAGAAAGCTTTTAAAAAGAAGAGAAAGGAGCAGGGTATGGTGGCGCGCACTTGTAATCCCAGCATTCGGGAGGCTGAGACCAGAGGATTGTGATTCTCGACAAGCCTCAGCTACTTAGTGAGGCCCTCTGCAACTTAGTGAGACCCTGTTTCAAAATAAAGAATAAAAAATAGGGCAGGAGGTATAGCTCAGAGGTAAAATGCCCCTGGGTTTCATCCCCAGACTGGCAAAAAAAAAAAAAAAAGAGAAAGGGGAAAGAAGATAAAGTACTAACATTTGTTGGTATTTTTCATATATCACCTCATTTACTCCTTAAACAACCAGGTAGACAATTACTCCTTGTGTTTCATAAATTGAAAGAAAATAAAAAAGGTTCCCAGAGGATAAGTAACTTGCTCAAGGTCCCATGAACTAGAAAGCAGCAGGGCTCAAGTCCAAACCTTTACCTGTGTGGTTCAAAAGTCTCTTCATTTAGATCACACTACTTCTACAAACCTTGCATTATTTTTTTCTTTTTAATGAGAAAAATGAGTAGAAATATCATCAACCTTGACAAAGAGTTAGAGAAAATTACTCTGGAAATTGTTAAATCAAGAAAACCCATTCAGGAGAAGTGATCATGTAAACATGCTAGAGTGTTCATTTTCCTAAGAACTAATATATTGAATCTTTTAGGCATTTTCCTAATAAAGGAGTATAAAACTACATCTTTTAAAAAATCCTAGATAGGGGAGAAAATGATTTTACTAAGGAGTTACACTCAAACTACAGCTTGTTGAACAAAATAACATAAGAAAAGTTATTTCTGCAAACTTTTATAGAAGACATATTTAGACTGATGGATATGAGGGCCTGTGCTAGAGGGACATGTCTATAATATAGTAAAAAGACAAAACTGTTAGTGGCCCACCCAGTTGAGCACTCTGGGTCTAATTTCCGTTTGGTCTGCCAAAACTATTTTACGTCTTATTCTCACCCAGAAATCAGAACACTGACTCAGTAGTGTGGGTTTTATTCATTTAATCTGATCTATCAATTTTGCTTCTAGCAGTATAGAAAGTAGAAAGGTAGGGTGAGTGGGAAGCATGTGTTTAAAGTCAGAAGGATGCAGGCCCTGAAGCTTTCCCCTGTCCCAGATGATAAATATGCCAAGTCATCCAGGCCAACACAGTTATTTTCTGTATAAGCCATTCGTTAGAAGCTGCCCCCTTGCCGGGCATGGTGGCGCACGCTTGTAATCCCTGCACTCGGGAGGCGGAGACAGGAGGATCGCACAGGTTCGAAGCTAGCCTCTCTGGCTTAAGAGATCTTGTTCCCAAATAAAAAAATATATCTATATAAAATAGGTCTGGGAGTGTAGCCCAGAGGTAGAAGGGTTTCCAGGAACCCCAGTACCACAAAAAAAAAAAAAAAAAAAGAAGAAGCTGCCCCCTTCCCACTCTCCATTATAGACAGGTTGGCTAAATCACATATAACCCACAAACAGACCACATAAACACCAAACCTAAAAACTTGGTTCCACTAAATAAAAGCATATTTGTTCCAAGAGATTAAATGTCTTCATAATTTCATTATGTCAACATGAACATCCTCAATGTCAAGCTAATAAAAAGTAAAAAATTCTGATAAACTTAAGAGTTGTGCTAGCAGCACCTTTTTCTTTAAGTTTTATATCTCAATCTCTCTCCCTCCTCCCTTTCTCTCACTCTCTCCCTGTAAGATATATAACACTCTTAAAAATATCTGCCAAAATTGGGGCAAGAACACCATCCAAATCCTGATAAACAGAATAGCTTTTCAGATAATTTTCACCGCTATGGTTGTTGGAATATATTCTGAACCCAAAACACATGATGAGTGCAATAATTAGACTTACTCCTAAATGGCATAGATAGACTGGTCCATTTGAAAAAAAAAAAGAATTAAACACCTATTACATGCCAAGCACTCAAATCAGACACTGGAGATAAAATGAGAATGTAAATAGGTTTCTCCCTGTTTTTGTTTTGTTTTGTTTTGTTTTCGGATCTGGGGATGGAACCCAGGGGCATTCGACCTCTGAGCTACAGCCCCTGCCCTATTTTTTATTCTTTATTTTTAAATGGGGTCTCACTGAGTTGCAGAGGGCCTTACTAAGTAACTGAGGCTGTCTGCGAACCATAATCCTCTGGTCTCAGTCTCCCTGTCCTCTTGAAGTTCATTAAAAAACTAACCAACCGAACTTCCGGGAAGATGGCGACCGAGAAAAGCGGGGCTTAAGAGTCCCGCTAACAACCAATCTCCATTACCACAAAAAGAGCGCCTTTCATAGCCAGAAAACACCATCACCAGAAAAACAAAAAAACCACCAGGCTCCAGAGAGAAAGCGGACTGAGAACAGAGCTCAGGGCCACAGAGGAGACACACGCGCCCGAGGACGCAGCAGCAGCGCCATACTGCCGGCGGCAGCGGCGAACTCAGCGGACGGCTACAGCAAGCCGAGGTGAGCTGATGCGGAACAGCCAGGCGGGATCTTTCGGCGCAGACAGCATTTAAAGCTCCCAGTGGCTGAGCTCAGCACATGCTGCAGGGATTCAGAGTGGAAATCAAAACCAGAGAAGAAAAAATATGCCAGCCTCATGGCCGAGGGCGTGGCAGAGGCGCCATATTGCCACCGGCGGCGGCAGCAGCAGTGAATTCACCGAGTCCAGTACAGCTACATCTACGTACTCAAGAACAGTGAGTCAAATTGCGGGCCACAGAGGAGAAATCCCAGTATTGTGCCTCCTGGGACTTGACCCAGTGAGGGAGTGGTGGTGGCAGAGATATCACACCATAGGAGAGCGTGCAACCTGGCACCCCCCACAGTCTAAAGCAGCCTCTATCGACTCCCTGGGTCGGAGACTCTGTGATACAACCCAGTAAAGGAGTAGTAGGGTCTGATATAATACAGACTCGAGATCCAGAGCACCTTAAGTGAAGCCATAGTGACCCAAGGGAAGAACCCAGAGAAGGCACAAACCTCCGAAATCATGGGAAAGAGGAATAACACTGAAGTAATGAATGTGCACAACCCCACAACATCAGAACCTGATAAAACAGAAAATCAGAGATTTCTAGAAGATCAAATCAGGAAAATAACTGTAGAAATAATAGAGGTGCTTCGAAAAGAACTCAGAGAGAGCCAAAAAGAGATAAAGGATGCAATTAATGAAGTAAAGGCCTCAATTCAAAGCACAAACAACCGATTAGACCACATGGAGAACAGAATCTCGCTCTTAGAAGATGAGCAATCCAAAAATGAATGCATAGTTTCTAATCTAGAAAAAGATATCCAACAGCAGGAATCTGACATTGAAGAAATATGGGCCCATCTTAAGAGAGCTAACCTAAGAATAATTGGAATAGAGGAGGGAAAAGAAAGTGATACCAAAGGGATCAACAATCTCTTCAAGGAAGTAATAGCAGAAAATTTTCCAAATATAGAGCAAGAGGTTGATACACAGATCCAGGAAACTTATAGAACTCCCTTTAGACAGGATCCGAGAAGAGGATCCCCACGCCATATAATTGTCAAAATGACCAATGTGGAAGCCAAGCAGAGAATCTTAAAGGCAACAAAAACAAAGGGCCAAGTGACATTCAGAGGCAAACCAATTAGAATCACTCCAGACTTCCCAAACCAAGTCATGAGAGCCAGAAGGGCTTGGAGTAACATATTCCAAACTCTGAAAGAAAACAACTTCCAGCCAAAAATTTCCTATCCAGCAAAACTTTCTATCAAATTAGATGGAGAAATAAGAAGCTTCCATGACAAACAGAAACCGAAGGAATTTATGTCTTCAAAACCAGCGCTAGAGAAAATACTCAAAGAGATTAACTACAAAGAAGAAATAGGTAACACTCACCAGAACCAGAGAAACAAGAGTTTCCATCTAACAGACAACTAAGATTGGTTATCTGTGGAGATTCATTATTTATGTTAGTCTTTTACCTATCTCTAAATTGTATTGTTTGCCTTTATTGTTGTTAATTTTTAGGATTTCTAGTTGGAATATTAATATACCTTCAGATATAGCATTTGGAAATATTTTATCCAATTCTATTAGTAACTTTTAATTCTGTTTACATTGTCTTTGGATATACAATATTTTTTTTTATTTTTTAGGGAGTTTGTATATTCTTCTGTTGCCTGTGCCATTGAAATCATATCCAAGAAATCACTGCCAATTTCAATGTTGTGAGGTTTTATGACCCAGATTTTCTCCTAAAAGTTTATAGTCTTAAGATTTATATTTAGGTCTTTTATCTAGTTTGAGTTAATACTTGTATGTGGGATTAGGTAAGGGTCCAATTTTATTCTTTTCCATATAATTATTATTTTTCAACAATATTTAGTTAAAAGATTATTATTTCCACCACCAAATCTTCGTGGAAACCTTGTCAAAAATAACTTGACAATATAGGGAAGAAGTTAGCTCTAGGCTTGTATTTAACTCCAATGGTCTATATATCTGCCTTTAGAACAGTACTACACTGTTTCAATTATTGTAGCTTTATATGGTTTGAAATCAGAAAATATACATCTTCTAGCTTTGTTTTTGCTTTGAGATTGTTTTGGGTATCTAGAGTCCATATTCCATATCAGGATAGATTTTTTTCTGAAAAATAAATATATGATAGTTTCACCTAAAAAAAAGAAAAAAATATTCTCTGGTAAGAAAGAAAGCAAAAAGAATTATTGAAATGTTATCTTTAAGTCATCAAAAGCTTGGTATCAGACAAATGAAACTGTTATGTGAGATTATCATTTTTAATTTTGGATAAATTGCTATAATACTAGATGTCAACCACTAAGCCAAGCATGGGAGGGAGGGATGGGGAGAGAATGGGGTGGGGATCGGGTGGGGGCTGACTGGGCGATGTGTGCATGTATGTCTACAAAAGTTTGTATCCCACTATGATGTATGAATACAGTGCACCAATAAAATAAAATTAAAAAAAAAAAACTAACCAACCAACCAACCAACAACCAACTAACCAAACAAACAAACAAACAAACAAACAAACAAACAGCTAGATGTGACCACACCTATAATTCTAGTATTTGGAAGCCTGAGACAGGAGGACCAAAGCCTTGAGGCCAGCTTCAGAGTTTTGGTGAGACCATCAGCAACTGAAGACCATTATTTTTTTTTTTAAACTGGGGATTGAACTCAGGGGCATTCTATCTCCAAACTATACCCCCAGCCTAATTTTGTTTTCTTTATTTTGAAACAGGGTTTCACTAAATTGTGGAGAGCCTCACTAAATAGCTGAGGCTGGCCGAGAATCTGCGATCCTTCTGTCTCAGCCTCCCAAGTACTGGGATTATAGGCGTGTGCCACCATACCCAGCATTTACCAAGACCTTTTCAAAATAAAAAGTATAAAGGGCTGGGGGTGTAACTTGGAATTAGAGTGTCCCTGTGATTCAATCGCTAGTATCAAAAACAAAACAACTCCAAATCTATCCAACAACCATCATACTATAGAGTAAGTGCCAAGACAGCCACAAGCAGAAAATGGTAAGGAAATACCAGTGCAGGGCACCTAATACAGACAGGGGGAGGCAGGATGCTGGATGGCAGGCAAGTGCTTCTAGAGGAAACAGCACTGTGTAGGAACATTTTGGAATGGCTCACTGTTTGAAATTATTGATCCCAGTGAAGGTTTGCTACACATCTCAACAATGTTGACAGAACGACAGCCATTCTATGGAACGCAAACATTTGTTTAGCTTCAGTTATCACCTTATTTGAAAATTCAAAGACTTTGACTAAGGTGGTGAATGCTGGGGAAAAGGAAGGACATTAAGAGATACAAAAGGAAGAAAACCTTTGCAGAGATAGACACGATGCTGCCCCAACTTCCATTATGGCAGAAAAACACAGGGACATCATGAGCTGGAGACATAGGGTCACCTGTGATCCAGGTACTGCACATTGAAGTCACTATCATGCCTGGAAACAGAGATGGCTCCTAATGAAAGCTGAAGAGAAACAGCTGAGTTACACAAAGCGCAAAAAACTCTGAAATATTTGCACAATTCTTTAAAGAGGGAGAAGTCGGAAAGCAAGGCACACTCTTGATGTGGGAATTCCACAAAGACGAAAGGGAGCAACGACTGTCCGTTTCTTCTCTGAGTGTTGGTAGATCTGAAAACAATTCTCTCTGACACGCGAAGATGCTTTCCAAAAGGTAGGTGGAGACTGGGCACTGGCGGAAAGGGCGAGGGTGACTAGATGGAGGGTTTTCTTTCTCTCCTTCTTTGAAAAGATACGCTTCTCTTTCAATATGAAGTTTATTCACATTCTAGCCAGCTGCAAAACAGAGTTGAGAGCCAAGTCCCTATTGCCAAAGTTCACTCTTCAAACCGGCAGCCTGAGGTCTGATAACCAGTTAAAATGCTCAACACAATCGCAGCCTTTGGGTGGAAAACAGAGGCTCTATTGTTTGGAGATACATTTTCAAGTTTAACTCTTCTAGAATTATGAAACTCAAAACAAGAGCTATTAGGTTCAATCAGTATCAGAGTGAAGGGAATTTCTTTGTGTGTCAGTTTGGATTCCTTTCTTCTGTTTTGCACCCCCCCCCTTCAAAGAATAATTGGATTTCTCTGGTAATGGTCAGAAAAGTAAATGGTCAGTAATTATGAAGACTCAGAAAATGAAAAACGGCTCTAAACTCATAAAATTCCATGTGTGTGATCTATGGCATTTTTAGAATATGTTATACCCTTAGGCACTAGTTTTCCTAGAAAGCAATGGCAAAATTAAAAAATGCACTTGATTCAGGAGCTATCATAGAATTAAAGGGCTGTTATAAAAGTGGGGGTGAGCCAGGCGTGGTAGCACACACATGTAACCCCAGTACTTGGGAGGCTAGGACAGGAGGGTTGCAGGGTTGAGGACAGCCTCAGCATGTAGTGAGACACTTACCATGAGACCCTGTTTCAAAACAGAAATAAAGTAGGAAAAATAAATAAAAGCAGAGATGAGAAAATATTCTCTATTTGTACAAAGGTTATATTCTCTTATTTAATATTTAATATATATTTGCAGAAATTACATAGATTACCCACTCAATAAACACACAAAAAATTCCTATCCTACACATGACACTATACCAAGAAAGCACTATGGGTATGCAAAAATAAATACAACATGGCTTGTATCTTCAGATGCCTATAATCTTGTGAGGAATACGAAATATAAGGAAATGAAGAAAAAGTAAAACATAAGGGTCCTAGAGTATAAGAACAAAAACATGAGAAGTGACTATTTAGATCAAGCTGAGAAAGTTATCTTTCTTATATTAATGAGACATCCACTATCCATCCATGTCTAACAATGACACATCTGCGTAGACCTCCATTTCATTATGTTACACAGGGCAAAGGAAACCAGCTAATATTTTTAGGTGAAATGATTTCTTACGTTAGTAAGGTAATGTCTGAAGTAAAGTAGAAAAATTATGTGATCACTTCTAGTAAAATTCATTTCAAATAAAAATTTTGTGACCAAATTAAAACTAATTCATGAAAAAAAAACTCTCAGTAAACTAAGTAATAGGAGGGAAATGATAGGCACCTATGAAAAACCTGTGGTGAATACAATGCTTAATGGTAAGAAGCTGAAGGCTTATTTCCTGAGATTAAAACCTCTCACCGACTCTATTCAACATTGAACTAGACGTCAGCGCAAGGAGCTGACTCTAAAACCAGTGGGGAAATGCAAAGAACCTCGCACTGTCAAGACTTTGAAAGGGAAAATAAAGTTGAAGGAGTTATATCCTACCAAATCTCAAGACTTAGGATAAGGTTACACTAATCAATAAAATGTGGTATCTGCATAAAGATAAATACATAGATTAATGCAACAGAATAGCGCCCAAAAATGGCCCACATATACAGAGTCAACTGGTTTTCAATAAAGATTCAATGGGTAATAGAGAATCATTTCAATAAATAGTACTGGAATAACAATAATCCACATATAAAATAAACCTGTATACCTAACACCATAAACCAAAATAAACTCAAAGAGGGCTATAGACCTAAAATGAAGTATAACTTCTTAAAGAAAATATAAGAGAAATATTTTAGTAATCTAGGACTAGGAAAATGTAACTTAAAATGATTATGAGATGCCACTACACACTTACCAGATAGGCTTAAATTTAAAGACTCAAAATATCAAGTTGGTGATGTGGTGAGTGTAACTCCTATAGACTGTAGATGAAATTGTAATTTTTTCATTTTATTTTTATTGGTGCATTATAATTACACATAGTAGTGAGATTCATTGTTACATATCTGCACACATATTTGTAACAAAATGGTACTATCACTTTGGAAAAAAGTTTGACATGACAATTTCTTAATAAAGTTAAACATAGATCTATCCCATGATCCAGCCATTTTACTTCTAAGTGGCTAAGAGAAACGAGAGAGAAAGCTCATGGCATGACTTGTACACAAATGTTCATAGCACCTTTATTTGTAGTAGAAAAAAACTGGAAAAAATTCTAATGTCTGTCAACTAGGTCAAAGGGAAAACAACTTGTGATATATCTCTACAATAAAATATTACTCAACAATAAAGACAAAGGAACCAGCCAGGTGAGGTAGCACCCGCCTGTAATCCCAGTACTCAGGAGATTGAGACAGGAGGATTGCAGGTTTGAGGCCAGCCTTAGCAATGTTGTGAGACTCTGTTTCAAAATAATAAATAAAATAGGACTAGGGGTGTAGCTTGGAGGTAGTATACCTCGGGGTCCAACCTCTAGTACCAATAAAATAAAATAAAATAAAATAAAATAAAATAAAAACATAAAGGAACTATTGATATACAAAACATGAATGAATGAATCTCAAAATAGTTATACCAAGTAAAGGAAGCCAGACAACCTACCAAAAAGAGTATATCTATTATGGGATCCCATTTCTATAAAACTCTAAAAAATACAAAGTAATCTAATGCCAGATCAGCTCAGTGGTTTCTGGGAAATATGGGGGTGGAAATAACAGAGGAAGGATGACAAAGGGTACGACTAAATCAAGGAGTGTGGGGACAGAAATGCTCACCACCTGGGGCTTCTTAGGTGTGTGCATGTGCCAGGACTCATCAAACTGTGTGCTTTAAATATGTGGCGTTTGTTGGATATCAATTATACCTCAATAAGACTGTACAATAAAAAAACAGAAGCCATCCAAAAATTCAAACAGAGATAACTTAGGTCAAAAGTAAGATGGTAACAATAGTAATATAAAAAGGAAAATGGAAACTGGATCTCCTCCTTATTATGTTATTCGTCTCTATTGTTCATTACAGAGACCTCCATTTCATAATAGAGTTTAGGGCAAAAGAACACAGAAGGTATTTTTAGTTGAATAAGGTTCTTATTATTGGGAAGGTGATTTCTGGGGAGGAAAATGACAGAGCCTAGAGGTATCAGGGTGTGAGTGAACAAGACAGAAGGGGAATTGAAATAGATGCTGTGGTCCTGCCCAGACACTGTCCTGAGACCAAAGGGCTCGCTCCTCCAGCTGCCCTGCCAAGACAGTGTGGTTATGAATGAATGGCTCCTGGCTGAGCCTCCCCAGTAACTGCCCTTGGCTAGAGAGCCACCTCACCCAGGTTCTGCTCCCTCCCTGGGGCCATCCCAATTTCAGAGCTCCCCCAAGGGATCAACTCACCCCTTGAGAGATGTTATTTTCATTTCTTAAGCTACCCGCACACAAATCTCCAGGTTGTCCAGGAAGCCAGACCTAAGACAGCGCTGCAAAGCAGCTTTATATAGAAAATGGAAGCACCAGGCGTGGTGGTGGCACATGCTTGTAATCCCAGCACATTTAAGAGGCTGAGACAGGATGATCGCGGTTCATGGACAGCCTTAGCTAATTGGTGAGACCCTTTGCAACTCAGTGAGACCCTGTTTCAAAATAAAGAATAAAAAATAGGGACTGGGAGTGTAGTTCAGAGGTATAATGCCTCTGGATTCCATCCCCGGAACCCCCAAAAAAGAAAAGGGAAGCATCCATTTTCTTTTTCTTTCTGGCTTAGAATGGGGTTAAAGATGAAAAGGAAGAACTTCCTGAAGTTGGTAAGAGAAAACAAAAAGCATTCCAGAAAGCACCATTTTCAGCCGAGAAAGTAAACTATCATTATTATAATTGACGGATAATAATAACTAAGTCCATGAAAATAAGTTTCAGCGTGCTAGGAAGGGAAAGTACCTCACAACATTTAGACCTCCTGAGAATATAAACTCTAAGTCGTGGACTCCAGGGGATAAGTCAGCTGAGCTGTGAAGCAACAAAAGTCCTGGGGAGGAGATGGCTCTGAGGAACTTAGCTGCATACCAGGTCTGACCAAAGGGGGGGGGGGAGAGAGAGAGAGAGAGAGAGAGAGAGAGAGAGAGAGAGAGAGAGAGAGAGAGAGAGAGGAGAGAGAGAGAGGGGGGGGAGCTTTTGGCCTAGAAGAATATTCCATTAATATTAATGTCAACAAAAAGTTAAAAGTAAAAGTGCTGAGTCCAAATTTCTGCCGGGTGTCCCAGGGGGGGAGAGGTGGGCAGAAAGAGGATGTTAAAACAAGAAAATAGGAAGGGCTCTATTTATTTTGCTTCCTGGGGCTGGGGGCACTTCCTGAGAGCGCTGTCAGGAAGCCATCTCTTCTGCCTGAATAACTGCATCTCATGAGAAGAGGATGAGTGATCCCCTGTCCCTGTCTACTCAGAGAGCGTGGGAGGCAGAGGTAGCTGCCTAGTGCACTGGGCTGGCCATATGGAATGGATGACAGCCACTTGGGGGCAGGGGAGGGAGCCAGGGGGGCACTGTGTTGCTCACTCACCCAGCATGCACCTGGGCTCCTGCCCCACTCCAAGGTGTATGTATGTTGTATTACTAGAGCTATTCTTGGGTACTTTTTATCAGAGTGATGGAATGCTGTCTAACAGTGGTCTTCAAACTCTCCACAGACTAGGTTATTTCTTTCATGCACTACCAAATGCAAACACCGGCCTTCTTGTGTATCTGGTTGCATGCTCATGAGTTCCAAACCTGTTTACTAGACCTGTCTCTCCGGCAAAACTTTCATGCCTGCTGCTACTAGCCTGGCCCAACTCTGAGCAGCAGAGGAACAGAAAAGACATGAAGCTTTAATACAAATATAGACTGAATGCTGTGTTCCTCGCCAATTGAAAGGTTAAATGCTAACACCCAAGGTGATGGTGCGTGGAGATGGAGTTTTGGGGAGATAAATGGGTCAGGAGGGTATTAGTGCCTTTCCATCAGAGACCCCAGAGAGCTCACTGGCTCCTCCCACCAGGCAAGCCTGCATGAAGATGACCTTGTATGAAACAGAGAGTAGACCCTCACCAGACATGAATATATTGGTGCCATAATCTTGCAATTTATAGCCTCCAGAAATAAGATTCTGAGAAATAAATTTCTGTTGATTGTAAGCCATTTAAGCTATGGTAGCTTGTTATAGCAGCCCAAACTGATGCAGACAAAACACTAGCTCTGCCAGTTACTACTGTGTAAACTTGACACATTACTAAATTTCCTGAATCTCAGTTTCTTCAACTGTAAAATAGGATAATAACATTTTCACGTATACATCTATCTATCTATCTATCTATCTATCTATCTATCTGTTCTATCAATCATCTATCTCTCTTTTTGAGACAAGGTCAAATATTTCCTAGGCTGGCTTACAACTCCTGGGCACAAGCAATCCTCCTGTTTCAGCCCTTTAAGTAGATGGAACGACAGGTATATGCTACCATACCTAGCTCTCAATATATTTTTTCACCTGAGAAAACAACTGTACAGCTTATTATAAAATTACTGTAAAGGAAACTGTCAAATATTATGTTGCATGAATGAACATTTATATAGAAAGAAGTGCTAAAAATATATTGTTTCTTCAGTTCACTAGCATGCTTCCTTTTACCAGCTAATGAATTAATGAATGATATACAACTCATTATGTTTCCCCTTCTGGAACCTTCAAGAAACACAGAGTTGAATGTGGAACTCATAGCTGGATGCAGAGGCCCATGCCTGTAATCCCAGTACTTGGGAGGCTGAGAAAGAAAGATCACAGGTTTGAGGGCAGCCTTCGCAATTTAGTGAGACTCTCAAAAACCTAGAAAGACCCTATTTTGAAATGAAAAATAAAAAGGTCTGGGGTGTAGCTTGGAGGTAGAATCCTTCTAGTTTAATCCTCAAGGAAGGAAGGAAGGAAGCAAGGAAGGAAGGAATTCATTTATAGTTAGTAACTAGACTTAGCCTAGATTCCCTTTCTTTCTTTCTTTCTTTCTTTCTTTCTTTCTTTCTTTCTTTCTGGTTGTTCTGGGGGTGGAACCCAGAGGCTTTCTACCTTCAGGCTATACTCCCAGACCTATTTTATATTTTATTTGGAAATAGAGTCTCAGTTGTTGAGAGCTCACTAAGTGGCTGAGGCTGGCTTCGAACCTGTGTGTCCTCCTGTCTCAGCCTCCCAAGTGCGGGGATTACAAGCATGCGCCATCACGCTCAGCTGACTTAGCCTAGATTTTCTAATACCTCTTAGATCCCTATGTACTCGAAAGGGTCCTTCCTTCCATTAGAAACTAGATAAATTAGTTTTTCGATGTATCCACTTATTAAAAAACCATCTAGGAAGCATTTTATTATGTCAAATAATGTGCTAAGAATGATAATGAATGGAAAATAAGGGAAAGAATAGGTGCGAGGAGATGGCACCTGGAGAAGATCTGGGGGAGAGCAGTGCAGAGGAGGACAGCTCAAGTAACCTTTTCTGAAATGTAGAACCAGAGTCCTCAGGTTTGCTGTGCTGATAGTTTTGAATACTTGCATACACGTTATGAAATATTTTAGGGATGGGGCCCAAATCTAAACACAAAATTTATTTGTGTTTTGTATATGCTTTATACATATAAACAGCCTGAAAACTGTTTAAACATGTTTTTAGTGTGCCTGTATTCTGACCGTGACCCATTCACATGGGGTCAGGTGTGGGTTTTTCCACTTTTAGCACCATGTTGACGTTCAGAATTTTTCAGATTTTGGAGCATTTTGGATTTCAGATTGGGGGTGCTCAGCCGGTAATACAGTGGACGAGAAAGAGTCCAGGCTCAGAGAAGAAAACAGACAGCAGAAGCAGACGATCCTACCAATGCTCACTGGCAAATCTGGTAACAGTGGTAATAATGGCTCATTTTGTTTGCTGGAGCAGCTCATGAACAGGTATGACATCCCAAAGTGGGTAAAATTCTCCTAGACACCCAGGCCAATTGGTTCAGCCAATAGAACCGCGAGGGTCCAACTAGGACTGAAAGAGAACAGGAGTATAACTCCAGGAATCAAAAGCAATAAACAAGCCGAGCGCAGAGATGCACTCCTGTAATCCTAGTACTTGGGAGGCGGAGGTAGGATGATTGCAGCCTCAGCAACTTAGTGAGGCCCTCAGCAACCTAGCAAGACCCTGTTTAAAAAAAAAATAGGGCTATGGTGTAACTTAGAAATAAAATGCCCTTGTGTTCAATCCTCATTACAAAAGAAAAAAAAAAAAAAGACTCAATGAACAACAAAAAACAATGTCATCTTACCTAATAGACTATTCCCAGAACTCCTAGATAATTTAGGATGACCTGCACTAAAAGGTAATAAATAAAATCTTAATTCACAATTATATATCTTGCTCATACATGTTATTTAATACATGTAGTTAATTTAATTACTTGGAAAGTCTACATATAATCATATGTTTTATAGTTATTCTCAAGTATCCCCTTTCTGTTTAGGAAAGAACTATATTTTTACTTTATTTATTTTTTGTGGTGCTGGGAATTGAACTCAATGGCATCCTACCTCTGAGCCACACTCCCAGCCTTTTTTTAATTTCCTACTTGGAAACAAGGTCTCACTAAGTTTATGTGAACCTCATTGAGTTGCTGAGGCTGCCTTTGGAACTCCTGTTTCAGCCTCCCAAGAACTGCACCATCACTCCTAGCTATAAGCGTGCTTTTCTTAGCATGTAAATGACAGTGTTGTGGGCTGCTAGAATTCCATCAACATCCACAGAGAATCTTTTCAACAAAGCTACCTTAACCTCCTCTTACTTTGGTGCAAGAAAGGGGGTTGAGACGGGGAGCAATTTACAGACTGAGTGGTTATAAATGCTCAGAATTTCAGGCCCTTCATGTGAAGAAGTTCCCCTCAGGTCACTATTATCATGTACTTCCTCTATTTTAAATTCTAGCACATGCAGAGATCAGATTCCCAAACCTTTATTGGAGACAAGTTAAATGTGGAAAGAGTCAGAGAGTGCCAACAAGGAAAGATAACATAATACACTTCCTTAAAAAGCAGACAGAAAACTTAAAAAAAAAAAAAAATCACACAGCCAGGTGGAGTCAGTCCAACATTCAACAGAATCCAGGCTTATTGGCATTGCTATGCCAGATACCATGGTTAAATTATTTTCAGCAAAATTTAAGATAGTGGGCAACAAAATATGCTAGAAAGGCTTTCCACTTGAAGGATCAACTTTTTTTTTCTCAATTGGTGTATTGAAAGGAGAGGCTCTAAATCCTTCACTATTAAAATACTAAGTACATTGAAAATTTTCTGAAGAATGTTCACATGTTTTATTCTTCAAGAAACAAGTCTGGTGAAACCTAAGTAACGTTCTGAAATAAAACACCAATTGCAATTTTAAAGAAAACCACGAACTTTGCCTCCTCTGTATTTAGCTTATTGATTAGCTGCAGTTGAGCGGCTCACAGACATTCCCCAGATACATTACTAGTTTAGCTGATGTCAAATCCAATGGACTTGACTGATATTTCTTAAACGCAAAACCCTATCCTATTATCCAGGCCCCCATTTTTAAAAGGATAATTAGTTCCTTTTGTGGCATGGTGACAAGAGTAAGCAGCCATTCCTTTTTTTTTTTTTTTTTCCCAAATGGAAGAATAAGAAGTACAATTAATCTTGGCAGATGTATCAAATTGCAAAGATGCAAACTGTAGGGGAAAAGGTGTCTGAAAAAAAGAAAGCTGGTTAATTCAATATTTTTGGGTATTAACTCTACTTCCAATATCTGATTATCACAACTAACTTTTCTTTCACAGACAGGCACTGTTATACGATACCAAAACATCACTTTTGCCCATTACGCTGCTGACATTGGGTCTGTAGGGAACACCTGGGGAAGCCAATCACAGCCTCCATCTATAGCGAAAACTGGCAGCAGGTCACAGGATGGCGATGTGCAGCCACCTCAATGCCAGCGGTCCATCCCTTCCTCAGGCATCCTCCATTCTCCATATGCCAAAGATGCATAATTCATAGGCGATGCCACCTGCCGCCTAATGCAAGTGCCCTTGTGGGCCCTTCTGGTGACACTTCAGGCTTTCTGCTGCCAACTATGATGACACTGGAATCTAAGAGACAAAGGGAGACACAAACAATATCCCTAAACATGGTTTTTAAGCTGATACTGTAGTTAGTGGTCTGCTGCTCACAATACAATTAAGAACAATTAGCCATTCAGTGGCACAGCCACAGACCATGCTCCTCCTGGCCTATATTTTAAACAAAAAGCCTAGCTTCCAAGCGGAATCCTCAGGCATCCTGAGAGTGAAGGAAAACGGCTTCCTATTTCCTGGCTGACCTCATTCCAGACAACAGCCCCTGCCCCCCACGGACACATGGCCGGTCCCCTTCCGCCCCCAAGCATGCCTCAGCCCCGGCTCTTCCACTCAGCTTTTTGTGTTTCCTTCAGAAGGAAAATAGATAAGCAGTTAAGTGACAAAGATGAGTTTCACAGTATACCATGCCAGGCAATGGAAAAAGGAAGCCTGGACTGGGGGATGCAAGAAGAGGAAATGTTCAGTACGGGTTGAAAATCCCTGATCTAAAAATGCAGAATCCAAAGTGCTCCAAAATCCCAAATTTCTTGAGGGCAGACGTGATGTCATAGGTGGGAAACTGCACACCTGACTTTATGTGACAGGTCACAGTCCAAATGCACTCAGTTATTTGGAATATTGTGTAAAATTGCATTCAAACTCAAATGTATTAAGCTTGTACAAAACTTATAAATAAATTTTTGTGTTTCATCTTGGGGTCTAGCTCCAGGATATCCCATTATGTATATGTAATCATTCTCAATGCTTAAAAAAACTAAAATCTGAAACGTTTCTGGCAAGGAAATCCCAAGCATTTCGGGTAAGGGATGCCAAACTTGTAGTAAGAAATGGGAGACAAGCTGGGTGTGGTGATGCACACCTGTAATCCTAGTGCTTGGGAGGCCAAGACCAAAGGATCTCAAGTTCTCGGTCAGCCTCAGCAACTTAGTGAGGTTCTCAGCAACTCAGGGAGACCCTGTTTCAAAATAAAAAAATAAAAAGGACTGGGAGTATAGTTCAGAGGTAGGATGTCCCTGGGTTCAATCCCCAATCCAGAAAACAAAACAACAACAACAAAAACACAAATAATTTCTCATTTTCTAGAGGAGAGAGAAGGGACTGTAGTCATTAGACTTGAGAGCTGCAGTGACTCTACAGATCTTTTAGTTTACATTCTCCATAGGAAGGAAATAAACATCTGAAGCCACTGAGCTCCCTTCTCCGGGTCATAATGTCAGGCAGTTATCATAATTAGAGCTTCTCTAACTATGAGCACCCTCGGGAGCAACTGCTGTCTTAACAGTATGAATAATTATTCTTCTCCTGAGAAACAGCTTGTTTTCTTACTTCATGGCTACTGGGAAGTGTTTTGTAGACCAGCTTTCCCTTTTGGGGAAGAAAATGGGAAGGTTTCCTGGGGCCTGCTCATTGGCCTGCATCCCAGGGGGCACAGGTGCATTTCTCTTCACCTCACTTCTAGTTTCCTTTCATGCTTTCTCTTTTCCTTCTTTGTTTCAGGTCTTCCATTTGACATTTCCCCTAGCTCCCTTAAGCCCTTTCTGGAACAAAAGTGGTGTGTGACAAATACCTTAAATAACATCTGCCATTCCAAGGAACTTGGCCTACAAGCATCTGTTCCTATGGCCTCTTCACAGCTTTCCCAGGAGGGAAGACAACGATTAGAAACTTTTCCATTTTCCCTGGTCTCACTGAGAGTCTGAGAGAAGCCTTAGAATTTGTACTCAAGACTTCTCTCCTAGGAACATACTTCTTCCCAAGTCAGAATAGTTGGTATCCTGATGGACCACTCAGCTCAGATTTTCTTATATCAAAAAAGGTCTATTACGTTTCGCTCAGATGAAACTGAAATGTACATCAGCAAAACTTCATGCTGCTAAGGTACATTGTGATTCAAATTAATTTCAGGCTCAAACCCCCCCTCCCCAGATGAATGGAATATGAAACTATGCTATATACATGCAGTAGAATTTTACTCAGCTGTAAAGAACAAAATTATGTCATATACAGGATAATGGATGGAATAGAAAATATTGCACTAGATTAGCCGGCCTGAGAAAGCGAAGCCCCATATGTTTGCACTCATATGTGGAAGTAAAATTGGGGAACAAAAGAGGCTTCAACCCAAAGAAGAAAGAAAACTAGAGAATAACGAGAGGGGACCGGGGAGTGAGGTGGAGAGCCGAAAGGGGAGACTTAATGAAGAAAACAGTCCAGATGCTCCTAGAATCACATAGGAAGTTATCAATACTAATTTCAACATTAAATATGGTGAAAGGGAGGAAATAGGATGGGATCCAGAAAGAGATAAGCCAGCTGCTGTGTGCATGTATGTTTCTATCACTGTGAACCTCCTTATAATGTATAACTGCAATACACCAATAAAAGTAAAAAAAAAAAAAGACTTAAACACATTTCTCAAGGAATTTCGCAAACAATAGCAGAAGGAGCCAACATGATAAAAATTATTTTGTCCTATTGCTGTATGTGTGCAAATGGCATAATAATGTATACTACTTTTCAGCTCTCCAACTGCTCAAGGCATTGTTTTTATTTGAATAATATTATCTAAAAATAGGGCGGGGAGGAGCATGAACAAGAGAAGCAATAAAATATCCTTTTCTACTCCTTTCTTGTAGGTCGGGGCTGCGTTTGGGGTGAGAGGTCTTTCTCAAACCCGGGGACACAACCAACCAGCAAGTAAGGTCACACTATATAGCTCAGCAGGAACAGGTGAGAGGCGAGCAGCACAACCAGACACCTTCTCAGGCTTGGCATCTGCTCCTCCACATCTACAAGGGCTCTTAAAGGTCCCTACATAATTGATGTGGCTCAAGGAGATGTGAAATGTGAACTGGCCAAAGCGTAAGTGTTTAAATTTAGAAGCAGAGAAAGCACCAAGCCTGGCTTCGATATGCAAACACTTGTTAGGCGGCAGGCCCTCCGGAGCCCCGGCAGCTCCCGCCTCTAAGCTCCAGTGCCTCTCCGTGGTTTGGGTCCTTTAAGAAGGCTGTCCTGGAAGCCACACAGCCAATTTTTCTCAGTACTGGTGTGTGCATCTCATTAGAAAGCGCCAGGGGTTTATCTCTGGAGACTATTACACATCGCTTGGTCCACATATGTGGTGTGCTAATGTGTAAAACACTCGACTTGCTTTCTGGCTGACCTGGTGATCCAGGGCTGACTAATGCGACAGGGGAGATCATTGAAGAGTCCTGCCAAGGGTGCTTCTAGACTCCCCGTGCTGTTGCCATATTCTGTGAAAGGGGACTCAACTCCAAGAGAAAAACAAAAGCTCCCATGGAATGAAAAGAATGAAGAAAAAGAAAATGCTGTGGCTTGGCACTTAGAGAGCACCCATTTTATTAGTTGCCAGTGAGGGAGAGCAGGATTAGGCAAGCTCCTGGGTGTTAATATAACACACTGCGTATCTC
Source organism: Muscardinus avellanarius (assembly GCF_963383645.1). Taxonomy (NCBI): domain Eukaryota; kingdom Metazoa; phylum Chordata; class Mammalia; order Rodentia; family Gliridae; genus Muscardinus; species Muscardinus avellanarius. The sequence continues at coordinate 57,293,179 of NC_137797.1, forward strand.
ATTATAAAGCTACAAAAGGCTGTTTATTGTTCTCATGTTAAAGGTCCCTGTATGCACAAAATCAAAATGCCAGGATTTTCCTTCTTCGTCCTCAGGGAAAATAGCCTTTGAAGAGGATATCAAACTATCCAAATTCAGCAGCCCTGCTTTAATTATTCTACCATATGGGGCCCAGATGTCAGAGCCAAGTTTGATTGGAGCTAAGTAATTCATAAATACTACAGTGCTCAATTTTCTTTTAACATATAGATAATGCTAAGTTATCCATAATCAAAAAGAAGGGCTTTTTGGCAATTCCTGAACTTCATTTCAAGTTCTATGGTAAAGGTATAAAATGGTATACATACAGATATGGAATTTGCCAACAAGGTAAAATGACTTTTAAAAGTACGCCTCTCTTCTTGTGTCGATTCTGGTATGTTGGTATCACCACCATAGCTTTCCCCACTCTATGAAGAATTAACTGTAGCTTGTAGTGCTTTGGTTTCCACAGTTTGGTCCCAACTGTGTGTGTGTGTGTGTGTGTGTGTGTGTGTGTGTGTGTGTGTGCATGTACCACATGTGCACATGCCTCTGTGTGTGTACAGTAGTAGTAACAGTACTGGGAATTGAATCCCATGACATTCGACCTCTGAGCTACACCCTAGCCCTATTTAAATTTTATTTTGAAACAGGGTCTCGCTAAGTTGCTGAGGCTGGCCTAGAGCTTGTAATCCTTTTGTCTCAGCCTCCCAAGTAATGGAATTACAGGCATGTGCCACCACATCCAGTTCCAACTTCACTTTATGATCCAGTTTTCCCTACACATCAAATATGCAAAATCCTCTAAAAGCCAACATAAGATTCACATGACATGTACTAAATAAATTTTCACTCTCTTTTTTTTTTTGTTGTTTGTGTTTTGGTACTGGGGATTGAAGCCAGGATATTTTTACTTCTGAACTACATCCCTGGCCCTTTTTATTTTGAAATAAAGTCTTGCTAAATTGATGAGGCTGGCCCCAAACCCAAGATCCTCCTGCTTCAGCCTCCAAAGAACTGAGATGACAGGCACAAACCACCATGCTAGTTGTCTCCCGGCCCTGCCTTTCCCCCCATCTGCTCTAGATCCTGAGCTCTTAGACCATCGCTGAGCATACAGCAGACACCCAAACTGGAACTGATGAGCTGCAAGCACGGCTGGCTCCCCACTCTCAGGGAGCTATCCATTTGAAAGAGCACAGAAAGGCTAAAGACTCAGAATCAGTGCTCTTCAATTTCTGCCCTTAGGCAAGTTGCAGTCTTTTAACTCGGGTTTCATCATCGGTGTATGGGAATAATTATACATGTCTCATCCACTTCACGGAGTTGTTCAAATCAAAGTCAATACCAGATATTTGCAGAAAATTTTTGTATCCATGATATGCTTTCATCCCTATTCAAACTAGGATATCAGTTATCTCACATGCCTCTAAGTAGAGAAGAAGCTAGCTCACTCCAGGAACAAGGCTGAGAATGACATTGATCAATAGTATTGATAACTGTTTCTTCTATGTCTGGACTGCTGAACGTCTAGTTCCTCTTGTGAAACAGCTCCAGGTATCATATCGTGAAACAGCTCCAGGTGTCATATCAAACTAGATAAAATCCACAGCAATAGAAGATCACCGTTTCGAGGTCTAAAGGTCTCTTGGAGGCAGCTGAGCACATGTGCCCTTGTTCTAGTATTGATCCAAATTGGATTACATATCCAATCTTATACCAGTTTCTGATACCAGAAAGAAATGACCATCACTGAACAAAATGGAAACTTCTCAGCAGAGAAAAGTAGAATGCTTATGGTGGAGGCATCCAGTCTCTGGCAATAATAACCCACAAATATTATTGTCGTGGTTCTGCCTACCATCCCAAACTCAACTCAATCCCAAATTCTGTGCATGTTCACTGTCCAGGACCAGGTGTGATCCCTCTCAGGATTTCTGTAGACCTTGCTATTTAAACTTCTCATCTGGTACTCACTGCACACTCCTGGGCAGTTTTTCTTTTCTTTTTTTCTTTCTTTCTTTGTTTCTTTTTTTGGTAGTACTGGGGTTCCTGGAAATCCTTCTACCTCTGAGTTACACTCCCAGACCTATTTTTATATTTTTTATTTGGAAACAGGGTTTCTTCAGCCAGCGCCACTGGCTTCAAACCTACGCGATCCTGTCTCTGCCTCCCAAGCACGGGGATTACAAGTGTGTGTCACCACGCACGCTTGTAATCCCAGTACTAGGGAGTCAGGAGGATCCCCAGTTCAAAACCAGCCTCAGCAACATAGCGAGGCTCTCAACAACCTAGTGAGACCCTATTTCCAAGTAAGAAATAAAATCGGGCTGGGAGCTTAGATCAAAGGTAGAATGTCCCTGGGTTCAATTACTAGTACCAATAAATAAATTAGTTAACTAATTAATTTTATTATATTCGTAGTGTATGTTTATGGAAGAAAATTCAAGATTATATAAGGAAAATAAAATCACTCTTATTCTGTTTATGAAGATAGACCACTACTAATATTTTAGAATACTGTCTTCTACCCTTTTTCTATTTATGTATGTTTGTATGTGAAAGGAGTATCTTTTGTGGGGAGAATAAATGTTCCTGGCTTCGCCAAGCAAAATTTAAGCACACTGAGAGTTAGATGTTCTCTGCTTCTTTCCAAACCCTGTAACAGCAAAATGGACTTGTTGATTCATACTTCTGTAGATCACAAAAGAAAGCACTTTTTGTTTCGGGGATTAAGAATTAAAATTTAATAACAGCAATATTGCAAACTACACTTACTAATTTTTCATATGCTCCTTTTTACCAATACATATAAAAAGGATACCTAGTAATACATTATTTTATTAGAGTAAATATTGTCTTCAGACCAGATACTATTGTGCAATTGTCCTGATATTTGGCAATTTCATTTTTACTTAAAGATTCAAAATTAAGATCAAACTAGGTTGAATAAATATAATTTTAGAAAGCTTGATTCTCAAATAATTCACTTCACAGATGATGAGTTCAGGCTGGAGATGTAGCTCAGTTGTAGAGCATGTGCTTAGCATGTATGAGGCTCTGGGTTTGATCCCAACATGACTGTCTGCTTGCATGTGTGTATTTTACACATATATTCACTAAAAATATATACATGTTCACTAAAACTTTTGTGCAAAGTAGTGTTTCTATATACACCAATCACATTTTCAAAGCATGGGCAAAAGGGGATTATTATTATTATTATTATTATTATTATTATTATTATTTTGCGGGTCTGGGGATGGAACCCAGGGGCATTAGACCTCCAAGCTACACCCTCTGCCCTATTTTTTATTCTTTATTTTGAAACAGGGTCTCACTGAGTTGCAGAGGGCCTCCCTAAGTAGCTGAGGCTGTCCACGAACCACAATCCTCTGGTCTCAGCCTCCCGAATGCTGGGATTACAAGCGTGTGCCACCACGCCCAGCTAAAAGGGGATTATTTGAAGGAAATACAACATAACATAGTCTATTACTTTACTTACTTTTGCCACCAGGGTTTTCTTAAAGGAAGGCACAATTCCATGTTCCATGAAGCCCACATGACGAACCCTCCACTGCTCAGACCCCCTATAGACTCCAGTGGCTCATTTCTATTGAACAAAGATTTACTTCCTATCTCCTATGAGCCAGGACGAGTGCCAACCACTGAAGATTGAGCGGTGTGGAAACAAAGACACACCCTGCTGCCTCGTGGCATTCACAAGCTGGTAGAGAGCCAAAGACAGTGCTGGGAGGATGTGTGGGAAAACGAGACTTTTCGTCCTAACAGTAATCCCCAATGGCAAAGCATCTGGTTCTCGCCATCATCTTTATATATTGCTATTATCTCTTCGATGACTAAACAATGGCAAGCAAGCCTAAACAGAAACACAAGAAACCTGTGTTAAAATAATAACAGCCAAATGGGGTGGGGCAGATACTATGGAAACGCTGGGAGATGTTGCAGGGAATGTACGAGAATGTGCATAAGAACCTGGAAGCCCAGGAAAAAAGGGCCAGGTGGTGGCTGAGATGATTCTTCAAATTCGTCTTCCACTCCTTGGTCAACTTATTGCCCAAAACACAGTCAATATCTTTATGGTACCCAGGGAATCCGCACCCAGTCTACAGCTATTTATTGAACACATGAAAGGGTTTATACTCAAGACTTTGGAAGAATCAGAGATTACAGAGCACTAAAGAGAAATAATATAAAGAGAAATAATAATGTATGAGACTAGATAAAAATATAAAAGATATAGCTGAGTAGGCACAGTTACTCATGCCTATAATCTGGGACTCAGAAGTTTGAGACAGGAGGATAGCAGGTTTGAGGCCAGCCTCAACAACTTGATGAGAGCCTTTCAAAATAAAAAATAAAATCAGGCTGGGGGCATAGCTTCAGTTATAACTTATCTACCTTAAGTTTTATTTGGGCATAAAAATTATCTTAAAGTAAAAACTGTGGCTTTTACCTTGGGAGCCTTAAAATAGTTACCTATAAAATAGTTACCTATTTTATAGTAGGTGGCTTGTCATTTTCACTAACATTGCCATGATGTTGTTGATTTCATTTTTTTCCTATGCAACACTAAAAGCTTCTATGAATTACAACTGGTTCATTTAAAATCACAAGCCTGGTTCATTAAGCTTGGGGCAGGGATTAAAGTTTTATAAACTCTATGGATTTCCTCACATTAGATTCAAGCTATAACTACTTGAAATTTTTGTCCTAAATGGTTTACTTTAGTGTATGTATGGATTATTTTAAATTTAAAAATGGGGGAGCTGGGCATGGTGGCACATGCTTGTAATCAACGGTTTGGAGGCGTAGACCGGAAGATCGCGGTTCGCGGACAGCTTCAGCTACTTTTTGTGTGTGTGTGTGGTACTGGGGTTCCTGGAAACCCTTCTAACTCCGGGCTACACTCCCAGACCCAATTTTATACTTTTTTATTTGGAAACAGGGTCTCTTAAGCCAGCGTGACTGGCTTTGAACCTGCGCGATCCTCCTGTCTCCGCCTCCCAAGCGCGGGGATTACAGGCGTGCACCACCACGCCCGGCCTGCCCCAGTTTCTTAATGAGGTTCTTTGCAATTCAGTTAGACCCTGTTTCAAAATAAAGAATAAAAATTAGGGCTGGGGTAAAGCTCGGAGGTAGAATACTCCTGGGTTCCATCCCCAGTACTGGGGGGGGGGGGAGGAAGGGCTGAGGGGAAAGTTATTTTAACAGTTCTTTAAATAATCCCAAATGTGGCAGAATATTGTCTTCTTTTCCATTTGCACATCTCCTAAATAGCACTGACTAGACAGAATGTTCTCAATACTAACTGGCTTTGCTTTATTATTAAAAGTTTCTAACCCCAGCTAGGGATCTGTGTTCACAGACATCAGTGCGTCCCCATGTCCCCAATTTACTGAAGCAAAAGTGATTTCCTTTTGCCCAGCCCTTACACTTTCCCACTACTTATAATCTAGGCATGTACCTGTAGTCCTTCTACTCATGCATTCTTTGGATACTAAAGAATGAACCCTTCTTCCAAATTTTGGTCTCTAAGATTAGCAAATCTACTATTCTGTCTGCAAATAAGTATGCTTATTTCTAGGAAAGACATAGGTATTTAATTGGCTGTTAAGTGATTATCCACCTTAAACAGGCTCATGTCAGCATGGAAGAAAAAATACAATAACACAGGAAAGTGATCAGATCTTTTCCTTATATACTTATGACAGTATCACACAAATGTAGTCTTAAACACGAATGGTAAAATCAAGATCCCTGAGTCTTGGGCTGACTACTTCACTATTAAAATTCATCAGAATCTAAAGATTCCTATGATTATATTTCAAGGACTTTGGAACAGAACCCCAATGAGTCTTTAAAAGACCTAATTTTTAAAATTTTATTTACTAATTTTTTATTAAAAGAATCCATTAATCCGCTAAGAGAATTAGTGATAAATTTTTCTTGGCATGACTACCATGTGTATCTGCTAAAGACTGAAATTTAATTTCAATTTGTGTAAGGTCTGTTGGAAGCTTCTCATATCTATCTGCATACTCTATGTCTCTGTATGATCTTTTTGCCAACCTAAAATAAGTTTAGGAGATCTAAAGATAAATCTTCAAACTACATACGGTTAGAACAGATCATGTGTCTGATTTGACACAGGCAAACGTTTCCAAGCTTAGAATCTAAGGAGAACTTTAATTAACCTCTGCTGGTGCCTGTCTCGGTGCTTTTAGTTAAATCTCACATGGACTGGCAAATAGTTAATTCAACGTCTTTGGATGGACAACATTTAAGGCATTGAACACTCTGGTTGCTCTTACCACTAACCTGTGGTGCCATGTCTAAACCCTAAACTCCTGCCCCTGTGTGTGCTAGGCTCCCTGTGTGTACCCAGCCTCCTTTCTCCTGGTCAGCTACCTGCTCCCAGCCCGCACACTCGCCTTACCCTCTTTCTCCTCCAACTCCCACTCCCCAGAATACATGTTCCATGTGAACATGGTAAAAAGTTTGACTTTATTCTAGGGCATAATTCAAATGTCTTCTATTCTATACAACAGTCTTTCTCAACACTTACAAGCATTTCAGCCTTATTCATTTTGCAAAAACCATTGTGCCTGACATCATCCCTTATCTTTGTTTGGTAGGGTCAAAAAGATCTGCTAAGCAAATAAAAGAACAATTCTGGTGAGGCAAGCAAAAGTCTCTCGCTTGATATGTCTTGTCTCTGCCATTGATCTGGTCCTTTGCTTTTATGTGCTAGTGGGCATGCAACAAATATTTGTTAAAGGAAGGAGCGAAAACAGCAACCTTTCTGGAAAGGTATTCAAACAGGAGACATGTCCACAGGTAATTTCAACAGGAAAGAAAATTGTTTCCATTAAAAATTTTACCGGATGACCAATATTACTTTTACTATTATCTTCTGCTCAAAAGGCAGGCAATTTTAACCCATTTTAAACATGTATAAGCTGAGGCCCAAAGGAAAGAAGAAAGGCGAGGGTGGAGGGGCTTTGTCTCCTCCGATCACATCTTGCCCATTAGAGATCGATTTCTGAGTCAGCCAAGACACAGAACAAATGGGAGTCATCTGCCAAAAACTACAAAAATAAAACTGCCCACATCCCTTCATTATTGATGAGGGGATACCTAACAACTGTTGAAGGTTTCCTTTAACGACTGGGTTCTTTCTCCCTGAAAAAGAGGCCGCAGACCTGCTGGCTACGCAAATGAATGGGAATTAAGTTAGAAGCATAAACTAGTCCACTCCCAGCTCACGATCAGGAAGAGGCACGCAAGCATAAACAAAAATAGTCCTCTAAAGAGAAGCAAATTGCACATATTCATCTTCAAATGTAAAAATAGCATTATGAGCATAACCAGAAGTGTCTAGGAGTCTGGTGCCATATGCAGCTCTTTCATTATTGACACTCTTGACACTTTTTCAATTTTTCCTCCTGATCCCATTGAATAAGATCATCTTTTTCATTAATGCAAGCCCGAAACAATTTACGGAGTCACTCTCAACAAAAGTGAGGTCCATTTGGTTTCTTTCCTCAGAGACAAGAGTTGTTGTAACCCATTTCTACATATTAATCAGAGGTCCTGGTTCTCCCAGCACTGCCTGCATTTACAACTAAAGGGAGAGAAAAGTGACATCTAACACTTAGAGCACTCTGAATAGCAGGGACAAGGGTCTTGCGATTTGCATTTTGGGTGTATTATTGCCATCTTTTAAAGTTTCCCTGCTTTATCATCCCAGCTTTGAGTAGTGCTATTTTTCCCTCTCAAGCACTTTAGAACTTTAATATTTCTCTCTGATGAAAGAAAAAATGACTTGTATAAAAAGAGGTGATCTCAGGGTTCTCTCTTGAATGTTAGGATTTCCTGTTCTTCCTCTGTGAAAACAAAATGAACATCAACAATTCTTATGGAAATTCATTGCTAAATTGATCTTTTTAATTTTTCTCTGTAAAGGCTTTTAATGCCATTGGAAATAGAGACAATTCAGTCTACCTGTTACCAAGTGCCATAATTACTAGAAATTGAGAGTATAATTATGATACCGTATACTATTACTCAATGAAACACAGTTGGAAAAAAAAAGAACTCCTTATGTAGTAACTTTAAAAACACCACAAAACCCAGACCCTGTCCCAGGCCAATTATGTCAGAATCCCTGGGAATGAAGCCCAGGTGTTATTTTATAAAATCTTCCCAGCTAAGGATAAGGAGAACAGAGGTATTTTCATGTAGATCAGAGTGTTTCTTTCTTTTTATTTTATTTAAGGAGAACTTAAAGAGCACAAACACACTAACACATTTAATTCTCATAACAATTTGACAAGGTCAATACTAATTTCATTTACATTTGACAGATGAGGAAACTAAAACCGACACAGAGGCGACCGCCTGAAGACCCCAGGGACAAACCAGGACTGACATCTGGCTCCAAATTCCAGACTGTTAACCACAGCACTGGCCTGATCCTCCCAGAGAGAGTACGCCTCAGCAAAATGCACAGGCCTTCTGAGTTCCGCTCACTGAGCTTTGACAACTGTATATACCTGTATAACCTTCACCCAAAACAAGACCGAGAACACTTTCTTGACTTCGAGAGTCATCCATGTTTTTGCTTATATGAGAAGCCTTCTCTCTCAATTAAGAAATAGGCTGGTATAGATACAGCAAAATTGTTTATCCAGTCAACTCTGGGTACGTGTGTGACCGCATGTGCGCCTGTATATGGACCTGGGGTTTGAACCCAGGGGCTTGCACATTCTAGGTTCACTGAACTACATCCCCAGCCCTTTTTATCTTTTATTTTGAGACAAGTTCTTATTAAAATGCCTAGGCTGGCCTCAGACTTGCAATCCTCCTCAGCCTCCCAAGTAGCCTCCAAGTAGCTGGGTTGTAAATATGTACCACTGTGCCTGTCTTTTTCAAGATTTTTGAGGATGTATGTTTTATTTATTTATTTTAGCTAAATGCACCAGAGTGGAATTGCTAGATCACAGGTTAGAGATATACTTAACCTTATGAGAAACAACCAAGTAATTTTCCAAAATAGTTGTCCTATTTTACACTCCTATCAGCAATATGTATCTTGGAGTGTCTTTAGGAAGAACATGCTGCAATTTTCATAGTACATAATCCAGAGGAAGGTAGAGTCTGGAATTTGACAATGACTTTTTGAGGAAGAAAGAGATAAAAAGATAAAGTATAGACAACCTGAATACCACCAACTACAAAACAGGTATTTGTCTTTTAGCAACATATCCCAAATGGGTTCTTGAAAACATTAGTTCTGCTAGACGGCAAAGCAGACAAAACAAAAGAAGCCCCAAACACCACATTTACACATTTTCTGGGCCTAAAGAGTCAGGATGTGTTCCAGCACACTGACTGCACACGGGCTCTGAGAGAGCTGGTGGTGAAGAATCAGTGAACTGTTGGTTCACGTTCAGCCCAGCTGTTCTCAAAGGTCCTCAATTCTCCAAAGCAACAAATAAAAACACAAATGCACCATGCTACCAACATTATAGCATTTGTAGAACACAGATGAGAACAACTGCCTTCTTTGAAAAGAATGGGTATGAATTCATGAAAGAAAAGTATTTTATATGTGCCTTGCAGGACAGTAAGGTTTTAGTCTTCGACATGAATGGAGGAAGCAGAAGAAAAGTTCTCATTCTGAGCTTAGGATACAGTGTGAGTGAAGGACCAAATGGGAAGCATGAAGGGGATAAGTAAAAATTTTGCCAAAAGGACTGAATCTCTGTGATTGGGTTAGGGGAGAGTGGGGTCAGAGGTGGGGAATCTGCATCTTCCCATGGAAACAGGAGGATGCTGTCTCTCTTGACAGGCCTGCTGGTTGGTAACAGTATAAAGGCAGCAATTAGTCAATCAATAAATATTTATGAAGTGCCCGATCTGGGCCAGCCAGGGACTGCTCCAGGCACCAGTGCACAGTGGTAATCTGACAGATGCATGTCACACACACACACACACACACACACACACACACACACACACACAGTTACATTTGAGTAATATCGGTAAAATAACCAAATGGTGGCCTGTTATTTGTCACTCCTCCCAATAATGAACCACAGAGAAGAAAGATCTATAATAACTGGAGTGATGGAGGAGTAGCTGGAGAGTAGCAGGGAAGTAGTGAGATCCCAGTGGACTGCAAGAACTCAGGATGCCCCCTATAGGCACGAGTGAGGCACCCTGACCCTCTCACACTGTCTCCTCTGCCCAGATTAGCTCATTCCCCTTATGAGGAAAAGGTAAGCTGGAGACCCCCAGTAGACCACATTGCTACTATTGACACTTGCCATCCGTATCGTGGGAGACTTATGCTACCCTCACAGGTCCAAACACAATATGGGGAATTACCTAAAGCACACATGGCGATATTGCCCCCAAGCAGGAGCTCACATTGTACCTCCACTGCCAGCCCAGCCATATCCCAAGCTGCAGTGACTCAATGCCATCCTGAATCCAGATCCACTGCTAAAAAGTTTACCATCCTGAGGCCTAGTATCCATGTCACATCTCTAATTCTGAGGTTCTGCAGTAACACAACCATGCTCACATGGGTACCTATAGCACCATGACCTCAAGTTTTCAGAGCCAAGGCCCAGCAGAGAGGAAAAGACTCAGGCTTCCACCCCCATGCATTACTCTATCTCCCATGGAATAGACAACTGTGCATAGAGAGGAAACTGACATGGCCAGTGGCCTAACAATGCCAATATGTGCCTGAATCTGGCCCCAAAGCCACCCAGGCAGTGGCCCAACTACTTCCACTGGACCCACTGCACAGTAATTTGACCTGCAATGCCAGGGTGTACAAGGAGGCCTGACAACCATCGAGTTGGAAGCCCTGCACTCAGAGAGCCTGCTAGATAGAGCCCATGTGCACTGGAACCCAGCCAGAAAGCCAATCCAGTGGTAAATGCACTTCACTGAATGAACCTGCTAAACAGCTGCCAAGCCTGCAACACCCAAGCACATGAGCTCAGCCCAGCAGCTCTGCCTAACAGAGAACCCTCTGCACCACACTGCTGGTTGATCCATGCCATCAGCATGTGCCCATGCTCAAGAGCCATGCGGTGGGTGGGGGGGGTATCCTGCTTCTAGAAGAATTGCACCAAGTTATCACAATCACAAATACCCACAACTGTAAACGGAAGCAACCACAGACATCACCAACAAGAGTTACAGATGAAGAAACTGCACAGATAATATATTAGTGAGTATACTAATTAGTGAGAACGATAACCAAAGCTTCATACCCAATTAATGCCCACAGGAAACTACTCCACGGGAAAATTCTCTCACTAAAAATGAATGAATGAATGAATGAATGAATGAATACATAAATACCATAAAATTGGAAAATCTGACCATTGTATTAACATAAGATGCACAGGCATTAACATAAGGACACAAAAAAAGATGACAATTCAAGAAATATGACGCCCCAAGGGAACACAATAATTCCTTAGTAACAAATCACAAAGAAAATAAAATCTATGAAATTCCTGAAAAGGGATTTGAAATGTTGATCTTAAGGAAGTTCAACAAGAACAATAAACAATTCAATTCAATTCAATAAGGCCAGAAAAACAATTCATGATCTGAATGAAAATTCAACAGTGATATAGATTATAAAAGAAACCAAAAATCTTGCTGCTAAAGAATTTAACGAAGAAAATAAAAAATACATAACTGAAGCACACAACAGACTAAATGGAGAAGGAAAAATGTTGGAACTTGAAGAGTTTTTTTAATTAACTGTTAAACCTATGGAATAGCATGAAGTTAACGAAGTTTTGCATTATAGAATTTACAGAGAAAGAACATACAAAAAAGGCAGGAAAGCATGTTAGTGAAACAGCTCAAAATGTCTCATGTCTTAGGAGAGATACATACATCCAGATTCATGAAATTGAAAGAAACACAATTAGACTCAACTGGAAGGGATTCTCTGTGAGAAACTCAGAGATCAAGGCTAAGGATGTAGCTCGGTGGTGCTTGCCTAGCATTCATGAGGTGTTGGGTTTTATGCTCAGTGCTGTAAGAAGGCAAACTAAACCAAAAATAACAACAAGAAATCAAAGGCAAAGATAATTCTAAAAGCAGCAAGAGAAAAATGTCCAGTCACATATAGAGCAATTCCCATTAGATTAAAAATGTATTTCTTCACAGAAACCCTGCAGAGGCCAGGAAAGAACAAAATGCTATGTTCATAATGCTGGGGGAGGACTTCCTCCTCATAATATTATCCCAGAAAACTATCCTTGAGAAATAAAATCTTTCTAAGACAAACAACAATTGAGGGGATTCATCACTAGACCAGTCTTAAAATGCTTAAAGAGGTCCTACATATAGAATCAAAAGAAACCACCATCATAAGAACATGTAAAAATATAAATCTTGCTGGTAGCTATACAGATAAGAAAAAGAAAAGAATCAAACCTTATCAACACAGAAGACCACAAACCTCACAGATTAACAATAAGAGGAAAAAATAGAACACAATTAAAATTATATGAGTCTAACCTATCAATAATAACCTTGAATTTAAGTGGATTAAATTCCCAAATTAAAAGACACAGACTTGCAGAATTGATAGGTCGGGGGTGATTGAACTATATGCTTCCTACAAGAAACTCGCCTCACTAGTAAAGATTCAAAATATGAAAAGTGAAGGGATGAAAAACATAGTCTATGCAAACAAAAGCCAGTAGGAAGGAAAAATAGCTATACTCATATCAAATAAAAATGGACTTTACATAAAAAATTGCAAAAACAGCAGGGCATGGTGGCACACACTTGTAATCCCAGCATTTGGGAGGCTGGGACAGGAGGATCGCGGTTCATGGCCAGTATCAGCTATTTAGTGAGGCCCTTTACAACTCAGTGAGACCCTGTTTCAAAATAAAGAATAAAATATAGGGCTTGGGATGTAGCTCTAAGGTAGAATGTCCCTGGGTTCCATCTCCATTAAAACACACACACACACACACACACACACACACACACACACACACTGCAAAAACATACAACAAAGGTCATTATATAATGATAAAAGAATCATTTCTATAAGAGGTTATAACAATTTATAAATACATAAATGCATCCAACACCAGACCACCCACATGTATCTAAAATGAGAGAATAAACTCCAATACAATAAAAATTAGGGACACTAACACCCTACTTCTGTCAGTGGTCAGATTATCGAGACAGTAACTTAACAAACAAATGGGTGCTAAAAGACATCCATACATGTTTCAATCAACATCTGCAGAACAGAAAATTTTCTCATCAGCACTTCAGGATGGATCATACATAAAACCACAAAACAAGCCTCAAAATTAAACACATGTAAAATCATAACATGTGTCTTCTGTGATTATAATAAAACAATCTTGGAAATAAAAATATAAAATTGTACAAATACACGGAAAGTAAACAACATGCTAAAGAATAATCAATTGGCCAATAAAGAATTTCAAAGGGAAATTTTAAAATCTTGAGAAACAATATACCCAAACCTATCGGATAGAGAAAAATCAATACTAAGAGAGAAGTTTATAGAAATAAGCACCTATACCTAAAGAGTAGGAATATTTTAAATTAGCAACCTAACAATGCAACTCAAAGAACTAAAAGAACATGGAAAAAACAAACCCAAGATTGATAAAAGAAAAAATAATTATTTTTGTGGTGCTGGCAAACTATATCCCCAGCCTGATTTGTTCTTTATTTTTGAAACAGGGTCTCGCTAAGTTGCAGAGGCAAAGTAGAGGCAAGTAGCTGAGGCAAGTAGCTGTGATCCTTCTGTCTCAGCCTCCCAAGTACTGGGATTACAAGCATGCACCACCATGCTTGGCTAAAAGAAAATATTTTTTTTTGTGTGTGTGGTACTGAGTATTGAACCCAGGGACATTCTACTCCCAAACTACACCCCCAGCCCTAATTTTTAATTCTTTATTTGAAAGAAAGTCTCACTAAGTTGTGGAGGGACTCACTAAGTAGCTGCGGCTGGCCGCGAACCTGTGATCCTCCTGTTTCAGACTGGGATTACAAGTACTGGGATTACAAGTATGCACCACCACACCTGGTTTAAAAAAGATTTTTAAATAATAATGATCAGATAATAAATAAATAAAATTGATACTAATATATTATAAAAGATCAATAAATCAAAAAGCTGCTTTTCTGAAAAGATAATCAAATATATAAATCTTCAGCTAGACTTAAAGAAGAGATATGATACAAACAAAATCAGAGATGTATGAGAAGACATTGTTACTGGTACCAGAGAAAATAAAAAATCATTAGAGTATATTACAAATAACTAACTACTAATTGGAAAAAACAAATCAGAAAACCTAGAAGAAATGGATAGGTTTTTGGATACATACACCACCAAGATTGAACCATAAAGAAATAGAAAGCTTAGATCAATTAATGATCAACAAGGTTGAATCAATAATAAAAAGTCTCCAGCAAAAAAAAAAAAAAAAAAAAATCCCCTGGACCAGAGAGCTTCATTACTGAATCTTAATAAACTTTTAAAGAAACTAAAACATCTCAACATCAAAACACAAATTGTCTGATAAAATAACAAAGAATTTATCAGATCAGACATTTCTGGAAAATAAAAAAGACAAATGAAATGGCCCACAGTTATATGAAAAATGTATATCGCTACTTATCAGGAAAAGGAAAATCAAAACCACAATGAGCTATCATCTCACTCCAGAAAAAATGGCTAGTATTAAAAAGAGAAAAATAACAAATGCTAAGGATTCAAAGGAAGGAGAACTTCTATGCGCTGTTGATAGGAACATATTATTAATAAAACCATTATAGAAAAGAGAATGAAGGTTCCTCAAAAAAAAAAAAAGTAGAATTAACATATGATTTAGCAGTTCTACTACTGGCTATATACTATTGCTACAGGGATTTAAATCCAGGGACATTTCACCTACTAGCTACACCTCCAGCCCTGTTTTATTTTTTATTTTGAAATAAGGGCTCATTAAGTTGCTGAGAACCTTGCTAAGTTGCTGAGGCTGGCCTAGAACCTGTCATCCTCACATCTTAGCCCCCTTAGTACTTGGGTTACAGATGTGTGCCATCATGCCCAGCAATTTCTGAATCTTAAATGTCCCCCAGGGGCCCATATGCTAAAGACTTGGTCACCAGCCTCTGCTATTATTGGAAAATGATGGAATATTTAAGAAGTAGGGCCTACTGGGAGGAAGTTATTGGGATGTCCGTAAAGGAGATATCAGGGCACTCATATCTGTCTGTCTGTCTCTCTGATTGTTTGTCTGTCTGTCTCTCTCTCTTTCTCTCTCTCTCTCCTTCTCAACCACAGTGAGGTAAGGAGCTTTGCTCTACCAGGTACCCCCTACCATGATGTTCTGCCTCATCAAAGGCCCAAAAGCCAACAAACCATGAAATGATATGCCTGAGCTCATGAACCAAAGTGAACATTCCCTCTTTTTAAATTGATTTACCTCAGGTATTTGCCATAGTGAAGGAAAGCTTACTAACACAATACTTATCCAAAGGAAAGGAAATCAGTATGTCAAAAGAGATTATCTATACTGTCATGTTTACTGGAGCAGTAATCACAAGAACTTAAATATGATATCATCCTAGGTGTTCACTGATAGATGAATGGATGAAGACACTGTACACACACACACACACACACACACACACACACACACACACACACTCACACAGGAATAATTTTCGCACATAAAAAATGAAATCTTATTTACTTGTGGCAACATGGAAGGAGGTGAAAGACATTATGTTAGGTGAAATAAATCAGACAGAAAAAGATAAATACCACATGTTCTCACTCATAGATGGAAGTTAAAGAACTTGATCTCATAGATGTAAGAAGTAGTGAGGCTAGGGATGGGGGGGCGAATGTTAACAGGTATGAGTATAAGAGTGCAGTTAGGAGGAAAATGTCTGATGCTCTGTGGCATAGTAAGGTAACTATGACATATTTCAAAATATCTAGGAGAAAGAATTTTGAATGTCTCAAACACAAAGAAATTATATTTAAGATGTTAAATATGCCCATTACCCTGATTTAATCATTATACATTATACATTATATACATGTATTGAAATATCATGTCCATATATTCCATAAATATGTATTCCATAATATTATATATTCTATAAATTCACTATATATTCTATATTCCATAAATATGTACAATATGTCAATCTAAAAATATTCTTGAGCTTTAAAAATATTTTTATTAATTTTATTTCTGTCTCATTTTGCTTTCCTTCCTTCTTTCTTTTTCTCCATTGCTAGAATTACCTGCTTTTGATACTAACATTTTGGTGACTGAACACAAATTCTCAGTAAATGTTAGCACTAGTTGGGCATGGTGGCACACACCTGTAATCCCAGTACTTGGGAGGCTGAGACAGGAAGATTGCAGGCTCAAGCTCGACCTCAGCAACTTAGCAAGGCTCTTAACAACTCAGCAAGGCCCTTAGCAACTTAGCAAGACTTTGTTTCAAAATTAAAAAAATTTAAAGAGCTGGGGAATATATAGGTCAGAGATAGAATCCCTTGGGTTCAACCCCAGTGACAGACCCCCTAAATATTATCACTTTTTTTTCTGTAACACTTTCTCAGAAAAATCTGAATTCTAGGACACAGAAAGTGGTATGATGATGTCACCTTATAAATTTTGATTTCTGCATTGCAAGTATATCTTAATTGGCATGATTTTAATAGGATGCTTTTTGATGTATATGAATATTAATTTTATCTTTCTCTAACTTAAAGTCCTCATAAAAATTAATACTCTAGACATCTCATTTACTTTTTTTGTGGTATTGAGAATGGAACCCAGGGTCATTCTACCTCTGAGATAAACCCTCAGTCCTATGTGTTATTTATTTTGAAATAAGATCTCACTAAGTTGCAGAAACTTAGGGTTTCTCAATAAGTAGCTGAGGCTGTCGTCGAACCGCAGTCCTCCTGTCTCACCCTCCCAAGTACTGGGATTAAAAGCACGGACCACCACGCCCAGCTTTCATTTAGTTTTCAAAATGCCCAAAAAATGTAAAGGCCTAGTATTCACTTGTCCTGATAAGAGACTAAGTCATTGATGTTTTAAGCAATAGATTCACCTTGAATATGAATATTGGTCTCATTTGCAGCCAACTTAACCTATCTTTAGTGCTAGGAAAGAGAAGGTGGGATGCTTATTCTAAAAGAGCTTTTGCTGTCAGGATTGAGGTAACAAATCACACCCACATTAACTCATCTGTTCTTGTAAGCATTATGAACACAGAGGACAATATCCAACCCAGTGGCAGTGTTCCTCCTATACCATGACAAAATAACACCACTGAAGAGCTATAAATAGCCACCAACCAGATGGCATGGCTTGGCTCAAGTTGTGATCTCTTTTTTTTTTTTGAACAAAATTTTCTAATTAATTCATTCCTTAATTCAATCATTCACTTGGCAAATATTTGCTGCCTCAATACTAGGTGGTAGGCACTGCCAGGCATGGCAAAATAGACGAGAAGGGTCTTGGAGACATTCAGGCCTTTTTATATGCTCCAATCCTCAAACAGGCTGGTTGTCAAGAACCACACCCCAAAGCAACCAAGTAACCCCTGGGAGGAGGATGGACGATCCCTCAGCGTGTTCCCTACACTTCTCTCTCAATCCTCAATAAACGCTGGCATCAATAAAAGAATAAAGTTGGTAAAGTCCTCAATCATTTAAGCAGTAAATGACTTTAGAATATGAATTTTCTCACTCATATTATACAGTATATTGTCAAAATGATTGCAATTTATTTTTTGCGGGCCTGGGGATGGAACCTGGGGGCATTCTACCTCCGAGCTATACACCCTGCCCTATTTTTTATTCTTTATTTTGAAACCGGGTCTCACTAAGTTGCAGAGGGCCTCACTAAGTAGCTGAGGCTGACCGAGAACCATGATCCTCTGGTCTCAGGATTACAATATAATCCCAAATGCCAGGATTACAAGCATGCATGCCCGGCTGTGATCTTTAAATTTTAAAATTTTGCTGGGTGTGGTGGCTCACGCTTGTAATCCCCGCGCTTGGGAGGCGGAAACAGGAGAATCACGCTGGTTCGGAGCAAGCCCCGCTGGCTTAGGAGACCCAGTTTCCAAAATGAAAATGTAAAAATAGGTCTGGGAGTGTAGCCCCAAGGTAGAAGGGCTTCCAGGAACCCCAGTACCACCAAAAAAAAAAAAAAAAAAAAAAAGTTAAAAAATAGGTCTGGGAGAGTAGCCCGTGGGAGTGTATCCCGGAGGTAGAAGGGCTTCCATGAACCCCAGTACCACCAAAAAATAAAATTAAATTAAAATTTTTTTTAGATAGGCATGGTGGAACATGCCTGTAATTCCAATACTTGGAAGGCTGAGACAGGAGGACCTCAAGTTCAAAGCCAGCTTCAAGAATCTAGTGAGGCTCTTAGCAACTTAGTGAGAACTTGTTTCTAAATAAAAGCAAAAACAAAAAATAGGTCTGAAGGTGTAACCCAGAGATAGAAGGCCTCTGAGTTTCACCCCTAATAACTCCCCCCCTCACACACACACTTACTTACTTACTTACTCTTTATTTTGAAACAAGATCTTGTTAAATTGCCCAGTCTGGCCTTGGGATCCCTAGTTGCTGAAATTATAGGCCTGTGCCAACACACTCAGCTTCAAATATCTTTTTTGGAAAATAATACAATAAATTATTAGTCATTTTTTGAATTCTGCTGTTTCTCCAAAAGATTGTTCACATAATGCCTCAATTAAATGATCTGTTAAAGTATGGAAACAGGAAAACACATTCTAGCCACAAAGGTAATAGAGAATCTGTTTGAGATGGGCTTTATCTGATCAAATCAAGTACTTGGTTGTTGATGGGGTGTGATTTATAGAAACTGAACTCATCTATAACTCAGACCAAAAGAAGGATGACACTCACTTTCTCTAACACTTAACTGAAGATTTAATAACCTGAAGGACGTCAGAAGGGAAAGTAATGTGAGGGAAAAAAATCTAAAGACAAAGGTTTTATATAGTCTCGCACCTTTTTTTGGTCATTTATTAAATTGTATAAATGTCTTTGTGGTTAATTCAAGTTATCAACTAATTATTCTAGTTCCCTAAGAGTCAGTGGTACAATCTGAGCCTTTTCTCAAGTGAATTACTACTGAAATTAACAAATTTTTGACTAACATCATGTACACTTCTTGTACAAAATTAAGAAACTCAAATAAAGACGGTTATCAAAGTGTCTCACTTAGCCTAATAAGAGGAAATTATACTGATTATATTATGCAACCAAGAAAATTTTAAATGGGCATTTAGAGATAGGTAATTCTGACTGGAGAGGAAGAAAAAGGCTAGATATTAAATATCATCTTTATTACATGCTGAAGTAGCTATAATTTTAAACTCTTTTCTGTTATATAAAATCCTGTGAAATTTCTTTGATAGAGCTGGTTAAAAAGTTTTAGAGAACTATTTCTTTATTAGAATTACCTATTAAATTAAAAAACTGCTGAATTTAAAACTAAAGTATGAAGAAAATATTTAGAAGCATTTATTAAATGATGTAAGAATAAAATAATATGAAGTAATAGGAATAAGATTATCTATCTAGCTTTCTGTCTTTGTCTTTAGGGAAATATGTTACCAAAAACAGGGGCACAGTTTAGGTCACTAATACAGATAGATTAAAAAATGATAGGGTATTATAAAATATTAATAGTGCTTGCTTCTGAGTGCTAAAATTAGCATTTACTTTATAGATTGGTCAGCATAAAATTTAGGACTTAAGTAGACAAATAGGAAAGGTGAAAAAATTATTTTCCTTTTTCTCACCAGCACGACCTCAAGAGAGGTAACCTCAAATGCAGTGCAGATATCCTAATACAGACTTCACCAAATATTCTGCTGTCATTTTTTCCTGTGGGTTTCCTTGGTTGATCTACTTTCTACATAGAATCTCACTGACGTCTAGTCCCATGGTCTAGCACAAAGGCTAAGCTTACTGACATAAAGAGAGGAGTAGGTACAGATAGAATAGAATATAAAGTAAGCTCTTGATTATCACATAAGTCTTCCATACACACCTTGAGTAATCAAACAGACCTGCTCCCATGCTCCTAAGAATTGGCCACAAGCCTGTTCATTTATCAACAAACATTGACTAAGTCTCTGGTACTCTGTACCACGCTCTGTACTACTGTGGCTGGGTATAAAAAAAAAGGTAAGTGACATTGTTCTTTCTCTCAAAGAGCTCACAGTTCACGGGGAGAGATGAATGGATGCCCACCATGCAACATATGCCCAGGGAAGCACAGTAGCATAGAGGAGGACCTCATCTAGCTCAGGCACCAAGAAGCAGTTTGATGCTAATGTCAAGGATAGTGTGCAACATGGTGAGAGCTGATGCTGGAAGAGGAGACTGGGGAAGGATTACAGAGGCGCAGTCCACCTCGTAAAAGAATTAAGATATTGCGTGGATAATGGTGGGTATCTGAAAGGTTATACTTTCCAGGTAACATGCTATGCAAAAGAGAAATGTTACTCACTCACTTTAGGACATCCCTAACATAAAAATAGTTTTTAAACTCTATTGAGATGCTTATTGCTTACTACTATTTCTCTTTACATCTTGATGTTTGCTTTGGAACCATGAACAGGATATTCTCAGTTGGTTTACCATTCCTGTCTACAAATTCCTTAGACTGGATTACATTGAAAATCAAATTCCTAGGTGGGTGTGGTGGTATACACCTGTGCTGAGCCAAGACAAAATGATAGGTTTGAGACCAGCCTCAGCAACTTAGGGAGACTCTTTCAAAATAAAAACCAAAAAGGGCTGGGAGTGTAGCTCAGTGGCAGAATTCCCCTGGGTTTAATCCCTATTATTACAATAAATAAATACATAAATAAAATAATAAGTAATCAATTAAAAAGTACTGGGAATGTAGTTCAGTGAGACAGCATCCCTGGGTTCAATCCCAAGTACCAAAAAGCAAAAATATTTCCCTTAGAAAGGCCTACAGAATCAATTATTATTTTTGAACAAGGGTTTCCCCCTACGCACACACTATTGATTCACTTTAAAAATGTTCATTATGTTTTCTATATACCGAGCATTTCACTAAATGTGGAAGCTAGAATAACATATAAAATGGGATTTTATGGGCCTCCTAGAGTTTTTATTCTAGGGAAAAAGAAAGATAATAGTGACTATGAAAATAGGTAAATATATATCTATTTTCCTAGGATTGACCACAAGTCTGTTCATTCATCAGGAAACATTGATTGCGTCTCTTCTGTATACCAGGCTCTGTACTATTGGGGCTGGGTATAAAAAAAAGAAGTGACATTGATATATATATATATATATATATATATATATATATATATATATATATATATATATATGTATTGCCACTGGGGAATAAATAAACCCAGGGCATTCTACCTCCAATCTACCTTTACAATAAAACCCCCAGGAGTTTTATTTTCATCTTGAGACAGGGTCTCACTAAGTTGCTGAGAGTCTCACTAAATTGCTGAGGCTGGCTTGCACCTGCGATCCTCTGTCTTAGCCTCACAAATATGGGGATTACAAGCATGCACCACCACACCGGCTTAAAACTAAGAACACACACCAAGGAAACCTAACCCAGTTGTACCAGGTGTTGGGGTAGGAGATGTGGGGCAACTGCCTTATCCCAGGGAATATTGTTTGAAGGATCATGTTACTTAAACCTGTATTCCAAGAACAGCTTGTGCCAAAGCGAGGAAGAGAAGTGATGAACTTTGTGATGGGCAAGCACTCTCCCCCTGAGCTACAGCCCCAGTCTTTAAAATTTTTCTTTATCTTGAGACATTGTCGTCCATTGTCCAGAATGGCCTTGATCTTGGCAATCCTCCTACCTCGGCCTCTTTAGGAGCACCTGGGATTAGAGGTGTGAACCATCATGCCCAGCCCACGGCCTTTAGTTACATTATGAATCTGTCCCAAAGCCAATTTTTAAAAGCCTTTGATGGATTTTGAAAAGGAAAACCAATTAGAAAACTACAACAGCACTTAGGACAATAACTGGTGGTAACTGGCACTAGGATGGCTGTGGTGGAGAAAAATATATACTGTATTCTTTATAATAAAGAACCTTTTAATTTTCCCCCAGTAGGGTTGTTCTTTCCCCAGGGTCTTTCCCATTTCAGTAAATGGACCTATATTATCTGTTATTCACTCCCAAACCAAGACATCATCCTTAATTTCTCTCTTCCTCATACCTCCATCCAAACCACAAACAGGTTTTACCAACCACATTACTTTAAAAACTGTCCTGAATGCAGATTCTTAGCCCTTTCCTTCCTGACACTCTGACAAAGTGTGCAAGCTTTGAAACCCACCTCCTCTCCACAGACCCATGCTCTCTCCCCTGAAGTCTGTTCATACAGAAGCCGAAGTCGGCTGGGCATGGTTGCGCACACTTGTAATCCTAGTCGTTGGGAGGCTGAGACAGGAGGATCGCAGGTTCGATGACAGCCTCAGCAAGTAATAAGACTCTTGTCCACCTAGTGAAACCTTATTTCAAAATAAAAAGAAAACAGAGCTGGGGTATAGCTCAGAGATAGAATGTCGCTGGGTTCCATCCCAGGACCACACACACAGCACACACACACAAACCTTCCAAAATCAAGTCATGACCCCCCCCACACACACACATCAGTAGTTTTCTCAAAACCCTCAGAATAAAGTCCAAAGTCTAGTGTTGACCATGACCCAGATCCCAGGAGACCTACCCTTGACCTTGATTCCACCCTCATCTCCCTAGCCCACCTCTTGCTAATCAAAACTGTTTCCTTGCTGATCTGTAGATACCTCAGGAAAGTTTCAGTCTCTGAAATTGTGCCTCGGGACATTCTACCGCTAGAGTCATGCATGGTTCTGCCCAAAATCCACCTCCTCAGAGGTTCAGTCTTATTAGTTAGCAGAAAATGTCAATGACGCCAAAAATGAAAATCTTATACCCAGTAGACTGGAAAAAATTAAGATGTGATATAATGGCAAGAGCTGATAAACTGGAATTTTTAATCACTTGTGGGTGGGAATGTAAACGGGTGCCACCCCTTTGGAAAACAATATGATAATGTCATGTGAAGTTGAACGTTGCCATATCCTATGACCCAGCAGTGCCACTCCCAGAAACAGGCCATGGAGAAACTCCAGGACACGAGCAGCAATGCACATGCAGCACTGTTCAAATACCAGAACGCCGAAAACCATCCAAGTATCCGTCAGCAAGTGAATGAATCAATTGCTTTTGGACATTTACCCGACAGAATATAATTCGGCTGTTGAATGAACTACAGCTACATGCAAAAGTATGGAGCAATGATTCTATTTTTACGGATCAAGGCAAGCAAATAAAACCAAACAGTTGGGCTTAATGTAGCACTTTTTTTTTTTTTAATTAAAGGCAAAGCTGGACTTGGTGGTATATGCCAGGACTTGAGATAGGAAGATTGCAGGTTCAAGGCCAGCTTCAGCAATTTAGTGAGACCCTGTTTAAAAATAAAAAAATAAAAAAGGGCTGGGGGTATACCTCAGAGGTAGAATGCCCCTTAGCTTAAGCCTCATTATAAAAAGTCTTCATTCGTTCATTCACTAAAGGCAAGAGAAAGATAAACATTCAGGAAGGGGCCACAGAATTGATAGTGCTGAGTTCTTACATTAGGTGGTTGCTTCATGGGTATAATATTATTATGGCTTATAGTTTAAACACATGTTGGCATGTGTATATTAACTGAAATAAGAAAAATTAAAATAAAAAGTAATAACTGGTCAAGCACAGTGGCACATGTTTATAATTCCAGTACTTAGGAGACTGAGACAGGAGGATCTCAGATTCGCGGACAGTCTCAGAAATTTAGGGAGGCGCCGAGCAACCTAGTGAACTTATTTAAAAAAAAAAAAAACTAGGGCTGGGTTATAGCTCAGAAAGTGAATGTGTCTGGGTTCAACCCACAGTACCAAAATAATAATAATAATTAATAATTAATAATAATAATAATAACAGTAATAATAACAGTTGAACCAAAGTGAAGAAAATGTATCATAGGTAATTTCTTATTTTCCCCTGAATGTATAAAATAGCAACTGCACCTCTTCTATGAACTTTATTGTTCTTCATAGCATACCTCACTCCAAAGAGTATACGCAAAAAAAAAAAATCTATGTGTGTGCACACACTCACACACATTTATGATATCATGGAAGACTGGTCCACCACTGTGGAATCTTGGTTGTTCTTGTTTACCACAGTCTTCGAGGCCTGGAAGGATGCCGGGCACAGACAATCAAGGTTTATGGAATGGACAGATGAATGGATGAAGGAATGGCCTAGGGAGCATTAGCAAAGCAACAGAATAGAAAAGCGTCAGTCGCGGACTCTGAAGTCAGACACCACTGGGTTCAAATTCAAGCCCTAATCAATCTTCACTGCTGGGTGAACTTAAGTGAATAACTTCATTACATCTCAGTTTCCTCATCTATAAAACTGGGTAATGGGTGGTTGTGATGATTAAAGAAAGAATTAAGCACTTTGCCCAGCAGATATTATTATGGTTATTATTATTATTACTACTATTATTATGCAATAACAATATAGTTCCCCCATAAAAGAAACCCATTCTCAGTGGCTTTGAGCTATTTAAATTCCTTGGGCAGTTTTTTATGACCAGTTCCTTCCACACCCAATTTTTAAACTTAGACCAATTTGGAATCATGTAGTTATTTCTGCAGTTTGGTCAGACTAAAGGGATGTGCCAGGGAATCTTAAAACCACCAAATTTCCAGTGAGGATGGCACCATATAATCTTCCATCTGCCCTGGCCACTAGCTTCCAAGAGCGGCAAGATGAGAATTGTAAAAATAGCACCTGCCACTCACTGAGGGTGTTCAGCCAGACCTTCTCGTTTATCTCTCACAGCTAGCTTGGGAAGTCAGTGTACACAGGAATTCCAGAAAGCAGCCTGTCCATTGCTTTCTTTCTTTCATTCCTTCTTTTTTTGTCTTTCCCTTTTTTTTTTTTAAACTGGGGACTAAACTCAGAGCCATTCTACCTTCAAGCTATACCTCAACCCTTTTTACTTTTTAATTTTGAAACAGGGTCTCGCTAAGTTGCTGAGGCTGGCCTTGAACCTTAGATTCTCCTGTCTCAGACTCCCAAGGACTCGGATTATAGCTGTGTGCCACCATGCCTGGCCCTTTGTTGACTACTTTCAACTTTTGACCTGAGCATGTTCTGGGATGAAGACCATATTCAAATTGCAGTCAGCAATTCGCAAGAGATTTGTACTCTCAACATCACTTTAAAACAAAGACACACACCTGGCATGGTGGCGCACGGTTGTAATCCCAGTAATTGGGAGGCCGAGGCAGGAGGATTGCGGTTAGCAAACAGCCTCAGCTACTTAGTGAGGCCCTCTGCAACTTAGTGAAACCCTGTTTCAAAATAAAGAATAAAAAATAGGACTGGGGATGTAGCTTGGAGGTAGAATACCCCTGGGTTCAATCCCCAATACTGCAAGAAAAAAAAAGAAAAAAGAAAAAAAAAAGACACAAAAAGCAAAATCTCTCACATCCTCAATGTTGCCTCATTTTATAATGGTAAAATCCAGAGCCTTTACTGCTGTGACTCTCCTAGATACTATCTTAGCAACACCTGTACCTTAAAAGAACTCAACCCCACAGGGCTGTGGGCTCACACTGTTCCTAGCATGCTCTCAGTAAAAATTAACCTCTCTATGCACCCCTGCTTTTCCACCCAGGACTCTGGCCAGAGGCCCAGGCAGCCCTCCTCCAGATGGACTATGTCCTCTTGGAGGATTGTAGGCACTTCTGAAAGGTCTGCTCCAGCTTAAGGCTCCAGGTTCAAAGGACACTCGAGGTTTCTGATGACTAGGGAGGATCCCAAATTATGACGATGACTACTACTACTACTAATATTCACCCTTTATACAGTGTTTACTATGTATCAGGTGGTATTTATGTTGTTTTACATAGGTTTTGCTCATTTGATCTGGATAACTACTCTGAGGTAGGTATAAAGCTTGCAATACGGTTAAATCCTACAAGGGAGGCCCCTGAAAGTTAGCATAGAACATCTACATGCAACCTGACCTTTTCCAAGGAAAGCAAGACTACAGCAGAAGCTGGAAGCCCACCCTAAGTATACAGATGGGCCCAGTAGTAGAAGAGTCAGCAGCTGCCAGCGGTCTGGCCTCCCCTTTAGATCCAGGGAGCATGATCTTCTCCAATCCAAACTATTTCCTCAGAATGAACTGAGTAGAGATAAATGAAGAGAGGAGGTGGAGCAGGGAAGGGATAGTTAATATTGTCACATCCTGGGCCCTGGCTGCTCCTCATCAAGACTACTGCCCGCACACAATTCCCAGACTTGCCTTAAACCCCCGCCTTTCACGTCATCCAGGGTGCCTTTCCCCGCCTTCATGGTTTCAACACAGCCGGGATTTCCTGGTGGACTTTTTTCCTACCTCAGAAGTCTTTCTGTCATCTCCCTCCAGCACCTCTGTGCGCATGACACTGTACATGTTTCCTATACTCTATAATTACTGTATTCTTTTTTTTTTTTTTGTGGTACTGGGGTTCCTGGAAACCCATCTACGTCCGGGCTACACTCCCAGACTGATTTTATACTTTTTTATTTGGAAACAGTCTCTTAAGCCAGCAAGGCTGGCTTCGAACTGCGCGATCCTCCTGTCTCCGCCTCCCAAGTGTGGGGATTACAAGCATGTGCCATCATGCCTGGCTCTGGATTCATTTTTTAAGTTGTATTTCGTCCCTTTCCTCTTCAAACTTTTAGCCTCTTGAGCCCTGCGATGAACATTTTTTCCCAGCCTCTGGTACACAGCGGGTGGGGCTGCTGCAGACACACGTGATAAGTGTTTACGGACTGGATGAACTAAGGAAACCACAGCTCCCCAAGGCTTCCATGTGACTCTTCACCACCCAGCTCAACAACGACCAGCAGGACAGGGAAATCAGAAGAGGAAGGAGTCGCCTACCTGTGTGGGAATCTGCTCAATTTGTAATGCAGGAACTCTAACAGAGCCCTTTCTGGCAACTCTGATTTCAAATTTACAGTTTAAGCTTGTATTGTTTTCAAAAAACAACTGCCACCACTCCCACCTATAAGCAAGGCTCGTGTTTAATCCTTGAGAATTCTCACTTCATTAATATCCAAGTTTCTGAATAGATGTTTTTGAAGTTCAGTGAAAGACTGCTCACAACATTTTTGAGCAGAGTTTCTGTTCTGAGAATTACATTTTCTTTGTAGGGCAAATCCCATTTTGTTTCCCTTTATCTTTCCAATAAATGCAGTTTAAAAGGGTGGAGGCATTGAAGGTGAAGTTACATCTAGAAGTTGTTAATCAATATGGAATTTCTCTGGGCGGCTGTGTGACCTCAGCCTTCCGCGTTGCCACAGGTCTCCTTGGAGATGGTTGCCATGATCACTGTGTCCCCAGCTAAAAATCTTCACAATGTGGATCACTGCTTTTATTCTCTTGTCTCCTCTTCATAACTGACTTTTTTTTTTTTTTGCCTGACACAGTTTATTTCTCTATGAATGCAGTCTTGTTCGTAATTTTTTATTGCATTATATTACATACACATGGAACACCCCCATTCTCTTGATTCCTCTGGAAATGTTTTTATTCGGATTATAAGAGTGAGCAGTCCAGACCATTAGAAATACCATTTATATTTTTACACTTCCTGGTCCCCTGAAAGTAAATTATTCAGATGGCAGTTGGCCCTGCTACCTCTTTTTCAAAAACCTGCCCCAAAAGAAACTGAACAGTGACAAGAAGAACAAGTGACCTGGTTTTTTTTTTTTTTTTTCATGTTGCTGCTTTAACAGGCTCTGGGCTTTGAATAGCTCAAGAGTTAATTTTACCAAAGTTACTATAAACATACTTTTTTATTGATTCTACATTCATTATTAACATCTCAAATATCTGAATTATTTCATGACAAAGGGCTCTTACAAATATAGAAGAAGAATTTGAAATGCTGAGTAGACTAAAAAAATGTAAATACTGACCAATAATGAGGGGAAATTAAAATTCAAAGTCCCCAAACAATCTTATCAGCACCTTCCAAGCAAAGTTACATGCTTTGTTGGAATCTAGAATTCAAATGTAATTCACAAAATAGAATTTTTCTGGAAGTTTGCAAAGTCTGAATTATGTAGATTTGGTGACTAGAAAATGACAAATATTTATTAGTACTGGGGACTGAACCCCTAGGCATCCTACCTCTGAGCTATACCTCCCCAACCCTTTTTATATTGAAACAGGGTCTCACTAAGCTGTTGAGGCTGGCTTCAAATCTGCAATAGTATCTCAGTCTCCCAAGCATATGCCATCATGTTTAGCTAAAAATATATTTAAAGGAAAAAATAGTAAATGAACAATAGAGAATGGTTGCAAGGTCTACAGACCTTATAGAGTTCTTATTTAGCTACTTCAAGATAAGGAGCTAGGGACAGTCGTGCACGCCTGTAATCCCAGTACTCGGGAGGCTAAGACAGGAGGATCACAGGTTTGAGATCAGCCTCAGAAACTTAGGAAGACTCTCAACCACCCTGTGAGAGCCTGTTTCAAACAAAAAACAGGGGCCTTGGGGTGTAGCTCAGAGGTAGAATGCCCCTGAGTACCAAAAAAGAAAAAGAAAAGAAGAGCAATTCAAGGACAAATACCATAGTCCTACCTGGCACGATGAGCACACCTGTGCAAAAGGAAAGCAACAATGCCCATCAGTGCCAACATGCCACAGGGCCGTTGGGTAGTATAAGTAATAAATAAATGAATGCAAATCCTCTTTTGTTTACGTGGGGGGGAAAATAGTGCTACCTGAATTTGAATTTATGCTAATAATACTTCTTTTTAGCAATGTTATACTGCAGTAGTTTTGTAGTTAGACATCAGAAATAAATTCTTCCACACTCATTTAAAATATTTCCTTAAACTGTAAGTTAATGAATCAGACAAGGTCACTAAAGACAAAAAAGGAAAAGACAAACAGCTGGAATTCATCCAATGGTTCATTCAGTCAACACTGAGCATTTGCTTTCTACGAGGCAGTGTGGTTGACATTTAAGATAGAAATGTGATTAAGAGCTGGTCTCAACTACCTGTAAGGATTTACTGGGAAAAACAGAACCATAAGCACATAATTACAGTATGATATGATGAGCATACTAACCGAGGCATAAAACAGCATATTAGTTTTTACCAACAGAAAAGTGACGGGTCTAGAAACAGTTTTCTGAGAGCACAGTGTCATTGTTCTGGAGGTCAAGCTCACTACTATGGATATGAAGATACTGTACAAAGCACTCTGCCCTAGTAGAACTTACAGTCTAGGACAGAAGACAGACAAGAAAAAAATAAGCAATGGTACTTCTCAAAATATCCAGTGTTTTTTAAGAATCCTTCTCAGACTGATAATTTGTAGAATTTTTAAAAAGCTATAAAAATGAAATAAAAAGCAAAAATGTAAAAATGCAATCTTTACAAAATTTGTTATAAAATTTTGGAATGTTTACCTTCTAATTTTGGTCCTTCCCAGGGGCGAGGGGACTTTGGGTTAAACCCAGGGGCATTCTACCTCTGAGCTACAGTCCCCAAACCCCCTCCTTTTCAGTTCTGAAACAGAGTTTTACTAAGTTGTTGAGGATCTCACTAAATTGCTGAAGCTGGGCTCTACCCTGCCTCCCAAGCACTGGGATCACGGCCATGCAACACCGTGCCGGGCCCACTTTTGTACTTATTTCATGTAGGACACAACAGTCAAGGGACAAGTACTGCAATAAAGTATCTCAGATGCTAACGTAATAAGTTTACATGCTATTGTTGTCAGAGGAGGAAATGATCTGTTTATGGGGAGGGAGATAGAGTTCATCTAAGGAAAATCTGGATAGATGTGACCCTTGAACTATGTCTTAAAAATGGAGAAGGATTTGCCAGAAAAATACAGTGAACACATTCCAGGTAGGAGTAGTAAAATGCAGGAGTGGGAAGGTTTATGTAATTGTATAATGAGAGGAGAAGAGGAAGATGGAAGAGGCCTTCGTAAGCTCAATTTGACCCTAAAATGTGCAATAACACCTCCTATCCAATTTGGTGAAATTTTGTACAGGACTGAAAAAGAAAAAGAGCAGTTTTGATTCTCCTACTAGTTATTTTTTGGTGGTACTGGGTTCCTGGAAACCCTTCTACCTCCGGGCTACACTCCCAGACCCATTTTTTTTAATATATATTTTTATTTGGAAACAGGGTCTCTTAAACCAGAGAGGCTGACTTCGAACCTGCGCAATCCTCCTGTCTCCGCCTCCCAAGCGGGGATTACAAACATGCACCACCATGCCTGGCTTAAAATGTTGTTAAACAACAACTCTGGTGATACTTGCATGTAAATTTAATCCTTCTGGGTAGACAGCTTGTATTCAAGTAACTCTTGGTTTACTTTATAATGGCCTCAAGGCACAAAAGAGGGAAGGAGAGAGGGAGGGAGGGAGAGAGGGAGGGAGGGAGGGAAGGGGAGAGAGAGAGAGAGAGACTGTTATAATGCTATAACTGTTCTATTTTACTTTTAGTTATTTATTTCTCACTGTTCCTGGTTTGTATATTAAACTTTACCATAAACAAATGGGGTTTGAGAAAAACCTAACGTGTAGAATTCAGTTCTATTTGTCATTTCAGGCATCCATGGGAGTCTGGGACCATTTCTGCTGCAGATAAGGGAGCTACTGTCTCTCCCTTCTCCAGAGTTTCATTCATATAAGTACCAAAAGCAGGACCAAGTCAGCTCCCTAATTTCTAACTCTGTGCATCATCCACTACTTCTCCAACATCATTCTAAACCTAAACACGTATTATAGGTGGAGAAAATAGAGCTAATTATGGGCCTGGTATAAAATGACTAAGGAAAATCAATAAGGAAGAGCTTATTTTCCATCTTGATGCTACCTTGGTTATCTCTAAAATTAGAAACCAGTAGTTTTAGGTTATGGAAAGACACTTCCTTTGTGAGAGGAAACGGAATGAGACAAGACTGTTTAGGCAGGCTTTATTTAAAACATTTAGCGCCTCTTAGATGTGTAAAGCAATCAAGGGGATGCTTAAATATTTTAGTCTGAGAAGACTGTGGAGTTCACCCAGAGTGTGACAACTGAGGTCTGTAGAATAAGTAACTGGGTGCTACTCTGCATGGAGGGCTTAGCAAGGGGACAGAGTAATTTGGGGTGAGGAATGTAAGAGGTTATCTTAATTTAGCAGCTGGAGAAGAGCTGGCAGCAGCCAAATCTAGTGAGGTCTTTTTAGGGAGATCAGCCTAGGGCACAGCAGTCTAGAGGAAGCAACACCCCACAACACGGACGGCGCGTGGGCTCCCCAGTATCAGAGAACATTCCGAGACAGGACCGAAGCTGAGAGGCCAATTCAAAACACTATTCTGGGGGACTTTTCAGAGTTATTTAGGTGGTTTTTCCTTTCTTTATGCTTTCAATGCGCCGCTGGGTGTATCGTTCCTGAGGCCTCTTCCTTATTCCTCTATTTCTTGAACACCTCCATAGGGATCATCACCCTACAGCTGTCAGGATAAGGGGGGAGCACTTCAACCCTGGAGGTGTCTTTTGAAGGCCAGGCTGGGAGGGCCCCTTCACTGTTCTCAACTCCACAAGTGTTTCCCCCCTCCAACACAAAGCTGTATTGTTTTTACTTTCACCTGCAAAGAATATAAAAGCACAAGAAAATATTATTATGGTACCTATATCCATGTCCAACAAACCTCTCTACTCATATTTGCTTTCATTATGTTTTTAATTTCTTGATTTTGCTTTGCAGCTATGTCTTATAAACATTACTAAAACGCTGCTGAAAGGTTCCAGGAATTTCTCCCCTCACAACAAGGCACCTTGACTTCAGTGGGTTTCAAAATATTCAGTATTGCTTGGTGCAGTCATGCACACCTGTAATCCCAGCTACTCAAGAGACCTAGGCAGGAGGATTACAAGTTCAAGTCTAGCCAGGGCAACTTAGTGAGATTCTGTCTCAAAATGAAAAATAAAGAGCTGGGTTCAACCCCCAGAATAAAAAACAAAACAGAAAACCCCCTAAACCTAGTATTTTTGTATCTGGAGGGAGATACATGCTGCAAATTCAAAACAGGATAGAGAAGGTAAGAAAGGAATTGGGCTACACTGTGCTATTCTCGAATGTTACATTCACTTAATAGTCGAGTTGTAAGGACACTCACTTAAAGAAAATAAAACAGTGGTTTATTTATCAGTGACAGGAAGTGAAAATAAACCCAGGACCGAAGTCATGGCATATTTAGTTAAAATACTTGGGCTGCCAGAGAGATTGGGGTAAATAATTTCCTGCTAATAATATCTAAGAATAAAAAACCCACACCTAGCTGGGCGTGGTGGCGCACGCTTGTAATCCCCGCGCTTGGGAGGCTGAGACAGGAGGATCGTGCAGGTTCGAAGCCAGCCACGCGCGCTGGCTTAGGAGACCTTGTTTCCAAATTTAAAAAAATGTAAAAATAGGTCTGGGAGTGTAGCCCGGAGGTAGAAGGGTTTCCAGGAACCCCAGTACCACCAAAAAAAACAAAAACAAAAAAACAAAAAACCACACCTGCTAAGTAGAAATGATCTTGCCAAAATTATAACCATTAAAGTTGTTATACTAGATTTCTGGACTTAATCTTATTTAAGTCATTCAATCACTCAGTCAAGCATTTATAAAACGTCCATCAAAAATGTGGAATTACATAAGGAAAGGAGAAACAGAAGACACAGACCTTTTTCTACTGTAATTTATACTTTCATGGTTAGTTTTCTCTGTCTTGGCTAGACTACAGTATCCAGCAATTTCATCAAACACTAACATAGGTGTTGTAAAGTTATTGTGTGTATATAGTCAACATATAAAATAGATTGACTGGAAGTAAAGGAGATTACTTTCCATAATGTGGGTGGGCCTCCTATAGTCAATTGAAAGGCCTTAAAATCAAAAACTAAAGTTTCATGGAGAGAAGAAAATCAGTCTCAAGACTGCAGCATCAACTCTTACCCACGTTTGTCAATAAGCCTTAGCTTGCCCGACAGATTTGGGATCTGATGAAATACATCCTATTGGCTCCCTTTCTCTAGAGACAAAATAGAAACAGAACCAATACGGTGGATTAACACATTCTTATAAGCAATTACAAGAAAATAATAAACAGGAAGAACAAATTGGTTCAAAGATAACTTTCAAAGTAATGCCCGAGACACACAAAATATCCTGTATACAGTAGAATGAGTAGAGGGAAGCTGAGAACAAGGGGCAGTAGGGACACAGAAGGAATGCTATATTTCCCTAGAGCAATTACAGGCAGGAATACTGAGGGTTTAAGAGAAAGATACATGGAAAATTTGTGATAAGAAAGGAAAAAGCGCACATAATTGAAAAGAGAATTTTAAATGCAAAGGTCACATGTTGGAGCATAAAGTGAAAATTTAGGGTGGAGGTCAAGGTATAGCGCAAGTGAGGTGGTAAAAGGTAAAATACCATGCATAGGTGGGAAAGTCATGTTTGCATGTGAGAAAAATAAGATCCTGCAGGACAGAGTCTGAATTGTTGGATGCCCTCGTATATTCCATAGTTGTTCAAATGATTTTTGTTGATTTGATAAACGCATAAATGATTACTATTGGATTGCTTTAAGATTCTTGTTGTAAAAATATGCAATAAAAAGGAAAAAAAAATGAGTTCAGCAATGTGACCAGTTACAAGTTACAAGATCAAAATATGAGAATAGGCCAGGCTTGATGGTGCATACCTGGGATCTGGAGAGAGGAGGAACTTAGTAAGGCCTTCAGTAACTTAGTGAGACCCTATTTCAAAATTAAAATAAAATAGGGCTAGAGGTGTAGATCAGAGGTCAAAGCTCCTGGGTTCAATCTTATCCCCCCCAAATAAATAAGTATATATTAATACTTTTTATTCTCATATGATAATTGTACCAGTATTGGGAATGGCCTAGGAAGATTTGAGAAAGCTCTGATTATTAATAAATATATTTCAAAAATTAGGTGAGGGGCAGACCTGTGGAGGGACTTGGTTGGCCAGGAAGCAAGCAGCTATTGTAATGTAAATTAACCTAGCTAAAGGTAATTAACAAGTGGAAAGAGAAGGGGAGCTAGGACTTCCTCATTCTAAAGACAGGTTTACATAGTAATTGATAATCTAGTTAGGATGGGAGGAGTGGATCAATCTTCGTGAAAGGAGAAACCTGGGCATAAACTAAGAGTTCAGCGGGAAAATTAAGGTGATGGACTTTACCTATGTCAGAGTTACGTGGGAAAAAGCAAGATGGAGGATGTCATGTCTATAAAAAGGCTGTTCTGGGTTCTGTATTTTGGTGATTTTATTCAAAGCACCCCCCCCCATGTTACCGCTGGGTAACATGAGGCTGTAACTGCTTTCTGTATTTCTATATTTTTAATAAACTCCTTTAAATCTTCAGCCAGTGTCTGGGCTATTGTATATTTATTCTTAGCTCAGGACAAGAACCCATGGTTTTTGAGGGGAATTGTTTCCAGGGGTCTAACAAAGGTCCTGGGGACTGTTCCCCTAAATGGTAACCCTCACCCCAAACCGTAACACTAATAATGAACAATTTTAAAAATAAAATGAAAGAAACAATCCTATTTACAATATTATAAGGTAAAAATAAAATATCTAGAAAAAACTTTTACAAAAGAAGTATAACACTTATATAATAGAAACTAAAAACTGGTTAAAAATATTAAAGAAGATCTAAGTAAATGGCAAGACACCTCATGGACTGGACAACTAAAAAAATTGTTAAAATAGTGATGGTCTTCAAATTGAACTATAGATTCAATGTAATTTCTACTAAAATCCCAGCTAGTTTGATTTTTTGCAAAAGGTAATAAGTTGATCATCACATTCATGTGGAAACACAAGCTATGCAGGATAGTTAAAAACAAAAAAAAACCCCAAAACTTGAAAAAGACAAAGTTGGAGGATTCACACTTCAAAAGTTACTACAAAGATACGATAATCAAGACAGGACAGTAATGACATAAGAAATAAACAAATATGTTAGTATAAGTCAGTGGAGTAGAACTGAAAATCTAGATATAAGCCTTCACATTTATGGTTAGCTGTTTTCCACAGAGTATCAAAACAATTCAGTGGGGGAAAGAATCACAGTTTTCAACAAGTAGTAGGAGACTAGATATCCACACACAAAAGATTAAATGTAGACATGTGCCTCCAACCTCACACAAAAATTAATATATGTAAAGGCTAAAACCATGCAATTTTTAAAAGAAAATATAAAGAAAACTATTTATGGCCTTGGGTTAGGCAATGATTTTTAAATTATGATATCAAAGGTAAGCTGCTGGACTTCAAATAAAAGGACACCATCAAGAAAGTAAAAAATAAAAACAGCCCACCCAAAGAATATAGAAAAATATATGTAAATCATATAATATGTAAAGAAGTCTTACAACTCAGCAATATATAATTCAGTTTAAAAATGGACAAAGAATTTGAATAGACATTTCTCCAAAGAAGATATCCAAACTGTTGGGATGTATGAGGACAGAGAGAGCGCAGCTCAACAGCAGGAACAGATTTTATTCTGGAATAAAACCTGAAAGGAGGCAACTGACCAGGGGTTAGAGCCCTCGAGAGTCAGTTCCTTACAGACTAGGGGCTTCATATGGGGTTTAGGGCAGGTGGAAGAGCAGAACAGTCATGTATTCCTCCAGTTGGTGGGCTTGACACTAGGCCAGAGAAGGTAAATTTAGGGGGCTGGGGGGAGGGGGATGGATAGAGGCATGTCTCTCCACTTTTCCTGATATCCCTGAGGTTCTCGGCCTCCTCTGGCCAGGTCCCACAGTAAGACCTCACAGTGCCCACAATAGGTACTTGCAATATGAAATTTTCTGAATTCAAATGCAAGATATAAACTCATTTTGCCTGAAGAATGTCTGCTACAGAATAAATTTTCCTTTACAGACCCAAATAATAATATTTTTTAAAAAATCTCAGCTGCATGAATTCTCTACTCCTTCATTTCCTGACAAAAACCCTGGAACCCCACTCCAGGTTTTAATATTAACCCTTTGCCTATAATAAATAGTAAGCCTAGTTTTAGTTTTTTCCTCCTTGCTTCATTTTGGATTCTTTTTTTCTGAGCGTAGAAGTTATTGATTTTGACATAGTTGAACCTGTCTATCTTCTCAGTTGTTTATTCTATATTTCTGTAACTACAAATGATCATCCCTCCACAGATCTGATGATTCTAACCTTTTCAAAAGCAGTGCACCTAACACCAGGGTCTGATGACTCAGGCTCGTCCCCATAAACAATCATTATCGCATTTTGCTGTGCTGCAGCTCCGACAGAGTAAAAGGGCTTCCTGAGGAATGCAGGAGGGAGAGTGCTGTCCCTCCATTAAATGGCTCCAGGCTCCAGGCTCCAGGCTACTGTGTTTAAATCCTTCCTGTGTTGTCATCCTGCCTGCTGTTATTTCTCTCTCTGATAGCAGGCATCCTTTTCCCCTTTCACATATACAGCTTCCATTGTTTGGTGAATTAGGAAACTGACTTACTATACTTACTTGTTTAGAGCTGTGTATAAATCAAAACCAAAGAGGAGTGGAGTAGTGTTTTCTGATACCTCAGTATGTGAAGTGCATCGGCTTTGGTGCATGACTTTTTCTAAGGATGCTGGTCCCTGTCCAGAGAGTAGGACCCAGGGATATGACTGTGCTGGGATTCCTCTCTGCTCAACTCTCATAGAAACTCTTAAAGAACTCAAAGAGAACAGCATCTTAGTCATCAGATAACCTGGACACTGCGGCCACTGTCCTCACCTGTGACCAAAGTAGACTTTGACAAATGATCCCAACATTTTGTTTTTGTAACTGAACACAGCAGGCCTCAGAATTTGTTTTGACAGCCCTTATAGTAAGACATTAACAATTTTAGAATTGTCAGTTAAGGTAAAATTCAGAAACATGGCCAAAAGTAGGGTCTTCATATATTTCTGTTTAGGAACTATCTTTATTTCTTAACTGTTATAATTTTATCAATTATATATAAGACTCACAATGCTATGCAAATTTGCTTGGAGAGATTTAAAAGGAGTTGGCAGTGATTTTTGCTTTTGGAGAAGAGTAGCAGTCAGCAAGGGAAAAAGCAAAAGTTGTCATTTTTTACCTTAATATCTTGTATTTTGAACATGTGACTGCATTAACTTTGTAAAAAAAAAATAACACTTTCTTCAAATTGCATAGTATAAAAGAAACTTATCAAGGCCTGTTAGAAGCTGTATGGCTTGAGTCTGAAATGAGCCCCAAAGGGTCATGTATTGAAGGTTTGGTCCCAGTGCAGCGGTATTCAGAGGTGGGGCCTTTGGGAAGTGATTGGATCAAGGCTCCAACCACATCAGTGGACTAACTTGTTGATGGTTCCTAGTCGAATGGGCTACTAGAAGGTGGTGGAAACCGTAGGAGGTGGAGCCTAGTTAGGAGAGTGGGTTCCTGGGGGAACACCCTTGGAAACTATACCTTGTTCCCGACCTCTCTCTCTGCTTCATGGCTGCCGTGAGTCGAGCAGCTTTCCCCCTCAACGCCCTTCTGCCACAATGTCCATCCTCACCTCGGGCCCAATGTAATGGAGCTGCCAACCTTGGACAGAAACCACGATCACAGTGACAAAATGCTGACTAACACATGCCAGATGATCAGGGGAATACCATTACAGCCTACTCTCCTTCTATTTTTTTGCTTTCCATCCCTAACACCTGGCTTTTGTTTCATAGTCTCTCAGTTGCTTACAGTTTCTGCCATCATGTTCATATTCAAACAAATAGAAAGGGGAGAGAGATTACCATCCTTCTAAGGGCACGACAAGTTGCACACACCATTCCTGCTCACATCCCAGTGATAAGAACTTAGTCACATGACCATGTTGCTGCAAGGGAGCTTGGGAAGCATAGTCTTTAGCAGGTATTATCTAGCTAAAATTTGGAGAGTTGCATTACTAAAGAATAAAGAGCATCGAAGTTGATGTACAAGTAAATGTGGCAACTTAAGCCACAAATGATTATATAAAATCCAGGGTAGGACTTATCCCTGGTGAGAGGGAAAGGAAAATATTTCAGGAACTTTAGGAATATTGATAACATTTTATTTGTAAGTCAGGCGATTTCAACATTGGGTTTACTGGTTTTTTTTTTAAACACATACAATATTAATTATATTTTTGTAATTTAAAAACATATGAAGCTAGTCATGCTGGCACATCTTTATAATTCCAGTATTTGGGAGGATGAGACAGGAGGATCACAAGTTTGCAGCCGGCCTTAACTACTTAGTGAAACCCTCCCCAAATTGGTGAGACACTGTTTCAATATATATATATATATATATATATATATATATATATATATATATATATATATAAATTGTCGGGTGTGGTGGCGCACGCTTGTAATCCCAGCATTCAGGAGGCTGAGACACAGAGGATCGCAGTTCACAGCCAGCCTCAGCTACTTAGTGAGACCCTCTGCAACTCAGTGAGACCGGGTTTCAAAATAAAGAATAAAAAATAGGGCAGGAGGTGTAGCTCAGAGGTCAAATGCCCCTGGGTTCCATCCCCAGACCCGCAAAACAAACAAACAAACAAACAAACAACAAATATATATATATATATATATATATATATATATATATATATATATGAGCTGGGGTATAGCTTGGAGGTAGGATGTCCCTGGGTTCAATTCAATTCACAGTACCATACACACACACACACACACACACACACACACACACACACACACACAAATGAAAGTTGTTGAAACTGAATATGGGTGCATAGGAATTCATTATACTATTTTCTCTACTTTTAAGTATGCTCAAAAATAAAAAACTTCCAAGATAAAAAATGTTACACACACACATACAAATACATTTTATACACATATGAATACAAAGTTTCATCTTTTCAGTCTTTTTAGGTATTTGATACTTATTAAAATCTATTTAGGTATTTGATACTTACTAAAATCTATTTTGTGAAAAGCATTGTCCTAAATGTGATGTGATGTGATGTGATGTTATACATACATGAAGAATAAAGGACTGTGCTACCCTTAAACTGTTTAAAGTTGAATCAGGAGGTAAAGACTAAAATAATACAGATATGAAGGAATGCTAAAATGAAAAGTCCAGAGTCTAGAGAAAGAGGAGATCTATTTGGTTTAGGAAGAAAGAGTTTGCTATGACCTAAGGAAATGAGCCAATATGACAAAAATAACTGAAATAATCATAAACTTGCAAACAAAGTTTAATTCAATTTGCACAAGCTTCTTCATGTAGTTGTAGGTTGATTTCAAAGTTTTAGCACCAAGTTAAATGGAAACAGCGGAAATAAAGAAACATAAGCTGCTACTCCACTTTCACACATAAAATGGATTTAGTGAAGTATATTAAAGATAAAATAAAATGGATTCAGTTACTTTATAGCCCAGTCCAGCCCATCATTTTGGGGAAGCCTTTAGAGCGGTGCCCTCAACTCCTCTAAAGAGTGAAGCATGATGATTATGGGCATCTGAGGTCAGCCCGAAGGTGTGGCCAGCCTGAACGTGCGGCTCTCCATCACAGGACAGTCAAGCTGTGCGCTCAGGAGCAAACCTCTTAACCTCTTTGTGCTTTGGTTTCCTTATCTGTAAAATAAGGGTGATCGTAGTATCTACCTAGTAGAGACAAGTGAACATTCACAGTGTTCTTTGAACACTGCCTGGAACACGGTCGGCATTCAATACCTTGTTGTTGTCTTCCATAGCTCTTTGAAAATAAGTTCATTTGTTTACTCTCCCCTAGAGTTTACTGGGGTCCGAATAGTTACTTCCGACAAACTGGAAATCTGAATCTTTTGTGAATTGTCTTGATTTTTCAAACTCCAAAAAATGCCAAATAATGCAGGTATGCAAGCTAATGCCCGTGAGCCACTAATCCATGATTTAATTGTTATGGAAAACAATGTTGCACAAAAATTATGTTAAAATAAATGGCAAGGTGAACATTAAAATAGTTCTAACTTAGCAATAAATGGTGGCCCATGCCTGTAATCCCAGTACCTGGGGAGGCTGAGACAGGAGGATTACAGGTTCGACTCGCCTCAGCTATTTGATGAGGCCCTTAGCAACCTAGTGAGACCCTGTTTCAA
This sequence comes from Muscardinus avellanarius, assembly GCF_963383645.1. Lineage (NCBI taxonomy): Eukaryota > Metazoa > Chordata > Mammalia > Rodentia > Gliridae > Muscardinus > Muscardinus avellanarius. The sequence continues at coordinate 57,333,654 of NC_137797.1, forward strand.
AATTAAAAAAAAAAAAAAAAAGAAAGAAAGAAAGAAAATAGAGCCTGGGGTATAGCTTAGAGATAGAATGTTCCCAGGTTCAATCCTAATAATAATAATAATAATAATAATAATAATAACTCACTTAGAGTTCAAGTTTGATTATTTCTCCTGTGTTAAATTCCTTGGTGGTAATCCAGTTATTATTAATATTGGGTGGGTTTTTTTTTTTTTTTGGTGGTACTGGGGTTTCTGGAAGCCCTTCTACCGCTGGGCTACACTCCCAGACCTATTTTTATATTTTTATTTGGAAACAGGGTCTCCTAAGTCAGCAAGGCTGATTTTGAACCTGCGCGATCCTCCTGTCTCCGCCTCCTAAGTGCTGGGATTACAAGTGTGCACCACCACGCCCGGCTAATCCAGTTAATTTTTAAATCTCTGCACTTCCTTGCCACCCATCGAATGCTAGAGTCCAGCTTCCACCCTTAAGCATGTGGGCGTCCAAGCTGAGTGGCACCCAGCAAAGCTCAAACAATCACGTTGGGAGACAGAACTACAAACCTACTGTGTAGAACAGTGTGTGACGAGGTGCCAAACTGTGTGACGCCAAAGACAGATAGTAGGATTACGGAGTACTTGGATTGTCCAGGAACAACCAGAAAGAAAGGGTGTTGTACACCAAGTAAGATTCTGCTCAGCCTTCAAACACAAGTCTAATCTTAATAGAGAGGAAAGAGGAACAAGCTGTACAGAAGGTAGAAAGATAGGTGTGAGCGCGGCACAGACAACAGTGAGACCAGTGTAACTCAATAAGAAAAATTGACAATCTGGAGAACTGGGGAAAGTAAACTTGCAGAGTTCAACACAGGACCTAACTAGGAATGGCTCTTTTTTTCTTTGTCTTTCCACTGTTGGAAGAATTTGTCCTAGGATTCCTTACCCCTTAGTCTGGAGAAGAATACACCATATAAGAAATATTGCTTTTGAAGAGCAACTATGAAATCTCTGCAGGGCAGGTCCTTAATTATATTCTTCTTTGAATTGTTAGCACCTAGGACCATAACTAGCACAGAGTTTTCAAAATGCCAGGCAAATACATGGCTGAACAGCCGCATAGCAATAGTCCAAGCCAGCAGACCATGCCTGTCTTTAATTAAAATAAAGGTGGTTTAGGATTCACATTCTGTAAACACACATAAAAAAAAAAAGTGCCTCGTCGTCTCTATCACTCACTCTTATTAGCTTTAAGCCTCTTTAGAATGCCTGCTTCCTTACATAGGCTTGATAGTGAAAATTCTAAACACTCTGTAATTAAGTTTATTTTAATTTAGGGGGAGAAGAACAGATGGAGATAGGAGGCATTTCTTAGTCTGCAACTACAGAGCATCCAGGTCATTTATTTACCAACAAAAGGAGAACAGACAAAGACATTGGGGAGCCCTCTGGTATATCATTTTAGATGTTTATTACCTGCCTCCCAACCGCCAACATAAAATAAGCAAGTTAAACGAAACTGTTAAGAGTGCTATTGAGATATTTATTTGTTTATGGTACTTTTTTTTTTTCTGCAGTGCTGGGAATGGCATAGTAGGAAACGATTCTACCACTGAAGACATTCTTCATAAAATTTTAAGGTACAGCATATTATATACACCAGTAATTTTTAAGGTGATTATGGTAAATCAGCAGGTCTGAATAGATGGCATTTAACAGTGGTGAAACTCCATGGTCACTGAGGAAGGAAATGAAATACAGACCAAATCTCTTCCAGCAACCACTAAACGGATCCAGTTCCAAGCAAAATAGTCAGGGAGGTGAGGCCTACTTAGAATTCATTTTTCCAAAAGATAGAACTTGCATATTGCCCTCTTTTTTTTTTTTTTTTTTTTTTTTTGCGGGTCTGGGAATGGAACCCAGGGGCATTTGACTTCTGAGCTACACCCCCTGCCCTATTTTTTATTCTTTATTTTGAAACTGGGTCTCACTGAGTTGCAGAGGGCCTCACTAAGTAGCTGAGGCTGTCCGCGAACCGCAATCCTCCAGGTCTCAGCCTCCCAAATGCTGGGATTACAAGCGTGTACCACCACACCCAGCTATATTGCCCTCTTTTTTAAAAAAATTAAATAATATCCAACAATAACAAAGATACTAAAGACAGTAACTAAAATATAATTAATATGTATTTAGTAGTTTATGACTTTTGCCTTAGTTCATGCAATTATTTTGAACGATTCTGGATTGAATGATTCCAGACTAAAGTTTTGGAGGGTCTCCTTCAGTTCTATAATATTTAAGTAATGTAAATCTTCCAAAAGTTACAGTATCATCTCCAGTTTAAACCCCAACAAACTTTTTAAACTTGAAGAAATTTTCTATATGGGAACAGAGACTGGAGTATCCAACAAAGTGTCCATTTTGCCTAGCATAATTACATTTTGCAGTATCAAAAGGGAGGACATTAAATATTCAAGAAAAATATTCTCCTTCGGGATAACTGTATGACTACTTAGAGCAAATTCAGAATGCGTCATTTCCATATGACTTAGAAACTGGATTCTTTGAGCTGACTATTTATTTATTTATTTATTTATTTATTTATTTATTTATTGGTGGTACTGGGGTTCCTGGAAACCCTTCAACATCCGGGCTACACTCCCAGACCTATTTTATACTTTTATTTGGAAACAGGGTCTCTTAAGCCAGCGCGGCTGGCTTCAACCCTGCGTGATCCTCCTTTCTCCATTTTCCAAGCGCGGGGATTACAAGTGTGCACCATCACACCCAGCAAGCTGACTATATTTTAAATTATAGATTCCATAGCAGTAAAGCCAAACTCTCAACCATATTGGGCTCTACAATTCTGAATGAACTTCCAACAAGCTTCCTGTCCAGCACAGGAAATCCTGAGTCCCCTTTGCAAGTATGTGTCATTCACACAGCTTTTCATTTGTGCCCTTTGAAGGACCAACATTAGCTGTAATTCATGGGAAGCTCCTCCTCCACCCCCACCCCCACCTTCCTATAGTTCAAAGGGTAAACTTGGGTTGGACAGGAGGTTTGCATAATTGAGCTCTGCTTTCTTATCACAGTGAAGCAGTTGTGCTGAGGGTGTGAGACACTGCTTCTCAACCCACTCAAACCTGTCTTTTCCGGAGTGTTTGAAATATATTCAGCTTCAGGTGAGTGGGTCTTTGGTGCTATCTTGTGTTCTGACTTCTCTATTAATATCTAGAAATATCTTTGAAAACCATCAAGGAATAACAAATTCTGTTCCTCTCCCCCAAATCCAAATAGTAACCAAAATAAAATCCTCAATAAGATTTCTATTAAGTGTATTCCCCAAGTGAATTTGAGCCTCTGAATAAAGACACATGGAAATGCAAGTGAGTGAAATGTAATGCAGAATCAGTTTTACTGAGTGGTGAAGCACTACAGCTTCAACAGGACTATGGGAAATCCTGCTGTTTTCAGCCATATCAGGAATAGCAGGCAAGGTAAATTGAGGTTGATACCAAAGGAATTCTTGAGAGCAAGTCAAAGAGTTGCTGCCTGAGAAGGCTCACTGCATTTGTTTTAAAGGGACTTTTTTTCCACCTCCTGCCATAGACTGTGCACAGATTTCATTGATAAAAGTGAAAATATCACTTTGTTCCAAATAACCAAGCTGTTAAAATAATGTAGGAGGAGGGAAGTAGAGAGTACAGTTGGCGTGTCCAAACAGTATTCTCCTAAGCGTTCTCTGGTTGCTCGGGTTCCCTTACTCTTATCTACCCTAAACTTGGCAGCACAGATTCTTAGCTAGCACAGTAGCCTAATTCCTAAACAGAAGCAGACTTCTCAATATTTATTCCTACAGAAACCACACTAAATAGCACATACATTCTTAAGTTCTAGCAAGAGGCCTCATGGTGATAAAATCTTTTATTTAAAAACAGAAAATGTGACCCTTTCAAAATGCACGAATCATGGGACAGGAGGATTGCAGGTTCACAGCCTGCCTCAATGATTTAGTGATAACCCTATTTCAAAATAAAAAATAAAATAAAATAGCACAAGCTAAGGATGCCATTTACATTATAATAAGGTTAGTAAGTTAAATATTTTTGTTTTGTTTTGTTTTGTGCAGTGCTCAACATTGAATCCACGGGCTCACACACATGCGAGGCAAATACTCTATCATGGAGGTATACTCCAGCCCAAGTAACCTAAGATAATAACTTCTTCATATTAACTAAGATTTGATTTATGTCTAAAGATATAAACTGTATGCCTCCAGAATAGATACCCACCTCGTGTGTGCCCATAGAGCTTCTGTACATGCCCTTTGGGCACAGTGTTCTCTGATCAAATAAAATCGAGGAAGCAAATCCAGTGCAAAATATTTGGTCACAGAACCAGGGTTCTCAAAGTTTATTTGACTACAGAAGCTTCTTTTCAAACAATTTTAAATTAACAGGTCTGCATTCTTGGGAAGATACAGAGGCATGCCGCTTTGAAGAAAAGACCATAAACCAGTAGTCCATGGGTCACATCCTATCCACATGGATCTGCATTGAGTTTTAAACAAAAATTAAGCAGGACTGAGGATCTGGAGATTTCACACAAATATCTCCATTTGCCAGTACTCCCGTTTCCATGTGGTCCTAAGTGACTGAGGCTCAGCCGTAGAATTGGACCACTTCAGCCGTAGAATTGGACCACTACACGCCATACAGTCTGACAAAGTCACCTCCGTGCTTTGCAGCCTCTTAACCACAGCCTGCCTCAAGCATGGGCGTTACCTGCCTGTATAGCAGAGAGGAGAACAAGGAGAAGAATCACGTGCTTGCTTCCCTGAGGTGGTGCACTGTAGATACAGTGAGCAAGCCTGTCTCTAGTAAGCCTCAGAGTTTTAGTGACATGCCTTCTCTCCTTTAGTGCTCAAGATCAGTATCTGGGCTTTGTACCACTACCAAATGATTCAACTAGAAGCCTCTGCAATGTGTTCCCTATGCTATCAATAGGCATTGTCAAGGGGTGTGATCTGCATTATCAGTACATCCTCCTCCTATTATGATCACCAGCAAGATCAATGGACCAAGCACTTAGGAAGTTCTCAGCACTGGGCTAAGTACATGGGTTAAACCCCTCACTGGCATATGTTCCTATAGTGATCACATTTCACCCATTTGTGGATTAGAAACCAAGGTCAGACTCACCATGATCACATAATAAAGAAAGGCAGAGAATTCTGAATGTTTCCAGACCCCTGTCTTACCATTACCCTATAAGAAGACTGCTGGTGAAGGGCAGACTTGTGTAGGAAGCTTGGTAGAAGGCCATAACTTAGGACATATCAAAGAAAAGAAGTTCAGAGCTACCTGCCAGTGCAGGGTGCAGACCTGTCCCTCAGAACGGATGAATTTAAGATCCCATACCTTGATTCCACATAAAGCAACGAGGCGAATGAGGCAGTCAGTTTCCATTTGTTCATGAAAGTAAATATTTATTGGAAGTGGAACTACTCTTTGGTTATTAACCAAGTTAGCAACAACCCCAACTTTTACCTTTCTATGTAAGTATTTTCGGTATAGCATGAAATTTTTCACAGATATTGTAGGACACGTAACCTCACATTACCCACAGCTCTGCCTAGGTTAGAGGACCTGCCTCAGACTGCACAGCTTACATGAAAAGGTAAAATGAATGTAGAGTTTGAATTGAGGACTTTGGACTTCAGATCTTGACTTATAAGTGACTCTGGCACGGGGCAGGGAGAGAACAGTGCTCTCTAATAGACGATGATGGGGATGTTCTACATTTACTCTGCCCGATAAATACTTACATATTTGGTTGTGTGACTGAAGAATTGAGGTTTGTTTAATTATATTTATTTAGCCGGGCATGGTGGTGCATGCTTGTAATCCCAGCATTCAGAAGGCGGAGACCAGAGGATCACAGTTCATGGACCGCCTTAGCTACTTTACTGAGTCCCTCCACAACTTAGTGAGACCCTGTTTCAAAAATAAAGAATAAAAAATAGGGCTGGGAGTGTAGCTTGGAGATAGAATACCCCTGGGTTCCCAACAATATGTTGACAACAATATGTTGACAACAGTGTGCAATTATTAAAGAGTCTATGAGTTTAGCCGGGCGTGGTGGCGCACACTTGTAATCCCCGACCTTGGGAGGCAGAAACAGGAGGGTCGCGCAGGTTCGAAGCCAGCCGCGTGCGCTGGCTTAGGAGACCCTGTTTCCAAATAAAAATGTAAAAATAGGTCTGGGAGTGTAGCCTGGAGGTAGAAGGGCTTCCAGGAACCCCAGTACCACCACCACCCCCAAAAAAAATCTATGAGTTAAAAAAAAAGTAAAATACAGCCAACTCAGGCATGCAGGGACTTGGCCGAGGTGACAGTGAGGGCCTCGAGACAAGTCGGTTGGCCTCTCTGGTTTCTGTTTTCTCTTCTGGAGAATGAGAGGCCTGGACCATGGATTCTTAGCCATTTCAGCTGTCCAATTCTAGCTGTCAGACACGTCATAGGCACCCAGTCAATCCATTCCATTGGATGACTATAGCCAAGAGCAGCCCAGAAATATAAAATCAGATTCTTATTTTATTATTTTCACTGATGCCCTTGCAACTCACAGAGTTACTAACAGAGAAAAGCATTTTTCTCTGCCTTCTAAGCCGAAGATGTCCCCCACTGCTTCGCCAAAGACAGAGGGACTATGAGGCCCTGTATCCGCAACAGGGATGTTAATTAGTTGTTTTCTTATAATAAACCCAGTGCTGTTCTTCTCAGATCTTCAATTTCCTTACTTTATTCATTTACTTCAGCTTAAAATAAAAGCCTCTTCCACTTAAGCTCAGAAATGACACCTTGTTTTTAGTTGACATTTATAACATGTATTTTCCAATAAACTAACCACCACCTGATTGGGGGCGGGGCAAGGGAAACAGCATAATCATCCTAGAATAACAATAGCAGCCAACAGGCTGGATTCACCTGGCAATCGCTTACATGGGTGGCAAAGAATTCCAAAGATCCTCATCTTATCCTTGGATTTACTGTGTTGCTCTTCTTCAAAATACCTACATAACTGAACAGCTCGGCTCCATCTCGAATGGTGTGCAATCAAAGGAAATAATGGGACAGAGCAAGCAACTTCAAAGCCCGGGCACCACTTAGGTTAATAATATATAATTGCTACAATTTCTTTTAGCGCAGTACTTTTAATTAAACGCACTAGAGTCTTTCCGTACCAACTTATTTTCCACCACAGGCAGCCATTTTGCACTTTGAATTGAGTCATTTAGATTGTACCCTTTTCTTTAAAAAAGCACGCCTCTCCTCAGCGACATTTCCTGGAACATGAGCTTGGAGTAGTCGCAGCTGCTTTCTAAGCCCACCTCCAGAGATGGGATTCAGAGAAGGAGGAAGTTCTAGCTTAAAAGACCTATGTAACATTTTGTAAATCAAGTGCTATACTTTTTTTTTATACTGTATCCCCACAAGTATCAAAGAACATGGGAAAAGAAGGGGACAAGGACAAAATACCATGTTTACTCTATTAAATATACAAGTATCTTGAAGCAGGTGTGGTGGTACATGCCTGTAATGCCAGTACTTGGAAGGTGGAGACAGGAAGATCACAGGTTCAAGGCCAGCCTCAGTAACTCAATGAGGGCCTCAGTAAATAGGTGAAACCTTGTTTCAAGACAAAAATATAAAGTAGGGCTGGGGATGTAGCTTAGAGGTAGAACACCCCTGGATTCGATCCCCAGTGCCATACACACACACAATATATATATATATATATAAGCATTCCATATATATGAAAATTTGAACCCAGAGCCATTCTACTTCCAAGCTATAACTGCAGCCTTTTTTTATGGTCTTGTTTGGACCATAAAACAAGGAGAGACCAACCAAGGTCTCACTAGGTTGCTCAGAGTCTCACTTTATGCCTGAGGCTGGCCTCGAACCTGTGATCCCCCTGTTTTAGCCTCCCAAGTATTGAGATAACAAGCATGCCCCACCATGTCCACCTTATACAAGCATCCGAAAAAACATTTCCTTCCTGACACTCAAAGATAAGGAGAGAGATGAACATACTGATTCAGCAGTATCATGACTTAAATGCATTGGTCTAGAATATTTTTAATAATGAAATTGGTAACAGTGGTTCAGTATGAACAATGACTTAGTGTAACATATTTTATGGCTGTTTTTTCACTAGCTCTGAGATTAAGCCGTAGAATTTCGAGATGTTGTAGTAACCACCAGAAAAACTAAAAACAAAACACTTAAAAATGTTTGCCTCTTTAGTATAAGATTAGAGATAGAGAGTGTTACTTTTCGTTACAGGCTTGTTTATTTGTTAAATTATGTGCATATATTACTGTGATAATGGTTTTTTGTTTATCTTACACTATTGAATTTGAGATATGTGTTTATACAACAGAATTTCTGGAATGAATTTGTTTTCATAGCCATAACATACCTTTTTTCATGGGAGAGGGCACAGATTTGTCTTCTTTGCCAATTTATTTTTCTCTGAATATACTAATATGGTCCAAGTCTCAACAACCCATCAACAATTTCCATCAGCTCAAAAGCATTCTCTCTGTGTGAGTGCTCTCAGAAGAGATGGACCAGGTGTTAGGAATCCTAGCTGATAAAACATTAGCTCAGCTGTTCAAAAACAAACCATTTCCTTGTTTTTCTTTTTTGTTTGTTTGTTTTGTTTGCTAAATTTTTGAGGTTGGCCTCAAACCTGTGATCCTCCTGTCTCAGCCTCCCAAGTACTAGGATTATAGGCAGGTATCACCATGGCCAGTGTACTTTTTTTTTTTTTTAATTGTAAAAATAGCTCTGGCTCCTTGGGGTGGGAAGGAGAAAGGTGATCTGATATGAACACTCGGTTATTCCACCCAGAGTACACTGGAGGTACCTGCAAAGTTGGGAAACTTAACAAATGAGAGACTGCAGCCATTTGTAAAAGTGATGAAATGAAGAAAAACTATAGGCCAATTAGGAAGAAACCTTATGTCACAGAAAAGCAGATTAAGCGAATGATCAGCCCATGGTAAATACTCATATACATACATATATATATACTCATATATATATAAGCACACACACACACACACACACACACACACATATATATATACACATATATTGTATGCTATTATATGTATTTGTATCACTGTTTTGTACTTAGAATTGAACCCAGGAACATTCTACCTCTGAGTTAGACCCCCAGCCCTATCTTAGTTTTTATTTTTGAAATACTATTGTTCTTAGTTATAGGTAATAATAAAGTAAAAGTATAGCCAGGTGTGGTGGTAATCTCAGTCCTTGGGAGACTGTAACAGGAGGATCCCAGGCTTGAGGCTTATCTCAGCAACTTAGCGAGACCCTGTTTCAAAAATAAAAATAAGATAGAGCTTTTACTTTCTAACTAACTAAGAACTATAGTATTTACCGTATTTGTTCACTTAATAAATATGTATTACATGCCTACTGTGTGCCAGGCACAAGTCAGATGCTTGGGCTGGAGGCAGTTACTTGACAGGACACAGACTGGCCAGGCACCGCATCCTGTCTCTAGAGGGAAAATCCAGGCTGGTCATTAGCCATGTTCTTCCTCAGTCTCCATTCACGGCCAATTGGCCCAAATGATTAAGCCCTCTGAGACCACTGACATTCTCTCTGTAGCATAAACTCTCCGGCACTGCATTCCTTTGTTTCAGTTCCTAAGAGTACCAGCAGCTGCTCCTGTGACTTATGACCTAGACCGGGGAATTCACACAGATATGGAGTAGAGGGGCGGGGCAGGCGTCAGGAGCCCTGGCCACAACTGCCTCAGCCTCCTCTCTCCACCCTTTGGCAGAATTCTGGAAGGAGTTCAAAGCTCCACGGCAGGGACTACGTGATGAGTCAGCAGGGCTTTCTGGGAGTCTCCAGGGACAGCACATGCGGCTCTGTGCTGCTGTCACTCACTCCTTGCTTCTTACAGACTCACAGGGAGCCCTGAGCACCCCTCTGTGCTCAGCCTTGCCCTGAGCACTGTGGCCACCGGGGTGAGGAGGCTACAGGGTGGATGCTGTCCCCACGTGCACGCTGAAGGGAAGGGGGAAAGGCTTTCAGGAGCAGGTACAAGAGGATAACTGGCTTCAAGAGCTACAGGGAGCAACATTTAAGAAGGGTAAAGGAGGAGCTATGGGTAGGGTTAGGGGTGTGATTCTTCTTGGGCCAGGCCTGCACCCCATGGATCCTCTTTTCGGGCTCCATCCTGGCTGCCGGGTGTTATGGAACGTTCTGAGGAAAGCCTCCAAGAGTAGTAAGACTCTCATCAAACTATTGAGACCCTATTTAAAAAAAAAAAATCTGGGTATGAAACTTGGCAGAAGAATGCCCCTGGGTTCCATTCCCAGTACCACACACAAAAACATACCATAATAAATGTTAGTGAGGATGCAGGGAAATGGGAAGCTTTATACGCTGTGTTGGTAGGATTGCAAATTAGTTCAGCCTAAATGGAGATCAGTATGGACGTTCCTTAAAAGACTATAAATAGAAACCATATGACCCAGCCATACCACTCTGGGGATCTTCCTAAAATTAGTGAAGTCAGATTACTATGGCAAGACATGCATTTTCATGTTCATAGCCGCTCAATTCATGACAGACAAACTATGAAACAGCCTAACAGACAAATGGATTACCAAATTATGGTGTCTATATGTATCGGAATTTTATTCTACCATAAAAAAGAACAAAATCATGTAATTTTGCAGGAAAATGGATGAAATTTGAGAATATTAATTATGCTGATATTAGCCAGTCACAGGAAGTGAAGGGACATATGTTTCTACTTATATGTGGAAGCTAGAGAGAAACTGGTAAACAAAGAGGATTTCAGATAAATGAGGGGAGACATTAGTGGAGTGGGGGAGGAGGGTCTAGGGAGGAAGGTAAGGAGGAAGAAGAAGAAATCTAATGATGAAAACAGCTCAAATAATCCTTTGCTCATACATGAACTTATCTGTGTCAATGCAAATATTATCTTCAGTGGAGCGGAGGAGAGAAGAAGGACGAGGAGGGAACTCATAATGAATGCTTTGTGTATGCATGATTCTGTCACTCTGAACCTCACTCACCATGATGTAAAATTACAATGTACCAGTAGTAAAATAATAATAACAATTTGAATGGATTTGCTGGGTGGTAACTTAAGCAGGTAGAAGGTGGCTGGTGGAGGTAGGTCACTGGGGGTGTGGCCTTGGGCACTATCTGTCCCTGGTCACTTCCTATCTGGCTGTTTTCTTGCTCCTGAGATGAGCTGCTATCCTCTGCCTCACACTGTGCCACCATGATGCCCGCCCTGAAGCCAACTGACTATGGACTGTATTTCTGAAACCGTGAGCCTTTGTAGCTGAAATAAACCTTTCCTCTTCCGTGCTGTTTGTAACTGGTATTTTTAGTCACAAAACAGAAAGGAGACTAAAACACATGGATTGGAGCAGATACCTGCCTGGTGTTCACTGTGGTGTGTTGTGGCACAGCTAGCCATGAAGACTGCAAGGGTTCTGTGGCAGTGTGGGGTTTTAAAGCGGGATGTTGCCCTGCCATGAGCTGTACTTTTGTCCATCCTGTGAACACTATATTGTTCTTCAGTAGAATTACATAATAAGTATGAGCCCAAGTTTTGGCCTTTTTTGCATATTAACAGAGGTATGTAGTGGTGTGTGTTAGAATAGTTGGTATATTGACAATGCCCTTAGTTTTAGGCAGAATTTTTCTGTTGGTGGAAAAAAAAGGCCATTCAAAACAGAAAGACAAGAAACACCTCATTAAGATTTCAGCATAGCTTCTAGTATCTGTAGAGCTCCTGCCAAGTTTTACCCTGTGATAAAAGAATTTGAAAGTCCAGAATACTGGATGCCTTGGACATGTGCAATCCTGTGAGCTGGTCTAACTCATAACATATCAATTTGAGAAAGAAAAATTGCCATGTTCAGATCAAGGTGGCTTGATGTCTTCTGGGCATGGTGGCATTTGGTTGTGATCTCAGTACTTGGGAGGCTGGAACAGGAGGATTGCTGGTTCGAGGCCAGTGTGGGGGTGATTTAGTGAAACCTTATTTCAAAATTTAAAAAATAAGAAGCCAGGAGTGATGATGTACCTTGTAATCCCTACGCTTGGGAGGCTGAGACAGGAGGATCGCACAGGTTCAAAGCAAGCCTCAGCTACTTAGTGAGGCTCTCAGCAACTTACTGAGACCCTGTTTCCAAATAAATTATAAAATAGGCCTGAGGATGTAGCTCAGAGGTAGAAAAGCTCCTGGGTTCCACCCCGTAGTAGAACAAAAAAAAAAAAAAATAGAGTTGGAGTATAGCTTAGAGGTAGAACGCACCAGGGTTGAGTCCTGAGTAACCCCCCCACACACACACACACAAATGACTTGATGTCTGATACTGAAAGAGCTAATCTCTATAAGCAGAATCTAAATCCAGAAAGACATAAGTGAGGATGGAGGTGTAGCTTAGTGGTAGTGCTTGCCTACTGTGCACAAGGCCCTGGGTTCAATCTCCAGCACTGCCAAAACAAACAAAACAAAACAAAAATACAACTTTAAGACATACATGAAAAAAATATACAGAAATTTAGCATTATTAATTAAGAGAAATAGGAAAAAAAAAAAAAAAAACCTCTCAGGGTCTCCATAGAGAGCTCCAGAGTCTCTGGAACGCCAGTTTGAGATCTGGAGGGATGCATATAAAAGGATGAAGACCTGGGTGCTCCCGTAAGAGAACAAAACACGTGCTGTCATTTGGAAATTGGGAATGAAGACTGTGCTGATGAACAAGTAAGAGAAACCTGGAGGGATCTAGCTGATGCTGGATGTTGGGCGTGCATCTCAACAGCCAGAATGAAGAGAAACATCACTTCTATAACAACATTTCTAAAGAAGAGGACACAAAAGCTGGCCTGACAGGTCATCCTCAAAGTCTTCATGTCGAGCAAGCCTCAAGTGAAAGCGCAGCTTAAAATCTTCAGGAAGGAAAATAAAATGGTAGAACTTTGTCAAGAGAAATGGAGTTTCTCAGGATACTACCTGACAGGGCAGATCAGGAGTTGGGGCAAGAGGACAGTTCTAAAGCAAAAGGCAAGATAAGCCAGGAGGATAAAGAGCTGGAACCTTAAATTCAATGCAAAGACCTTGCAGACAAGCAGGAGAGAATCCGTTCTTTGTCTCCAGTAGATTCTGTTCCTTATAATAGCTTCTGATGACCTGTCCAGTGGGAAGCTAGGAAAAATCTCATCTCAAGACAGGAGGCTGCAGATTTGGAACAACTCAAAACTTGGTGGGCTGGAGCTTACGGAAGCACATCCGAAGGCATCTGGTGACCCCACAGGCACAGATGACAGGGAACATCTGCTCTGGATTCCTGGGCAATAGGTGCTCCTTTTTCTGAGACAGGCACCCTTCCTCTTGGCTTCCCATCTTAGCCACCAAGCTGCTTCATCCTCCTCCTCCTCCTCCTCCTCCTCCTCCTCCTCCTCCTCCTCCTCCTCCTCCTCCTCCTCTTTTTCCACTGCCAAACTCAGCATTTCTTGTGAGCCCCAAATGGACTTTATGGTAAAAAGACTTCCTCTCTTTCTCTCTCCTCCAGAAAGCATGGATAAACACCATCCATCACTTCCCATCCCTGCCACATCAAAGCGCTCTTGTCCTGATCCCCCATTGTACATGGCTTTCCCCCAGATATCCTCATGCAGAAAATGGAGGTGAGCTACCTTTTGACGTCCCTAAGGTTCCACAAGACCCCACTGGACAAAATCCCTAAGAGAGAGTCTTTAGTTGTTTAGCTTCTTACTTTTTCTTCTGAAGTATATTGGAATCATTTACATCTAATAACAAACCTATACCCCAGATTACATCCTTAATAACCCCCTCTCTCTGATACACACACACACACACACACACACACACACACACACACACACAATTTCAAATATATGTTTTACTTTCTGTCAAATTGTAACTTGGAATAAAACTTGGGAGACTGAGACAGAAAGATCACAGGTTCGAGGCCAGCCTCAGCGACTTAGACTCTGCTTCAAATAAAAATAAGAAGAGCTGAGAGTGTAGTTTGGAGGTAAAATGCCCCTGGGTTCAAGCCCCAGTGCCACCTCACCAAAAAAAAAAAAATCACTAAATTATTGTCATTATACTATATATTCTAGAAAACAGAGTTAGCAAATTCTAAAACAATATATTATCCCTGAGCAGTTCAGGTACCAGGGCATTTGGAATAGTAAAATGCTTCAGCCTGTCACTGTCTTTGTGTAGTACAGTAGCAGAAGAAAGCTGGGAGTTCTTTGTTGGTCTCCATAAACTTAAGTTGATTAAAATAAATTTACTCAATGCTGGGTGCATTAGTGCATGCTTGTAATCCCAACTGTTTGGGAGACTGAGGCAGGAGGATAACAAGTCCAGGCCAACCTGGACAACTTAGACCTTCATGTAAAAAAAGAAAAATCTACTCAAATAATGTAAAAAGAAAAAAAAATGTTGTTGAACTATGACCTGTAAAGCTCTGGGTGACTAATGCCCTCCATAACTCTTATTAAATGCATTCAGAAGGTTTCCCTTTAAGAGAAATGTCACCATGGGGGTGCGTTGAGCCAAGAGCAAGGCCTGGTTAGAGCTGTGAGTGCAGAAACATATGCTGGTACTAGAGGCATCTTCACAAGTTCAACAGATTTGTAAATACAAATGTCATCTATTTATAATAGAATATTTATGTTAAAAATTTATTTAGGAAGACATTTGGTCATACGAACAAGAACATTTGCTACCATAGGGACTCTGAGCAAATAAAACACAGGTTTTCATCTTGCTTTCTGGTGAAAAGACTTACCTTCGGAAATCATCTTTGCTATTGTAAAAGTGTGTTCCATTTCAATAAAAGCTTTTGGGGGCTGGAAAGGCCCTGGGACAAAGGACAAAGGACAGATCCATCTGCAACCTAGACAGCCGGAGGTGGGCTCAATTGCAATGGCCAAGTGCTGAGGCACCTCTCATTGAGCTCTAAGAGCTTCACAACAGTGAAGATATTCAGGATTAAATGAGAAAGGACCCTGCTGGCCTGACCCTAAATGGGAATAATAAGGCCAGTAGGTGGGTCCACAGGCTGTGCTTAGCAGATGTGAGGGTGGCAGGCTGTCACTGCTGACCGCGATCACGTGATGGACGAGATCTGCCTGCTCCCCGGATGGTAACTGGATCTGTCCACACACGCCCAGGGAACCAGCCACAGTCTCTGGGGATCTCCTGAACTGAGCACAAAAGGAGTCTGTGCTGCTGACTTCTCGCTGGCCTTGAAAAAGTTCCCTAAAATATCTACAAAGTGTCATAGCCTGACAGTTTCAAGTTTATGGTCCTGTCTTGTGTAGCTAACACAAGTCCTGTGTAATAATTGATATTTGGAACTAGAGCCTATTATGCTAAGTGAGGTCAGTCAGTCTCAGTCAGTGAAGGGTCATTTGCTTTCTCTCATATGTGGAAGCTAGGGGGAAAATAGGAGAAGGGACTTAGTTAATGAGGAAGAGACCAACAGAATAGTGGAAGAAGACTGGGGAGGAAGGAGGGAAGGGGAATATGGGAATTGAGGGAGGGAATAGTCCACATAAGGCAATTCTGTACAATAAGTTTTCACTACCAATCTCACTAACATGTATGGGGAGGAAGAGAGGAGGGGGGGATACAAAAGAAATATACCAAGTGATGTGTGCATGTATATTTGTATCACTTTGAATCTCAC
The DNA here is from genome assembly GCF_963383645.1 of Muscardinus avellanarius. Taxonomy (NCBI): domain Eukaryota; kingdom Metazoa; phylum Chordata; class Mammalia; order Rodentia; family Gliridae; genus Muscardinus; species Muscardinus avellanarius. The sequence goes on from NC_137797.1 coordinate 57,349,453, forward strand.
TATGATGTGTAATCATATTGTGCCAATAAAAATATAAAAAAAATTAAAAATGAAAAGTAATTAATATTTGGATATCTAAAAGTTCTGGGTCAGACCTTGTTTGTTCTTAACCACCCAGGAAGTTAATTTGCAAAGTGGTTACTTGATTTTAACCATTATTTTATAAATAAAGGCAATCAATTTGTTATTTATAACAAAAGATATGCTTAGATTCAATATGATTATAATGTCTACCATTTTGAGAAATTACAGTAAATAATTTGTCTTTGGTCCTTTTATTTATCTGTGTGGTAATGGTGATTGAATCCAAGAGCATTCTACCTTCAAGCTACACCCCTCTTCCTTATTAATATATTTTGTTTTGAAACAGGGTCTCAATACATTGGATGCTGTCCTGGAACCTGCGATCCTCCTGTCTTAGCCTCCCAAGTACTTGGATTGCAGGCATGTGCCACTGCATCTGGCTAGTCAATACATTACTGAGTTCACTGGTTCTCCAAACAAAACATAACCAAAAATCAAATCCATTGTTATAGATTGTCAATTTTTTTGGCAAGATCTTTTTCCTTGCAAATGATTATTATACAAATAAAATTATGATAACCTCTTCTATATCGTACAGTGATATTAATGGAGATATATCATGAAATATCCATAAATGGTTTCTTGCACTGCATCAGTGATCTATAATATCCCACACAAACATTTTGGCATATTCCAGCCCAGTTATACGTTCATACAGCACTGTGTCTACTCCAGAAAATTACTATCTCTAATTTCAAGAGCTCAGTGCCATTCAACTTCAACTACGGTAAGGTGTGGTGCTGATAGTTTCCAGAAAGTCGATATGACAGCTTTGAAAGTGGCAACACCATTGTTGGCTGCCTTCCTGCAACACTACTGTACAATCAGCAACAAAAAGTGAAGGATGGGAAAAGCAGTTGACTTCCCAAAATACCCCGTGCATGTTTGGGTTATGAGCACTGAAAGAAGTGTTGACGGCAACGTGTTCTTCCAGAGCGCCTCCCTTCCTCCTCCCTCTCCATTCCCAATCTGGCTGTATTTTTGAGAGGGACCCTCACAAAGTGAAGAGTGTGCTGATAAAGGATGGCAGGCTGGTGAGAGGCCTGGGAATCACTGCCCACTCATCCCCACGTCAATACTTTTTCAAGGTATACCTAGTTTGCACCAGGAGCCAAGGAGCCAAAAAGAAGATAGAATAGTCCCTACTCATGCAAAGCTGCAGTTTTGTTGTGAGTCAGGACAAATACTGGCAGGACTATACTGGGTTTAACAGAGGTACTTGGGTGGGTGAGTGCAACCAGAACACAGAGAATAGGGGAGAACTGAGGACCTGGGATTCCTATACACACACCCTGTAAAGTCGGCTTTGAGGGTCAGTGGTAGAAGTACTGGGGCTCCTTGTTGATGGGGTATTTTATCTGAGGCCCATCTCAGTGTCTCAGCTTCCCAGTACTGGTATTACAGATGTGCACCACCATGTCTGTCTTGAAGGTAAGATTTTATAGTCTTACTTTGTAGATGTTGTGGCTTTTGAACCTCATTTTTAAAATTGAGGACTCTAGCCGGGCGTGGTGGCGCACGCTTGTAATCCCCGCGCTTGGGAGGCGGAGACAGGAGGATTGCGCAGGTTCGAAGCCAGCCTTGCTGGCTTAAGAGACCCTGTTTCCAAATTTAAAAAAGTATAAAAAATAGGTCTGGAGTGTAGCCCAGAGGTAGAAGGGTTTTCAGGAACCACAGTACCACAAAAAAAAAAAAAAAAAAAAATTGAGGACTCTATATGTGTTTTGTATATCTTTATATCTTTTTAATAAGAATTTATTTTACTGTATTTTATAAAAGCATCAGTTCTGCTGGGTGTGGTGGCGCACGCTTGTAATCCCCGTGCTTGGGAGGAGACAGGAGGATCACACAGGTTTAAAGCCAGCCTACTGGCTTAAGAGACCCTGTTTCCAAATTAAAAAAAAAAAAAAAGTGTAAAATAGGTTTGGGAGCATAGCCCAGAGGTAGAAGGGCTTCCAGAAACCCCAGTACCACCAAAAAAAAAAAAAAAAAAAAAAGCATCTAATCTTCACAGATAAGAAAAAAACAACAAAAACAGTCCTTCACAACAATCTGAGAGCCACAACTCCAAATAATTTTGAGTATGTAAGTAGAGAGGTGCGTTTTTCTCCTAAAAACATAAAATAACAAAGTTTTTTTTATAAAAAATTAGCTTTCAGATTGTCATTTTAGGAAGCTGGCTAGCTGGGCATGGCGGTGCATGCTTGTAATCCTGGTACGTGGGAGGCTGAGACAGGAGGATCTCAGATTTAAAGCCAGCCTCAGTAATTTAGTGAGGCTCTCAATAACTTAGTGAGACCATATTTCCAAACAAAAAATAAAATAGGGCTTAGGGTGTAGCTCAAAGGTAGAATGCCCCCAGGTTCAATCCTCAGCACCACATAAAATAAATAAACAAATAAATAAATTATTTATTTATTTATTTACATACAAACCTTAGAGCAACAGAACAAGTTAAGAATGATCATCACCAGGCGTGGTGGCGCACGCTTGTAATCCCCGCACTTGGGAGGCAGAGACGGGAGGATCGCACAGGTTCGAAGCTAGCTGTGCTGGCTTAAGAGACCCTGTTTCCAAATAAAACCTATAAAATAGGTCTGAAAGTGTAGCCCGGAGGTAGATGGGCTTCCAGGAACCCCAATACCACCAAAAAAAAAAAAAGGGAGAAGAAGAATGATCACCATTTACCAGTGAGAGAGCTGAGTTCTTTAAAAACCACACCACAAGTCAATGGCTGCGCAGTTAGGAGGTGAGCAGGAAATAATGCAAAACTATCCATGTGCAGAGCCAGGACTGGACACTGTACCGAGGAACCAAATAATGCATAACTAAAATTCCAGGAGTAAGAATTTACTTATGTTTTAAAAGAAGATGCCATGTCTGGGCGTGGTGACTCACTCCAGTAATCCCAGTACTTGGGAGTCCGAGACAGGAGGATCACAGGCTCAGGGACAGACTCAGTAAGAAAGGAGACTCTCCTCAACCTAGTGAGACCCTGCTTCAAAATAAAAAAATAAAAGTAGGGCTGGGGTGTAGCTTGGAGGAAGACTGCCCCTGGGTTCAATCTCACAAAAAGAAAACTTTTGTTTACAAAATAAGGAGATGCCAACATACTCTCAATTATCTGTACCAGAGGGCAGTGAGCTGTGATAGTTTTCTTACAAATCAAGCTTCACTGGGCCACTGCCAGGCCATTAATTTACATGTTATCTATGATGGTGGGAGCTGCAATGGCTGTAGTAGTTGTGACAGAGACTGTGTAGCACACACAGTCTAAATCATTTACTCCCTGTTTTTTACAGAAAAGTTTGCTGACTCCTGCTCTATACTAATAAGGCAGCCAACAGCGCAGATCACAATATCCATAAACAAACGCCCAGTCTCACTTCAGGCATTAGGGTCAAGTGTCTGCTAAAGCAAAACTTCTCTAACATTGTTAGACACATAGGACAGTTTGACTTCTGTCTTCCTACGTTTCCCTTGTTGCCTTTGGCAGGAGGTTGTTCTACCTAGCTAATTCTCCAAAAGCAGACGGCAGAAATGCAAAGGGTTTTAAGTGTCTCTCAACAGAAAGGCTCTAAACCAGGCATGGTGGTGCATGCCTGTAAACCAGTACTTAATCCCAGCACCTGGGGAGCTGAGACAGGAGGATCACAGATTTGAGACCAGCCTCAACAATTTAGTGAAACTCTGATAAAAAATAAAAAAAAGATAGATGGGGAGCCAGGAGCATGTAGCTCGGAGGTAGAATGCTTCTGACTTCTATTCCCAGTACCACCACTTAAAAAAAAAGGCTCTAGTATCAACTATATAATTACATATAAATGTATGACTCCAGGACACATTCTTGGCACTTCCCAGGAAAGCTTCCCATTAATCCCAGGAGGATGAGGCTCCTGAGACACCGAGGTTCTAGCCTCATTAGGACAATGGGATCTGAACTACGCTTAGTGCTGGATCTAGCTTTTGGCCTCAACACTGACACCCCAGTCACCCGTCAAGTGGATCCCACCACAAAACTACATTAACTAAAAAGTACAATATTGAAAAAAAATTGTACCCCAATTTTATAAACGGATACATTTGCTAATACTTTAGACAGTTAAAATGAAGTATCCTGATCAGTGTAACATTATGATATCTTTGAAAATAATGTTTCATCTACCCAACAATTTTATTTACTTGAGTGAGTCCCAGTTTCCATTTTAACACAAGGCAGACAAACACACATCTTAATTATGGTTCTAATATGAACTGCATTTTCCTATTAGATTATATTTTCCAGAAAGACAAGTACATCTAAATCCTTCCAAAGAGGAAAAATGCCTTTTAGGGGGTTTATGTTTGCAAAGAAGAAAGCAGAGAGCCAAGTTTCCCCCAAAATAAGTGCACATAAAGAGGAGCTCACACAACTAAGGAGGCATTTTCAGCCATTCATTTCTTCTTTTTGGGAGAAGGGGGTGAAGCTTGGGATTGAAACCAGGGGCATTCTACCTCTGAGCTACACTCTCAGCCCTATTTTATTTCTGATTTTAAAATGATATCTTGCTAAGTTGCTGAGGCTGACCTCAAACTTGTGATCCTTCTGTTTTAGCCCCCCCACTCCCAATACTGGGATTACAGGCATGTACCATCATGCCTGGCTCCATTATTTTCATTTTCAATATTTAGGAGAAGCTGTTCAGTTTCAAAGTCCGGTTCATAAAAAACGAGGAGGAGGAGGAAGAGGAGGAGGAGGAGGAGGAGGAGGAGAAGGGAGAGAGGGAAGGAAGGTTAGGTTGGTAATAATGTCCAAGCAGATTGTACCCCATCAAAATGATTTAAATTATATTTTTTAAAAAAATTAAATTGTGCCTGGCTCTAAAAAGTGTAAAATGCTCTAGTTGGTATCTAAATCACATGTTTGCCTTTAAGTCAATTTTTGCAGACATCGTTCTGTTTGCCACAGTATTTTTCTCAGAAAAGATGCTCGTCCCGTGGGATAGAAACTACTGCTAAATGGCAGAAACATCTTGAGTTCTGTAGTATTTAAACGTAATTCTTCTCCATCAAAGGGTTGCATGCTTTTTGGAATCTGAGTTTCATAAACACTGTAATTTTACCGTTAAACATATTTGCAGGGTCATAAATATTCAAATTATGTAATAAAGATAGTACAAGCGGCTGATAAAATGCGATTAACATTCATTTACAGTAGCTTAGCAGGCTTTGCCAAATGCTACTTCCCATAACAGGCTATGAGGTTCTGATTGCATTAAGCTTCCTGATTATTCCTTTCTCTCCTATGATATCTCAACACTATTTCCAAGATTCCCCAAATCATCATTGCGTGAATATTAAGGTCTTCCGAAGTTCATGAGGTATAGGTTTCATGGTGGTAATACTTTCCCAAGTATGTTTTCTTAGTTTGCACTTCTAATTATCTTGTATTTCTAAAAATGGTACTTACTCTTTGTTTCTACAATTTTCCAAGTTTAACATGGTAAAGCTAAGACCTCTGTCCATGGGATCTTCAAACTGGGGCTATAGCTCAGTGGTAGAGTGCCTGCCTAACAAGCACAAGGCCATGGGTTCAATCTCTAGCATCACAAAAAAATAAGTAAAAGAGAGGTGGGGGGAAGTCTTCAGACTTTATATGTTGGTTTCATGTAAAAAAGAAACATACATACATTTCTTTTTAAAAGCATAGTATTCGCTATTTCCTCTGGTCCATTTAAGATATACTTTGCAATGCTGTCTCAGAGAGATACAATAAACATGATTATTATGTTTTAAACAATAAACCCTACTGTCAGCACATTACTTTCATTAAGGGAATTTTATCATTTGGTTTTATAAACAGCAGCTGGAAATTCTTGCTGAGTGTCATTTCTTCCATGTAGTGATCAGCAAGCCTCAGGAAGTGACTATTTACAATTAAGAGACCTCGTATACTGAATATATTGAAGAGATATTTAAGTTTGTAATCAACTACAGATTTAAATTATGTCTTCTTATGGAAGACATAAGAAAATATTATAATCCTATAACCAAATAGGGTTCCTGGTATCCCACCAAAATACCTTCTGGGCTGGTAAAAATGCACACACTCTTGCTTAAAGTTGGAGCCTTAGAGCTAGTCCAAAAGGATGTTTGAGGTGGCTCTATCATAATTTTATTGAGTTCTTGAACTTTGGACATTTTGAAAACTATAACTTCTGAAAAAAAAAATATATATATATATATATATTTTGGTGGTACTGGGTTCCTGGAAGCCCTTCTACCTCTGGGCTACACTCCCAGACCTATTTTCATATTTTTATTTAGAAACAGGGTCTCCTAAGCCAGCACACGCGGCTGGCTTCGAACCTGCGCGATCCTCCTGTCTCCGCCTCCCAAGCGCGGGGATTACAAGCGTGCGCCACCACGCCCGGCCAACTTCTGAAAATATTTGAAGGCAACCTCTGTGCCACTGTATATACAATATGCCAGTAAACAGATTTCTGGCTCGGCAATATTTCATGGGACATTTTTCCATTCCATCGAACATCAATTTTCTCATTTTCATATATTTTAATCCTGACAAGAAAACAAATATTCTCATTTGGAAACAGCTAACATTTCAACAGCTCTCTCATTGGTGATTGTCCTGCTAAGAAACTAAAAAAAAAAAAAAAATTAGAAATCTGATCTTGGTGGGTCAAAACAAATATCAAATGAGCACTTAATTCTTTGCCAAGTTCCATGCTCACTCCGGGAGTCCACACGTATATAACTATTAAGATTTTTTTTAGGACCATATTATATGGAGGGCAGAGATTAAACATGTGGTTACACAAACAATTGCAATTAGAGTGTGTTTTAAAATATATATTCCTTAGCCAGGTAAAATGGCACAATGCTTGTAATCCCAACTATTTGGAAGGCTGAGGGAGGAGGATCACAAGTTTGAGCCTGGGCAACTTAGACCTTGTCTCCTTATCTCAAAATAAATAGGGCGGATTTGTGGCTCTGTGGTAGACTGCTTGCTAGCTTGTATGAGGCTATAGCTTCAATTCGCAGTACTTCCCCTCCAAAAATAGACATATTATTTATGGAATTCCATATATATTATATATGCATACATATATCATTTATTATAAAATTAATGCTATTGTAGCACCAGTAAAGCACAGATTTGAGAGTTTACTACAGGACTGGGTGAATGCTTTTGAATGCTTTTCATGTACTCATTCATTTAACCATCAATATATTATATAATTCTTAGAGAATTATTGGAAAATAGAATGTCAAAGAAAATAGTTTTAAACTGCCCATCCTATTTTCTCAGAAATTAAGATAGCAAAATTTTGCTGTGGATCATATTATATTCACTCTATTTTTTCTCACTTCATAGAATATTCTGAAGAATTTCTTCTTCCTTCAATACTCTTCAGCTGGTCTTGATAGCCCAGGTCTTTAATCCCACTACTTGGGAGGCTAGGACAGGAGGATCGCAGACTCAAAAACTTAGGAAGACCCTGTTTCAAAATTAAAAGGGCTGGGGGTATAGCTCAAATGCAGAATGCCTCTGGGCTCAATCCCTATTGCCCCCGCCTCCCAAATACTCTTCAAAGTCACAGCTGTTAATGATTCCATAATATTCTGACATTTTTACACACCATATTTGCTTTTTTCTTGACTCTTGGATATTTATATGACTTATAATTTTCATTTTTAAAGAAAACTATGATGAGCACTGATATGCATAAATACTTGTTCTCTTACCTATTTCCTCCAGAGAGACTTTTTTTTTTTTAAAGTGGCATCGGAGAGCAAACATAAGGCCTTAATCACTACAGTGACTAGCTATAAGTCCCATACCTGGGCAGACTTCTAAAAGTGATATTTCAGGTTCACATTCACTCCAAAATTGTTGTATCAATTTATATCATAATTCTGTTTATTTTACCACATCCTCAGCTGCACTGAATATCATCCTTACTTTTTTTTTTTTTTTTTTTTTGGTGGTACTGGGGTTCCTGGAAACCCTTCTACCTCCGGCTACACTCCAGCCAGCTTTGAACCTGCGCCATCCTCCTGTCTCCGCCTCCCAAGAGCAGGGATTACAAGCATGCGCTACCAAGCCTGGCTTACATTTTTTTCCTGATTAAAAAAAATGCCGATTACAAAGTAAAATCACAGCCAGGCCCAGAGTCACATGGCTATAATCCTATTATTTGGGAGGCTGAGCCAGGAGGATTTCAGGTTCTAGGCCAACCTCAGCAACTTATAGCAAGGTGCTCGACAAATTAGTGAGACCTTGTTCAAAATAAAATAGGCCTGGGGGTGTAGAAAAATGGTAGAATGCCCCTGGGTTTAATCCCCAGTATCTCTCAGACACACACACACACACACACACACACACACACACACACACAAGAAAAGGAAAACCACATCTCGTTGTACATGGTCAGACTATGTAGCAAATATTTCTCAGCTCTAGTAGCATGTAATTCTTTTTTTAAAGACAATTTAGTTTCATGAAATTGAATTGTTTTTTTTATTTTTTGTTTTGTTTTTTTATGTGGATTGAATCCGTGGCATTTTGCCTCCAACCCGCAGCCTTATTTTAAAAAAAATTGAAACAGGGTCTCACTAAGTTGCGGAGGGCCTCACTAAATCACCTAAACTGGCCTCACATCTGGGATCCTCTGTCTCAGTCTCCCAAGTACCAATATCACAGGCATGTGCCACCATACCCAGCTCCGTTAAATGGGATTTATATTTAGAAACCTCAAGTGGAAACATCAGACATTATTTTTCTAGAACTTCAGGAAAAGCCAATAAACCTGGAGTTCCCTAATGCAAATTAGGAAGTCAGGAGTCAGAACAGTAGGATTTTTTTTTCTCTCAGATTAAATTAATGTTTAAGGCATCTAGCTGCCAAAATAGTGGGGGAAAAACGGAATAATAGGTGATTCAGTCTAAGGGACATAAAGATTTAGTAATAATGACTAACATGAAGCAGAGTAGAGCGTTTACCAAAGGAGTTAACAAAACAAAAACTAGATACACAAGCAACTCCACTCCAGAGAGGAGAAAGAATGCATAACCCATCATTCCCAAATGATTCACTACTACTTTTGGAAAAAACACCAGACTTATAAGCAGAGATACCTTCATCCACACTGTGTCTGCTCTTGAGTTCTCCCAAGTTTAATGTCCCTCAAGAGCCAAGAAGTTGATTTAAAAAAATGAAAAGTTGATCTTACTTGGGAAATTTTTAAAAAGAGATGGTGAAAGATTTCCTCTTTGGAGAAATGTGATAATTGGACTAAATTTGAAGAGGGATATGAAAAGTTCTTAACACATACTATGGAGGCTCATTATTGGCTAACAGTAGTGACTGCAAGATTGAAATTCTGGACATTAGCTGGGCTTGGTGAGGCACGCTTGTAATCAATTCTACTACTTGGGAGGCTGAGACATAAGGATCACAGGTTTGAGGACTTTAGCAAGTAGTGAGACTCTTATCAACCCGAGACCCTGTTTCCAAATAAGAAATAAAATCAGTCCGGGAGGTGTAGCTTGGAGGTAGAATGCCTCTGGTTTCAATCCCAGTACCAAAAAAAAAAAAAAAAAAAAAAAAATCTGGACACTGTTTTTCTACATGAACCCCAGATTGAATAGATTTGGGCAGGGCATCTGACACCATCCCCATTACCAAAGTAATTTGGTAGGGCCAAATGACAATATGCAAAATTCCAGTACTTAGGAGGCTGAGACAGGAGGATCACAGGTTCAAAGCAAGCCTCTGAACCTCTGAAGCCTCTGGGTTGGGGGTGTAGGTCAGAGGCAGAATGTGCCTGGTTCAATCCCTACTAGCACCAGAAATAAAGAAAAAGAAAAGATAACCTATCCTCATACCCTCCCATTTAGTACCAATATGTTGCAATGCAGGAGGATGAGCCTCTCATGTCATATCAAATTAAATGTTTATTAATGGAGTCAATTTTCTCAAAATAGAAATAAGTTCAATTTCTCTCTTTTGGGATAAATGACAATATGCAAAAATCCTGAGAAAGCGCAAAGAACAACCACCTTCCATAACAAAGTGTTTCTCACATTTTCACATATCTAGACAAAGGGACTCCATATAATTCTGTACATTGTGAAAAAATTTATTTCTTTTTTCTAAATGTATATGCTGTTACCTGATGTGTATGTGTATTTTTCTAACTCAAGGATACAATAGTAAACTCCCAGGATGTTTCAATAAATCTACATTCACTAAATTTTAACAGATAACAGCAATGAGTTTTATTCATTCAACATATAGATATTATTTTATTATAAGTGCCAGGCACTGTGTCATGTGCCAGTAACAGTAAAAAATTCTGACTGGATTCCAGTCCTCAGAAAGCTCTCAGTTTGGCAGACTAAAGAGACATTTAAACATTAGCTGGACAGCATCAAAAGACCTTCACTTCTAACAAGACGTAAAATCCTTCAAAAGATTTCTCAGGATGAAAATCATTCATTTTCCTTCCAGAGAGAATATGAGGAGAATGAAGGGATAAAATGAGTCCACGGGAATGGGTCCTTCTTCTTCAAATGCTTCATTCCAAAGACATACGCATGCGTTTACCACAGGACTCCATAAAGAGAAACTTCCAAATTAAAAAGAAAATTTAGACATACCTGGTGGCGCATGTGTGTAATCCCAATACTTAGGAGGCTGAGACAGGAGGATCACAGGTTCAAAGCAAGCCTCTGAACCTCTGAAGCCTCTGGATTGTGGGTAGAGGTCAGAGGAAGAATGCCCCTGGTTCAATCCCTACTAGCACCAGAAATAAAGAAAAAGAAAAGATAACCTATCCTCATACCCTCCCATTTAGTACCAATATGTTGCAATGCAGGAGGGTGAGCCTCTCATGTCATATCAAATTAAATGTTTATTAATAGAATCAGTTTTCTCAAAATAGACATAATTTAAATTTCTTTCTGATAAGACATCTTTTCATGGCTTGAAATAAGCAAATATTTTACTTTTTTAGAATCAATGACATTAACAATTTTTATGTGACACTTAAAAGGTAAATGACAAAATTAAGTTTCAAAGTAACCTCCATTAGTTGATAGGATGAAATTGAATCCCAGAGAGGAAATTTAACAAAGATAAACATCATACTGTATCAAGATATTTAAAACTCACTTGAACCTGGATAGCAAAAGCGACACACTCACATCATCGCATACCTAATCCTAAGCCAGGCTTTAATGTTGACTTTACCATCTTCCCCACGGTGCTCAGAGGTGGAAAGCATTACTCCTACTTTATAGAGGAGGTAAAGATACAACAGAGAAAGGCAATATAACTTGCCCAAGGTATTGTTAAAAAGTGGTAGAAGCAGAACAGAAACTCAAGTCAGCTGGCTGCCGGTGTTACAATGCCTTTTCTACAGAACATGCAAGTCAGATATTCCACGTGAAAGACAGATACGATGCTTTCTGGCTGGGCTATCATCTCCACTGCCTCCTCACTGAATCATAACACACATGTGCCTGCCCACTCCACAACAGTGTGGTGGGAATCCAGTGTGACTGTGCATGTATGGGCGTGCTTGGAAACTGTAAAACTACGCAGCATTGTGGTTCTGTAACTATTTACGGGGAGGAATTGTGTAGAAGCTCTCATTGGGGAAGCAAATGGAACATTGTAAATAAAAGGACTCTGCCAATTATATCTGTCCCAACTTCCCAGTGAAGGATTGGGCTGCCTGTTTCTTTCAAGGTACAAGCAAAAGCCCAGTGACTATGTATCTTAAGTTCTGGATAAGTACATGTACATTTGATAACCTTAATGCACAATCCACTTTGTGTGTGTGTGTGTGTGTGTGTGTGTGTGTGTGTGTGTGTGTGTGTGTGTGTTACTGGGTTTAAACCCAGGGACATTCTACCTCTGGTTTACACCCTCAGTTCTGTTTTTTTTAAATTAATTTATTTATTTTATTTATTTTTGTGGTACTGGGGGTGGAATCCAGAGGCTTTCACCTCTGGGCTATACTCACAGACCTATTTTATATTTTATTTGGAAACAGGGTCTCAATAAGTAGCTGAGGGCCTCACTAAGTTGTTGAGGCTGGCTTTGAACCTGAATTTCCCGTGTCTAAGCTTCCCAAGTGTTGGAATTACAGGCCTGTGCCACTGCACTCAGCTTCCCAATCCACTTCTAATATTCTCCAATGTCGAGCAGAAGTTGGAACAGAATGTTTCCCATAGGAAAGGAGTAAGTTTTCTTTATCTCAACTTTAAAGATGTTCTGGAGTTATGCAGAAATACAAAAAAACATGATTCAAAAGGTAATAACTTAAAATGCAGGTGGTCAGCTTTCTACCTCACCTATGCAATTTTTTCTTATTCAGTTGGCTTGCTGACTTCTGGACCTTGGTCTATCTTGTGGATACACTTGCATTGGAATCTCCAAACTATTTTGATGGTGTACCCCACAAAAAAATTAGCAAAATTTGATGTGTTTATTTTTATATTTATAAGTTAAGTATATATACTAATCTGGTACTATATTTTAGTTAGCCTATATATCTTTTACACACATAATTATGTATGTTTTATATACATTATATGTTATATATATATGTATAATATTTTCTTCTAATACATCATTAGGGTCTTATTTCTCACCTTGTAAACTTGACATATTAAGTCACTTCTCCCTTTGGGTCGAGTCCTCTTGGTTTTGTGTTTCATACCTCTTTCATTTCTTTCAAGAATTCTATTCCCAAGGTCAAAGATGCAATTGAGGTCTCCAATATGCTCTGAAGAGCACAAGAAAACTCTTACACTGGCCCCTTCCATGGAGGCTTTCTAAATCTATCCTGTACACACACGGGACCATATCAACCTCAATGGCTTCCCACTGTCTATCAAGTCTAAACTGTTCATGGGGACTCAAGCAGGACAGGTATGACATGATGGTTATCATCTCAACAACAATGTCATCTCTGGCAAATTAAACCTTCCCCAATTACTTTTCCAATCTGGGAAATGGGATTCATAATGTCTATCTCTTTGTGTTTCCTGTGGGATTTAAATGATGTGTGTAAAGTGCACTCTTACTGCCAGGCACCTAACACACACCCAATAATTATTAGCTCTTAGAGCATTACCTTTCTATTCTTATCTCAGCTCCATGCATTTAAAACACCCAGCTAATGATTCCTAAAAAGGAGATATGTTAGAAGCATCGGTGCCTCCTTTTTACCTGAAATGCTCTTCCTGTCCTGAGAACTCCTACTTATCAGTCAAAGTCTAGCTCAAATGTCTCTCCCGTGAATCTGCATCATACTCCCCCAGGCAGAACTCATTTTTTTTCCTTCATAACAATCTCACAGATTTAAGGCACTTCTAGCACACTCGATAGTTCATCTTCCTTTACTTCTCCCCAGCTAGGATACGAGGCAGGAAGAGACATGGCCTTTTTCATTGATTTCTCATCCAGCAAACACTGCCTGAGTGACTACAGAAAGCCAAGTAGGGCCCTGATGAAAATAGATCACTGCCGCCCTTTAGGAGCCAGGTTTGATGAAGGAGGTGTTCAGTAGCTATCTGTTGAAGGAATGGACAAATCACAATATCTAATTCCAGTATGCCTGTAAAAAAAAATTAGACCAGTGGCCCAGAATCAAATGCTTCCATTATCTTAATATAATGGAGCCAGATTATAAGCACATTCAACTTACTTAATTTTAACTACATGTCTATTTTTACTTGGAAGGGATGAAGGGAGGGATGAAAATCTTATTTTCCTGAACATCCATTCCTTCTATCAACTGGACCTTGGCCATATGAAGCCATGGCCTATAATAAGCAAGGAGAAATATAAGTTAATTCCTGGCTTTTGAGCTCTGGGGACTGGGAATTTTCTTTATTTTTTTTCTTTTTTCTTGCTACTAGGGATTGAACCCAGGGGCAATTTATCTCTGATCTGTATCCCCAGCTCTATTTTTTTTTTTGTTTGTTTTGAAAGAGGATTCCACTAAGTTACTGAGGGCCTGGCAAAGTTTCTGAGGCTGGCTTCGAACCTACAAGCCTCCTGTCTCAGCCTCCCTAGTACTGGAATTACAGGAGTGTACCACCACACTCAGCTTCTTTTACCTTTTTGATATAAGGTCTCACTATGTTGCCCGGGCTGGTCTTGAACTCCTGGGCTCAAGTGATCCTCCTGCCTCAGCCTTCCAAATAACTGGGATGACCGACAGGTACCATGCCACTAGGCACAGCTGACTTGGGGATTTATTCTCTCCCTCCCTTCCTTACTTCCTTTTTCCCTGTCTTTCTTTCCTTCCTCTTCCTTCCTCCTTTCCTTTTTTCCTTTCTTTCTTTACTTAACTTTCTAGTGTCTATTATTTTGGTCAAACTTGAGACTCAAGAGAATGCAAAGAGAAATAGAGAATTGGTTTTGTAGAACACAACACTAGGGCATTCTCCTTCCTCTGAAGAGCCTGGAGTCGTGACTTAGGGAGTGGGAGTGATGGAGTGCCGTGTTCTTAGACGTAAGGACCAGTGCAGGTGACGAGGGAGGGATGGGACAGGACGCGGGCACATTTTCAGGAAGTTCACTTTATACAGTCTTGACTACAGTCATGTGGGCTCATGACTCTGATCTCTTACCTATGGCCTGGGGATATTCAAAAGTCATTGTTAAGTTTTTCTCCTTATGGTCTGACTTGAGGTTCTAACCCTCATTTATACTGTAACTCCCATGTAACTAAAGCGATTTCAAGAATTGCCATTGGGGTTAACAAAAGAAGTCAAAAGCTCTCATAAAATATGATAATATTTCCCCTATATAGAAAATATCCCACCCTTAAAAAGCTTGAAAGAGCCATAAGCCATGAAACACTGGCAAAGTAGTTGTCCAGAGTCCAGTGTCAGGGCTGCTGCTTGTCCAAGGACTTGGTGGTGACCATAGGAAACCAAAATGTGCTGCAGAGGTCCTCCAGACTGTTAAGTTTCCTGGGTGCCTTCCTGCCAGCTCAACGGCATGTGCAGCTTTGCAAGAAAACTGAAGCTGTACTCCTCAAGGAGTCATCCTGTTCCTACTTGAACTTTCAGTTTCGGCAGGTTTGATGTGAAAAGGCTCTTTCTAATTTGAGGAGTAACAAAATATGAAAGCGGAGGGGGAAAAGACAAGGTAGGGGGTGCACATTCTCTAGAATCTTAGTTTAAATTGCACAACTGGACGTCCATTTACAGGAACTGAGAGCAATCGTAAGAAAGTTAAAGATCTTAGGGAAATTGGGAAGAAAATTAGCATCTAAATTACCTAACGTAAGGAAATTACAGAACTGCTTTGATTTTTACAGCAACGGTTCCCAAAATGTGGTCCCTGACTAACCGGGACATGAACAGCCTGGGTGAGGCCCAGCAAACTGCTTAAACACATTCACCAGGTGATTTTGATGTGCCTCAAGCGATTCTAGCTGAAGTACTAACACTTTGCAAAGAGAAATAATGAACAGTAGCATCAACTTCTTTCCCCAGAAAAACAGCAGAGGAGGAGGGGTGTGTGAGTGTGGTGGGGGGTTTTCATTTGGAAACTAGTAAAGACATTTAGTGAGAGTAATAAAGAAGCCCTAGAAGCCTGGCCTGATGGCGCCTGTCCGTACTCCCAGTACTGGGGAAGCTGAGATATGTGTGCGCGCGCACACACACACACACACACACACACACACACACACACACACACACTTTAAAAAAAAATCTGTACTAGGAATTGAATTCAGGAGCTATACCTAAATTAATTCTACCTCCAAGCTACACCCCCAGCCCTTTTTATTTTTATTTTGAAATAGAACCTAAGTTTCTGAGGCTGGCCTTCAACCTGTCATCCTCCTGTCTCAGCCTCCCAAGTACTGGGATTGCCGTCGTGTGCCACCTAGCCGATTACAAAATCTTTAATGGCACAGTGAACACTTGAAGATGAGCACGGAGGAAATGTCTGAGTTAAATTATGAAAGACATATTAGAGGAAGCTACACCAAAGATAGTCAATGATTCTCTATCCTGGGTATTCCTTAAGAAGAGTCATGCCCTGCTCAAAGGAAGGGAAGAGCCAAACACACATGGGACACATGGGATACACACTCATGTCAAACACACATGGGACACATGGGATACACACTCATGTTTGAATGTGTCCCCCAAAAGCCTGTGTTGGAAACTTAATCCCAAGTGGTAAGAGTTGGAACCAGTCGGGCTTGGTGACGCACACTTGTAATTCCAGTATGCGGGAGGCTGAGAGAGTAGGATCACGTAGGTTCGAAGGCAGCCTCATCTATTTAGTGATGCTCTCAGCAACTTAGTGAAACCCTGTTTCGAAATAAAATATAAAATAGGTCTGGGAGTATAGCCCGGAGGTAGAAAACCCCTGCGTTTCAACCCCAGAGCCAGAAGCACACACAAAAAAATTAAAAATAAAAAAAAAAAGACTTGGGACCAAAGCCAGACATGCCTGTCATCTAGTCCTTGGGAGGTTGAGAAGCAAGACTGCAGGTTTGAGGCCAATCTCAGAAACTTAATGAGACCTTGTTCCAAAAAAATAAAATAAAATAAAAAGAGGCTGGGGGTGTATCTTGGAGGTAGAATACCCCTAGGTTTAATCCCCAGTGCATATATATATATATATATATATATATATATATATATATACATATATATATATATAATATTTACAAGATGTTTGGTCTATACCCACAGGAATCCACCCTCTTGAATGGATTAATGTCTTTATTATGGGATTGGGTTTCTTATAGCCAGAGTGAATATCTTAGAAAAGACCAAGTTTGACCCTCGACTTACCTGCCTGCACATGTCCAATCTCCCCCCTCCCTTCCTCTCTCTCTGTCTTATATACCACTCCTTGCTCTTCTACACAAGATGTGGCAGCAGGAAGGATCCATGGATGCTGGCCCCTTATCTTGGACTTTTCGGCCTCCAAAACCATGGACCAATTAATGTGTTTATTGTAAATGATTGCATCTTTTGTATTCTGTCATAGCAACACAGAATGGACTAGAGCACCGTACACATCCTATCTGGAAGCAGATGAGATGCTGCCTTGGACAGACAGACGGGCTAACGAATGGTTTCCTTCATCTGCTTGGCAGATGATTTATTTGGGGCAACCCTTAATGAGCAACTGGAGCAGGTGACAGCTACAGCTGCAACCATGCACACCGAGAAGAGAGATCCGGTAGCACTGGAAGCTAACAATAATGATATAAGAAATTGTAACAGGCCGGGCGTGGTGGCGCACACTTGTAATCCCCGCGCTTGGGAGGCGGAGACAGGAGGATCGCGCAGGTTCGAAGCCAGCCGTGCTGGTTTAAGAGACCCTGTTTCCAAATAAAAATATAAAATGGGTCTGGGAGTGTAGCCGGGAGGTAGCAGGGCTTCTAGAAACCCCAGTACCACCAAAAAGAAAAAGAAAAAAGAAATTGTAACAGTATCTCTAGCTAAAAATCATGGAAGCCTACAACACAATTCTTTGAGATGGGGCTCAATGTAACTTCCTGTGACTTGGCTAAATGCCTCTCAATGCTTTTCTAAAGAACCATTACAATCTACATGTTCAGTGTTTGTTTCGTAAGATAAGTCATTTCAACTATTATTTAGGTGAGTTTTACATTTTTATTATTTATTTGTTTATTTATTGGTCCTGGAGATCGAACCCAGGGGCATTCTATGTCCATGATACATGCCCAACCTTTTTAATTTTTAATTTTTTATTTTGAAACAGGTCTTCTTAAGCTGCTGAGAGTTTTGCTAAGTTGCTAAGGCTGGCCTCCCAAGTACTGGCTGAGTTTTCAATTATTTAAGAAAAAAAAAGTGTCACTAATTTAGATTGTAGCTTCTGATTATAGTAAATAATAACATTATTATGACACTCATTGTTCTTAAGTTTTTACTAAAAGCCAGAGTGGTGCTAAAGGCTTTAGAGGTATAATCTCATTCAACACTCCCAGTAATCTTGTAAAACAGATGTACTCATCATACTCACTTTTCACATTTAAAACTCTATGGTTCCAGAGTCACTATAATTTGAGTTCAGTTTATTGCAGTTCTCAACCAGCACATCACATTTCTTCTCTATAGGAAGCCCAATGAAGGTTGGTGGACTGTTCATTACTGATCTATCCACAATGAGATGAGGCACATGGACCAGATTAGAAGTATCATATCTTTAAGCACTGTTTGGTTTAGCTGACATTTACTTGTAGCTATTGTTGTTGTTGTTGTTGTTGTTGTTGTTGTTGTTTTGGTACTGAGGATTGAACCTAGGGCGCTCTACCATTGAGCTACATACCCAGCCCAACCCTTGAAATAAAATTCAAGGCCCAGGCTGGGCTGGAATTTGCAATCCTCCTGCCTCAGCCTCTGGAGTTGCTGGGATTATAGTCATGTGCCACTGAGCCGGCTAGGTTTTTCTTGATAAAAGAACTGATGCCACGATTTCTTATCTCCTCAGGGACTGGTAATAAATAGCGTGCTGACCGCCACGACAATAACGAGAATGATATGCTGCAAACCAGTTAGAGTGGCTGCTTGTCTCTGGAGAGAAGAGAACTTCCATTTTCTGCCTTACCAATTCTGTATGTTACTCAATATGGGACCCTAAAATACACCACCCCAAAATACATTTCTGTGGTATATTTCAAGATGGCTAGACAGAGAAACGGCAGACCTCTGAGTCTCTGATTAATTCTAAAAGCATTAACTCTGAAAGTCTGCCATTTTACAAAATAAATTTACATCTAAGAAGGAAATCTGCATGCCTAAACAGCTAGAGGATATAAAGAAGCTATTCTATCTGATACACCCTTTTTCTGCCCCCAAAGATGTTTGTTCAAAGGAAAAGGAGATTAGGGGTCAGAGAGCCATTACCACAGGTGGCTGCTACCCAAGAGACTTCATTTCTGTAAGGAGACAACACTTACTAGCTGCATGTTTTCCCCCATGGTTCTTTCCTTCTTTTTTTTTCATTCCTTCTTTTCCTTTTCCTTCCTTTTTTCTTTTCTTCTTTTGCGATCTTTCTTTCTTTTATACTTTCATCGCTACA
This sequence comes from Muscardinus avellanarius, assembly GCF_963383645.1. NCBI lineage: Eukaryota > Metazoa > Chordata > Mammalia > Rodentia > Gliridae > Muscardinus > Muscardinus avellanarius. Next base: position 57,368,639 of record NC_137797.1, read on the forward strand.
TTATGGTTTCACATCATAGTGTGGTTCACAGTGATAGTTGACATCCATGCACACAGCACTTGGTGGGCTTTCCCCTGGGTCCCTCCCCACTCGCCCCTTCCCCATTCAAAATATTGAGCTGGGCATTGGTATTCTCACATATATACAGAATATCAATGGAAGTGATTCCTCCATTAGTTCTCCTTCCCTCTCCAAAACCACCTCCCTGGATCACTGGTATCTCAATTAATCCCTAGCTTGTGCATCTGAGAGAAAACATATGACCCTTCACTTTCTGTGACTGGCTAATCTCACCTAACATAATGTTCTCCTAGTCTATCCATTTTCCTGAAAATGACATATTTTTGCTTTTCTTTATTGCTGGGTAGAATACCATCGAGTGTATAATTTTTGTAATACATTTATCTATTGATGGACATCTAGGTTAGTTCCATAATTTGTCTATTGTGAATTGTGCTTCTACAAGCACGGATATGCATGTATTGCTATAATATTCTGATATCAGTGTCTTTTGAAAAGATACCCAGGAATGATATAGCTGGACCATACAGCGGATCCATTCCCAGTTTTGTGAGGAATCTCCACACTGATCTCCATAGTGGCTGCACTAATTTGCAATCCTGCCAACAGTGTAGAAGAGTTTCTATTTCCCCACATCTTCACTAGCATTTATTGTTATTTGACTTCTTGGTGATTGCCATTCTGATTGGGTTTAGATGGAATCTCACTGTAATTTTTATTTGCATCTCCCTGATTGCTAATGATGTTGAACATTTTTTCACATACATATTGGCCATTTGTATTTCTTCTTTTGTGAAGTGTCTATTTAGTTCAATTGTCAATTTTTCTTGATTTGGCTGCTAGTTTGTTTGATTTTTTTTAAATAGCACTAGTAATTAATTGAACCCAGAGGTGCTCTTCCACTGAGCCACATTCCCATTCTTTCTTATCTTGAGACAGGGTCTCCCTAAATGAGATTGGTCTCAAACTTGCGATCCTCCCGCCTCAGTCTCCCTCCCACATTTAAAGATTTGGGGAGATTACGAAGGAGGCAATCAGCCAACGATGTGCAGAATCTGCTTTTAATCGGCACCTTCGGAGATAGGTCAGCCAGTCGTGGGGAAGGGACCAGTCCCAATCAGCTGGCTGGGTCACCCACCCAGCTGGGCAGAATTCTGCTTTTAAACCGGTATTTGGGAGTGGGGTGGGACTAACGCGCTTCTCTCGCAACATCTGTAGTCTTGTGAAGCCTAGAGTCTGAGGCACCTGGACTCGGGATATCTCTGCCTCCAGGGTTCCGCCTCCTGTCCTCTCTGTGAGATCATGTGGGGGAGGGGAGGGACCCAACTTATCACCACTTAGCTGGTATTATATGTGTGCACCATTGCACCCAGCTACCTCCCCAACTCTCCATAGTCTGCCACCACCTCCCTCCTCCAGAAGCCCAAGTCTCTATTCCTTTGATTAGCTCTATATAAGGTTCATCTGCCTCACCCTACTTTGAGTCTTATACTGAAATTATATGCTCCTGTTTAAGTGAATAATACATTTATATGTTGTTTTTCCCTGTTAATAGATCCATTGTCAGTTCATTTCATAGCATAAACCCATTAAATCCTCAGAGTGAAAAGGAAAAAAAATTAAATTTCCCCACACAAATTCTTTTCAATAACCATATAATTTACATGAGTGGGATATTTTAATGAAAAAATTTCATTCCCTAGTCTTCCTAGGTGTTTTGTTTGTTTGAGGGGTATTTTTGGTACTGGTGATTAAATACAGGGACATTCTGCCCCTAGCTATACCACACCCCATTTTACTTTTTATTTTGAAATAGGTTTTCTTGGTGAAAACTTATTTCACCAAGGTTGGCCTTGAACCTGCAATCCTCTAGCCTTAGCCGCCCAAATCCTGAAATTACAGATAGTGCCACCATGCCCTGCTAAGTATTTTTAAAAATTAGTTAAAACCCATATTTTATTTGAGTACACTTAGTTTTTACCCAATGTTCCTGTTTCAGGATCCCATCTAGGATATGATAACGCCTTTAGTCCTCAAGTCCTTCCTGGGCTCTTCTTAAATAAAATTTTTTTCAACTTAAACTTTAGTATTATTGCCTTCAGAGCCAAAATTCATAATGGTGGTAATGCATTTAACTATTCTGTGCACTGATCATGTGACTGTTTGGTCCTCTACTGCTCTCCACAATGCTGTGAAGTAGGTACTGTTATCATTGCAGTTTTAATGGCAAAGAAAGCAAGGCAAAATGAGATTAAGTAATCTTCCCACAGTTAAACTGCTAGGAAGTGGTCAAGCCAGTTCAGACCTAGCAGGCTGATTCCTGAGGCTGTGGTATAAGCTACTACACTCCACTATAAACCTATGCAGGTGTGCTCATTTCAAAGTGTTATGTGGCTTTTTGAAAATGGGATGTAACATTATGAGAATGTCATAAACAGCCCAAAACTAAATTACTAAAAAGACAATAAAAGTGATTTTTGTTGTGTTTCACACTACACGAGGCTTTCTGTACATTATTTCAAAGTTCAATTCCAAGACCGCTGGAAGAAATGAGATGCCTGAGAGAAAAGAGACTAAAATGCTAGTCTAAATGTAGGAAATAAGATCTCCCAGTTTCAAAGGAGATATTTACAGGTTAGATATTTGAAAAATTCATATAAATGTATATAACTAAAACTCTAAACTCAAGAAAAATAGAATATAAAAATATTTCAAATATAGACTTTAAAGTTGGGCCTTAGTGGTACATGCCTGTAATTCCAGTACTTGGGAGGCTGAGACGGGAGGGTGGCAAGTTCAAGACTAGCCTCAGTAACCTAGTGACAGCCTATTTTAAAACATAAACAAACAAACAAATAAATGAATAAATAAATAAATATAGATTGGAATGCAACTCAGAGGTAGAATATCCTAGTTTCAACCCTCAGTAAGCCCCCCCCCCATACGTGGGAGTGCCTATAAACACTACCAATATAATTGCAATAGAGGTTCAGACTTTCTAAAAGGCACCCAGTAACTTACCTTTTTTGTAATACTGTAGTCAGAAAACTCTTTTTTTTTTTTTTTTTTTTTGGTGGTACTGGGGATGGAACCCAGGGGCCTTCTACCTCCGGGCTACACTCCCAGACCTATTATATATATTTTATTTGGAAATAGGGTCTCTTAAGCCAGTGGAGGCTGGCTTCAAACCTGCGCGATCCTCCTGTCTCAGCTCCTGTCTCAGCCTTCCAAGTGTGAGGATTACAAACATGCGCCACCACGCCCGGCCAAAGGCTCTCTTTCCTAAGGAACACAAAAAACATATATATTCTCTTCCCTAAATTCTCAAAACCTACCACCTTTAGGTACTACATTATTTGTAAGAACCACATCCATTGTCTTTAATGTTGTAGACAGAGGTAAAAACAAGGCCGGGCATGGTGGCGCACGCTTGTAATCCCTGCACTTGGGAGGTGGAGACAGGAGGATCAAGCAGGTTCAAAGCTAGCCGCTTGCTCTGGTTTAAGAGACCCTGTTTCCAAATAAAAATATAAGAATAGGTCTGGGAGTGTAGCCCAGAGGTAGAAGGGCTTCCAGGAACCCCAGTACCACCAAAAAAAAAAAAAAAAAAAACAAGGATGGCCAAAGAAATGAGAGTTGATTAATCAAGCCCTGGGGTCAGCCCATGAAAAAGCAATTTGAGTTTTTCTACCGTTGTTCAACCTGTACCTTCTAAAAAGGTGCTTTTTACCTACTTGTTTTTATTTACCTCTCTAGTAAAAGCAGAGTGAAAAGAACTCAGTCCCACAACAATGATCAAAACCTTGGTTCACTAATGTGCAGATTCAGCTTGACATGACTGCACCATCTTGAATCCTCACTGCCATGATTGCCCCAGAGTAAACCTAACCAGTTTTTCCTGCACAGTTTCCTAGCAAACTATAAATACACAAAGCCATTAGTGTGGAATGTGGACCTATACAACTGGATCCTAGCTTCAGGATGTGCCTTTTTGATACTATCTAAAAAAAAAAAAAAAAAATACAGGTACATTCCAACCAGGACAAAGTCAACTTTTGTCCTCACCTACAAGTACACCTCTCTCTCTCTCTCTGACCCAAACTGCAAGGGTTCAACTGTCTTGCTGTCACTAGGACCACAGATCCTTCGATAATTCCCCAATAATGCTCGGTGCACCCCACATCTCTCTGCCTCTTTGGTCTCACAGCACCTTAAGGGCCACTCTCATACACTAGGACTGAACAAGTAAATTCTCTACTTTCTTTCCTAGAGATTGGGGCTTATAATTTGACTGAACTGTACTAGAACTGTGGACTATCATTATGAGTGGGAGGATAAAGAGAACTTGTGAGAAAACTTGCCAAGTGCATGGACAAGAAGTCAAAAGACAAGGCAGGTATCTATCTATTGTGTATGGAAAGCAAGATAGACAAACACTTCCTCGACTCAGGCTCCTCCTTAGACACTCTTTAAAGGCTGAATCCCATTGTTAAAGCTTGCTGACTTCACAGCAAGATGTCCAAAGTGAAAAAGGTCTGATTTAAGATAAGAGATACCTATTGTTTCATGTAAATTGCTGGAGGTAGGTGGGAGAAAGTTGTTTGGGCAAGCCAGGCCACATATTCAGAATGAAAAAAGCTAAGTCCAGAGGTCTACAGGCCAACTGAGAAGAGTTAGAGGTGACAGCCAAGAACTGGGCATCAAGCCCTTTGAAACACTCTTGTCATGCCAGGTTAGCTATTCTGCTGTGCTGCCAAGAGGCCTGGAGGATGCCATCACGCCAGGGGTCTTATGTTATTATAGGTTTCTACAGCCAGCCTTGAGGTGAGGGGCAATCTCCAGGGATAAAGAAGCAGAAGCAACTCCTAAAGAAAAGGAAAGTTGTCCCCAGTGTTTCCTGAGAGACCATGCCCTGGAGGATTGCAATACCCAGTCCCTGGAGACGTCCCAACAGCATCTCAGGTTGTTCAGAAACCTGTGGGTATTTTCATGCCTCTCATTACTCTTCACTAGATAGATTCAGCCCTAAGTTCCTTAAATCCTGATTTTTTTTTCATATGGACAAATCTACAAATGAAAACCATGGTAACATGGACTATATAAACCATGGGTCCTTTTGTGATAAATCTTCAATAATTAAAATGTGTTAGCTGCACATGGCGGCGCACACCTGTAAACCCAGTACTTGGGAGGCTGAGACAGGATTGCAAGTTCCAAGCCAGACTCTCAGCAATCTAGTAAAACTCTGTTTCAAAATAACAACAACAGCTGGGCATGGTGGTGTACAACTGTAAACTCAGTACTTGGGAGGCTGAGACAGGATTGCAGGTTCCAGGCCAGCCTTAACCAATTTAGCTAGACTCTCAGCAATCTAGTAAAATTCTGTTTCAAAATAACAACAACAGCATGGTGAGGCATGCTTGTAATCCCAGCATTTGGGAGGCTGAGACAGGAGGATCGTGGTTCACAGACAGCCTCAGCTAATTAGTGCAATTTAGCGAGACCCTGTTTCTAAATACAAAATTAAAAAATAGGGCTGGGGGTGTAGCTCAGAGGTAAAATGTCCCGGGGTTCCATCCCTAGTACCACCAAAACAAAACAAAACAAAATAAAAACTAAAAGAGCTAGGGTTATTGCTTGGAGGTAGGACACCCCTGGTTTCAATCCCCAGAACCACATATACCCACACAAATTAATAATAATAATAATAATAATAATAATAATAATAATGTATTGATACCCCCTAAAAAAGAGCTAGAGTAAATAAAACTCAATGGTAGCCTTGGATTTAACCCCTAGTATCCCCTGCCAAAAGAAAGCCCCTGTTTGACTCCTGCTTGAAACAAAAATACTAAAATGCTAGATAAAAACTGGGCATGGTGGCACATGCCTATAATCCCATGACTGGGGAGGCTGAGACAAGACAATTGCAGAAGTCAGCCTCCACAACCCAGCAAGACCCAGTTTAAAAAGAAAAAGTCTGGGGGTGTAGCTCAGAGGAAGAATGACTGTGGATTCAATCCACAGCACCCATCCCTAGTGAACCTACGGATGCTTTACCACAGAGCTACACCCCCGCGTCCCCATTTTTTCCCCTTATGGCAGAATCTTGTTAGTTACTTAGGCTGGTCTCAAACTTGTAATCCTGCCTCATCCTCCTGAATCCTCTAGAGCAGAGTTGCACCAATGTGCCCAGCTGGATAAAATGATTTTAAAATATGATTTTAATCACATCATTGAACTTTCACATAACGAATTTCAAAATCCTTCCCCCAAATAAGGAATAAAAGGAATCCAATTATAATAAGTTCTTTGGAGAGGCATAAATCAAGGGAATAGAAATCAGAAAGGCTACAGAGGTTGAGAACAGATGACTTTGCTAAGAATAGTACTTATAGCTGGGCATGGTGGTGCATACCTGTAATCCCTATACTTGGAAGGCTGAGACAGAAGGATAACAGGTTCCAGGACAGCCTCAGCAAGTAGTGAGACTCAAACCTGTGATCCTCCTATCTCAGCCTCCCAAGTAAGGAATTACAGGTGTGCACTACCACACCCAGCCCATAATTATTATTCTTACACGATGAGGAGCTTAAAATCATTCATTTTAAAACAGAAGACAAGAAAGAATGGCAATATTAATATTTTTATTCATATGTAAACAAAATTCTACCTATAGCAAAAATAAAAGAAAAATAAAAGAAAAAGCCCAGCATGGTTGCACATGGTATCCTAGGCTCAAGGCCAGCCTCAGCAACTTAGCAAGGCTCTCATCAACTTAGCAAGAGACCTTGTTCCAAAATAACAAATAAAATAGGACTTGTTGGAGATAGAATATCTTGGATTCAATCCTGAGTGCCAGGAAAATAAATAAAATAAAATAAAATAAAATAAATTAATTCCATAGGGTTTGCAAAATTACAGCACAGAGTCTGAGCCTATGAGAGGGGCCAGATGGTAAAGGTATATATACCATTCTGAGTTACAGAAAGGAAAAAAAGCTTAGATAATGGGTTGAGTGTACTGGAGACTGGCCACAAATTATAGGAGGGTAAAGGAAGAAATAGACAGGTGAACAAAGATTGTCTTACAATGCATAGAAAGTCTCTTAGGTAACAGTTCTCAAAAGAATAGATATAAATAGATTAAAAAGAATAGATAAACTGGGCATGGTGTTGCATGCTTCTAATCCCAGTACTTGGGAGATTAAGACAGAAGGAGTGCAGATTTGAGACCAGCCCTGGCAACTCAGCGAGACCCTGTTCCAACATGCAAAATATTAGGTTGGGGATGTAGCTCAGAGGTAGCATAGGTTTAATTCCCAGTACAAAAAAAAATGCAGTAGATAAAAAGTTAATTGGGATGGGGTATGCTGGAAGTAAAGACTTGTAGCCTTTTCTTTCCTGACAGCTAATCTTGCCCGGTCATGAGATTTCATAAGAATGGCATTCCTACCCTAAAGGGAACACTTCTCTCATTTGAAGGTTCCTCCTTGCATTTTGGGAGAGAAAGAGAAGAAACAGAGTAGTGGAGAAATGAGGCAGAAAGTCCAAACAAACTTGAGGCCAATCCTTTAGTTCTAAATCACTATATACTTTAGGGCATCATTTTCTGAGCCCCAATAAAATAATAAGGGACTATCAAAGTGGTCATATATAAAAGTGGCTGCTGGGTGTGGTGGCGCATGCTTGTAATCCCTGTGCTTGGGAGGCAGAGACAGGAGGATTGTGCAGGTTCGAAGCCAGCCATGCTGGCTTAAGAGACCCTGTTTCCAAATTTTTAAAAATGTATAAAAATAGGTCTGGGAGTGTAGCCCAGAGGTAGAAGAGTTTCCAGGAATCCCAGTGCCACCAAAAAAAAAAAAAAAAAAGTGGCTAGATACAAGTCCAGTATAAGTATACAAGAGTAAACTGTATGCTAATGTCAACTAGAAAACAAACTTAAAAGAGATCTCATGAACATTAGTAACAAAAAAATATATCATGGTATACATCTAACCAAAACAAAGAAAAGATAAAACTTTGTAGTACTACATTTAAAAACAACTAAAAAAGCTAGGTACACTGGTGCACACTTGTAATCCCAGTACTTGGGAGGCTGATATAGGAGAATGACAGCTTCGTAGCCAGCCTCATCTATTTAGTGAGGACTTCCACAACTTGTTGAGACCCTGTTTCAAAATAAAGAACAAAAAATAGAGCTGGGGGTGTATCTCAGGGGTAGAATGCTCCTGGGTTCAATCCCCAAACACACACACACACACACACACACACATGCTCACGCATGCACACACATGCACACACTAAACTAAATAAATGATATGCTCACATTTACGACGAGAAAGAACTAATATCATATAGGTGCTAATTCTTCCAAAATTGATTTATAATTTCAGATCATCTCAATCGAATTGTCAATAAGTTTCCAATAGAAGGCAAATTTATTCTAAATTGTATTTGGAAGAGAAAAAAACCAAGATCACCCAAATGCTTCTGAAAGAAAAAATATCTGGCCTAGTAGATATATGAGCTTCTTATAAAGCTATAATAATTAAGATAGTGAGGCAATGGTACAAGTTAACAAACAGAGCATAACACGGTGTCTAGAAATAAAGTCATGAATTGTAAAACTATGATAAAGACAGAAGCAGCTAGTATATCATTTTTAAAAGAAGGAACTATTTAGCAAATTGGGGGGAGGGTCATTCATATTTTAAAACCTACAAACATATACCTAATTCACACATTATTTAAAATGTCAACTGAGGCCTCTGGCCCCAACCCTGGGCGGGTGGGCAGGCGCTGGCGGGGCACCCTTCGGTGACCCCCTTTCCACCTGGAAGGACCCTGTGGTCTGGGCCTCTTGCCCCGACCCTGGGCGGGTGGGCAGGCGCTGGCAGGGCACCCCTAGGCGACCACCTTTCCACCCGGAAGGACCCTGTGGTCCGGGCCCCGACCCTGGGTGGGTGGGCAGGCACTGGCGGGGCACCCTTTGGCGACCCCCTCCCCACCCGGAAGGACCCTGTGGTCCGGGCCTCTGGCCCCGACCCTGGGCGGGTGGGCAGGCGCTGGTGGGGCACCCCTAGGTGACCCACTTTCCACCCGGAAGGACCCTGTAAAAAAGGAAAAGAAAAAGAATAAAGGAAAATATCAGAGAGGGGTCAAGGAGGCCGTGGTGGATGCCAGGATACTGGAGATGCAGACAAAACTTATCCAAATGAACTGGAATTATTGGAAAAATTCCCCGCTAAGGAGGACTGCTTCTTCTCTACATTGTTAAGAATCTTGGACATCACCTGTAAGGAGAGAGACTTTAGCAGAGACCAAGGAGAAAGGCAGTGCTGAAAGCGGTCTCCGCATTGGCGGTGGAGACTTGTATTCAGGAGAAGCAGAAATCGGAGCCTACCAACCTTATTTTTTTTTTTTTTGGAGAAATTACACGGTCGAATGCTACCGTAGTGTATGCTTAGGAACACTAGACAACATTCAGAGTGGTAAAAGAGCTTGGAAAAAATTTGAAATGGTGGATACAGTGGCAATGGCAGTGGCCAGTACTCAGGGGAGACAGAGATCTGATGCATTACACCTGGAACCTTTGAAGTAATGACCCCAGAGGCAGAATGCTACCACCATGCACCCTCGAGAACGTGGGACAAATGGTTGGGTAAAGGGGGTGCTCAGATTAGAGCCTGCTGAGGGGTGAGGCCAGCGATGGACACAACAAAGCTGGGATTGGAGCTTATCGTGAGGCAAGGCCGGTGCTGGAGCCTCCGAGGCTGGGATTGGAGCCTGCCGAGTGGTTAGGCCAGTGCTGGGGCAGTGAAGCCAGGATCGGATCATGCCGTGAGGCAAGGCTGGTGCTGGGGCCTTCGAGGCCGGGATTGGAGCCTGCCAAGGGGTTAGGCCAGTGCTGGGGCCAGCGAGGCCGGGATCAGAGCCTGCCGTGAGGCAAGGCCGGTGCTGGGGCCTCCGAGGCTGGGATCAGAGCCTGCTGAGGGGTTAGACCGGTGCCGGGGCCAGTGAGGCCAGAATCGGAGCCTCCCATGAGGCAAGGCCGGTGCTGGGGCCTTAGAGTCTGGGATCAGAGCCTGCTGAGGGGTTAGGCTGGTGCCAGGGCCAGTGTGGCTGGGATCGGAGCCTGCCATAAGGCAAGGCTGGTGCCGGGGCCTCTGAGGCTGGGATCAGAGCCTGCTGAGGAGTTAGGCCGGTGCCGGGGCCAGCGGCCGGCATCGGAGCCTTCCGTGAGGCAAGGCAGTTGCCGGGGCCTCCGAGGCCGGGATTGGGGCCTGCCGAGGGGTCAGGCCAGTGCCAGGGCCAGTGTGGCCGGGATCGGAGCCTGCCGTGAGGCAAGGCTGGTGCTGGGGTCTCCGAGGCCGGGATCAGAGCCTGCTGAGGGGTTAGGCCGGTGCTGGGGCCAGAGGCCGGCATCGGAGCCTTCCCTGAGGCAAGACCACTACTGAGGCCTCTGAGGCCAGGATCAGAGCCTGCTAAGGAGTTAGGCTGGTGCTGGAGCTAGCGAGGCCGGCATCGGAGCCTGCCGTGAGACAAGACCGGTGCTGGGGCCTCCGAGGCCGGGATTGGAGCATGCCGAGGGGTTAGGCCGGTGCTAGGGCCAGCAAGGCCGGGATCGGAGCCTGCCGCGAGGCAAGGCCAGTGCCGGGACCTCCGAGGCCGGGATTGGAGTCGGCCGAGGGGTTAGGCCGGTGCCGGGACCAGCGGCTGGCATTGGAGCCTTCTGTGAGGCAAGGCTGTTATTGAGGCCTCTGAGACAGGGATCAGAGCCTGCCGAGGGGTTAGGCTGGTGCCGGGACCAGTGGCCGTCATCGGAGCCTTCTGTGAGGCAAGGCCACTACTGAGGCCTCCGAGGCCTGGATCGGAGCCTGCCAAGGGGTTAGGCAGATGCCGGGGCCATCGGCTAGCATCAGAGCCTACCATGAGGAAGGCCGGTTCTGGGGCCTCCGAGGCCGGGATCGGAGCCAGCCGAAGGGTTAGGCCAGTGTCAGGGCCAGCGAGACCAAAATTGGGGCCTCCCATGAGGCAAGGCCGCTGCTTGAGCCAGTGAGGTCTGGATCAGTCCACCGGGTAGCCAAGCCACAACTGGGGCCGTCAGGAGTGGGATCGGTATTTGCAACACGGCATGCACAGATAAATATCGCAGAAAATTAAAACCAGATGCTTCCCCTAATCAGCAATAACTAGGAGGAAAGGGGCAACAGGAAGTGGTCGAGCTATAGAAAGGGCCCTATAGTGAAACAATTAAGGTGACCAATCAGAGGGTATGGAATAGGGGAGGATGGAGCCTCTTTAAAAAGCAGGAGGTACATAAACATGTATCAAAGTTAATCACCAAACAAGCATGGGATAGAGGGAGGGGGAGGGAATGGGATAGGGGTTGGATGAGGGCTAATTGGATGATGTGTGCTTGTATATCCTCTCAAGTCTTGTATTCCAATGTGATGTATGATTACAATGCACCAATAAAAATAAATTTAAAAATGTAAAAAAATAAATAAATAAAATAAAATGGCAACTGAATTAAAAACAATTATTTCAGCCGGGCGTGGTAGCTCACACTTGTAATCCCAGCGCTTGGGAGGCTGAGACAGGAGGATCACACAGGTTTGAAGCCAGACTCGGCTGTCTAGTAGGCTCTCAGAAACTTAGTGAGACCCTGTCTCCAAATAAAATATAAAAAAAAGAGGTCTGGGAGTGTAGCCCAGAGGTAGAAAAGCCCTTGGGTTCCACCCCAGTGCCACCAAAAAACATTTATTTCCAAAGCAAAATTTAAAACACTTAGAAAATTATGTAAGTTCAAGCAAAAATTTAAAAACATTTATAAGGAACTTTGAAGAAGGAAACAGATGAAATAATGTTATGTTTGTATAGGAAAGCATCACTATCAATCACACTAACTTGTCTGATGAGGGCAGGGAGGAGGAAATATGCCAAGAGATGTGTGCATATATGAATGTATCACTTTTTTTGCAGCAATAGGGATGGAACCCAGGGGTATTCTACCTCCGAGCTACACCCTCAGCCCTTTTTTTTTATTCTTTATTTTTAAACAGGGTCTCAGTAAGTTGTGGAGGGCCTCTTGTTTTAGTCTCCCAAGTATGGGGATTACAAGCGTGTACCACCATGCCCAGCTGAATGCATCACTTTCAATCTCACCACAATGTATAACTACAGTGCAGCAATAAATATAAAAATAAAAACATTTAGAAAATGATGTTGGCATATAGCCTTTTGACTACAAAGTAGGAAAGGATTGCTTAAACACCAAATATAAAATAAATAAATAATTGATATATTAAATTAAAATGAGTAACTTCTCTTACCAATAAATATCTTTTTATTGTAATTATTAGCATGTATTAATTATATAAAATAGTAAGTTTCATGTGGCATTTTTATACGTGCATATAAAGTATTTTGATTGTATCTACCTTCCCTATTGGCCTCCCTTACCCCTCCCCCTAGTCTCTTTTAACCTTCTCAAATAGTCCTACTACTTTCAAGTTGTCTTTTTTCCCTCCCTGGGTTTCACATGTAAGGGAAAATGCATACTTGTCTTTCTGGGTCTGGCTTATTTTGCTTAACATAATGATCTCTGGTTCCATCCATTTTCCTGAAAATGACATAGTATCATCCTTTACGGCTGAATGAAACTTCGTTGTGTATATATGCCACATTCTCTTTATCCATTTATTTATTTATTGATAGGTATCTAGGCTGACTGTATAACTCAGCTATTGTGAATAGTCCTATGATAAACACAGGTGTTATGGTTTGGGTTCGAAGTGCACACCAAGAAGGCTTGTTCCCAAATGTGGCAATGCTCAAAGGCGGGTTTGGGGAAGTGATTGAATCATAAGAGCACAGGAACACTAAATTCATTGGTGATTAATCTATTGACGACTTCATGATCTGAATGTACTGTTAAAAGCTGGTGGATACTGAGGAGGTCGAGCTTTGTTGGAGGGGTGGGTCATGAGTGTGCCCTTGGGGACTGATCTTGTCCCTGGTCCTTTCTTCTCGCTCTCTTCCCAGATGCCATGAATGGACCACCCTCTTCCATCATGATGTTTCTGACTTGGGGCTTGCTGACCATGGACTAAAGTGTCAGAAACCATGAGCCAAAATAAATCTCTCCTCCCCTAAGTTGACTCTCTCAGGCATTTGCCTCCGTGTTGGAAAGCTGACTCATACAGTGGATATGCAGGTATCTCTGGTGTGTGCTGCTCCTGGTTCCTTCAGGTGCATATCCAGGAATGGGAGGGCTCAATCCTATGGTAGTTCTCTTTGTAGTGTTTTGAGAAATCACCATACTCTTTTCTATAGTGGATGTTCTAACTTACATTTTCACCAACAGTATATATGGGGTTCCTTCTTTTCCAGCATTCTTGCCAATATTTACTATTTCTTTGTTTTCTTGATGATGGCCATTCTGATGGAGTGAGATGGAACTCAGTGTCGTTTTTGTTTGCATTTCCCTGAAGAGGTATCTTTTCTTAAGTGAGAATACGAGCTTGAAAAGAGATTACCATCAAGAACACATTAAAGTTGAGCATGGTGGCACACACCTATAAGCTCAGTACCTCGTAGGCTGAGACAGGAGGATCACAAGTTTGAGGCCAGCCTCAGCAACTTACTGTGACCCTGTTTCAAGATTAAAAAATAAAATAAAATAGAGCTGGCAGTGTAGTTTAAAGGTAGAATGCTCCTGGGTTAAATTCCTAGTACCAGCTGGGCGTGGTGGCGTACCCTTGTAATCCCTGCTCTTGGGAGGCTGAGACAGGAGGATCACACAGGTTCGAAGCCAGCCTCAGCTACTTAGTGAGGCTCTCAGCAACTTAGTGAGACCCTGTTTCCAAATAAAATATAAAAATAGGTCTGGAAGTATAGCCCGGAGGTAGAAAGCCTCTGGGTTCCACCCTCAGTACCACCAATAAATAAATTAATAAATAAAGTAATTAATTCCTAGTACACACACACACACACACACACACACACACACACACACACGAACCCCACTAAAACCAAACCAAACCAAAACTCATAAACAAATGACAAGTCATATAGGTTAATATATAAATGGGCAAATACATGCATCAGCATTAAGTTACCAAAAGCAAGTGACACATTTTAAAAGATGCTCTATCTCATAGCAATCAGAAGCATACAGATTAAAACCAACTAACAATTCACTTAATAAATGACCACTTCAAATAATCTGTCTTCATGGCAACTGCTGCTTGTCCACATGATCCATTCATTTTGTCCCATTATGCTCATGCAGCTCCAGCTAGAAGGCGGGACTACATTTCCCAGCCTCCCTGACAGCAAGATATGGCCTTGTGATTAGGCTCTCATCACTTACATCAGTGGAAACTATGTGTGCTGCTACTGATGGCCTGGGCTTTAAAATACTGGACTTGTGCTCTTCAGCATTCATTTTCCTTGCCACAAGATAGAAGACAGTTTCAAACAGGCAGACAAATTCAATTTTCTAGTAAGAGCAGAACCACAAGAAGGAAGAAACCTGAATAATTTAGAAAGGCAAAGCTCCTCTGGTGGCCTGGATTTCATACCTCTGGGTGTAAAGTGGGCAATAAAGATGCGTCTGGTTTTTGGTCACAGGTATTTGGTTTCATTGGTGATTCTAAGAGTTTTTGTTTTTTGTTTTTTTTGTTTTTTGGTTTTTTTTTTGAGAATGATCTCTCATTTCTACTGGTGAGAATATAAATACTGGTATGGTTTGGTCGTGAATTGTCCCTGAGAGAAGCTCATGTGTTGGCAACGAGGCGGGTTCGGAGGAGGAGGTGGGACACTTGGGGTGTGCCCTTGGGATCTGTCTCTGTCCCTGGTCCCGTCCTCTCTCCCCCTCTGCTTTCTGGCCAGCACGAGCCAAGAGCGGATTTCTGTCTTGGAGTCAGCCAACCATGGACTTAAACTTTTGAAGCCTCTAAAACAGTTGAGCCAATAAATCTCTCTTCCTCTAAGTTGTGCATGACAGGCATGTTGGTCACATCAACGAAAAATCTAACAAAACAAATAACAACCACTTTAGGAAACGTTTGACACTATGCAGTAGAGTTGAACGTGTACACGCTCTATTCACCCAGCAATCAGACCTATAGAAATTCTTGTATGTGAACACCAGGAAACACCTATAACATTTTATATGCCATTTTTAGTTATGATAGGAAAGCCCCACAAATAACCCAAGTACCATAAAGAATAGATAGTCTGCAGTGTTTCCATGCACTAGAATGCCACACACCAGTGAAAATATAGTGTGATAGTAAATTTACAGCTACAAACAGACTCGTCTTTTTCATTGCTATTGGTGCTAGGGATTGAGCCTAGTGCCTTGCATGTTCTAGGAAAGTGTTCCACCATTCAATTACATACCCAGGCCCTACATTAATCTTCACATCATAACATTGGGTGAAAAAAAGAAAGTTATAGCTGAGAGTAATAGTGCATGCCTGTCATTCCAGTTAACTGGGAGGCTGAGGCACTTGAAGGCAGGATTGCAAGTTCAAGGTCAATCTCCTCAACTTAGCCAGACTCTGTCTCAAAACAAAATAAAAATAAATAAATAGAAAGGGATGGGAATATAGCTTAGTGGTAAAACGCCCTGGGTTTACCCCCAGTACTGGAAAAGGAAAAATCTATAATATGATGTACTAATCATACTCATCTTTACTTTTTATTAGGAAAAATATCAAATATATGAAAAATTAAAAGAATAATATAAAGAACCTCATGCATCCAATGATTTTTCAATTTATGGCCAATCTTACTTTACGTGTATCACTACCTACTCTCTCTCTCCAGGATTATTATAAAGAAATTCCCAAATTGGGCATGGTGGTGCATACCTATAGTCCCAGTGCTTGAGAGGCTGAGCTGCTGTTTAAAAATAAAACAAAAATTGCCAGGTGTGGTGGCTTACACTCCTAATCCCAGTACTTGGGTGGCTGAGACGGGAGGATCACAGGTTCACAGCCAGCCTTCTGTAATTTAGTAATACCCTGTTTCAAAATAAATAATAAAATAGGGCTGGGGGTAAGGCTCAGAGGTAGGATACTCCTGGGTTCAATCCCCAGTATCACACACAATAAACAAACAAATGAATATTAAAGCTGGGCATGGTGGCACACACTTGTAGTTCCAGTACTCGGGAGGCTGAGACAGGAGGATCTGGGTTCTCCGCCAGCCTCAACCACTTAGTGAGGCCCTCTGCAACTTAGTGAGATCCTCTTTCAAAAATAAAGAATAAAAATTTGGCTGGGTGTGTGGCTCAGAGGTAGAACACCCCTGGGTTCAATCCCAAGCACCATAAATAAATAATAAATAGATCTGAAGGCTAAATCTTGGAGAAATTCCCAAATTGGGCATGGTGGTGCACACCTGTAGTCCCAGTGCTTGAGAGGCTGAGCTGCAGTTTAAAAATAAAACAAAAATCCCTAGTACACAAAGACGAGAGAGACAGAGAAAGAGAGAGAGAGAGAGAGAGAGAGAGAGAGAGAGAGAGAGAGAGAGAGAGATCATAATTTCTCTACCTGCGAAAATTCTTTCTTCTCTTTCTTTTTTCTTTTTCTTTTCTTTTTTTTTTTTTTCAGTACTGGGATGGAACCCAGGGACATTCTACCTCCAAGCTATATCCCAGCCCTATTTTTTATCCTTTATTTTGAAACAAGGGCTCACTAAGTTACAGATGGCCTCACTAAGTAACTGAGGCTGTCTTGGAACCTGTGAACCTCCTATCTCAGCCTGCCAAGTACTGGAATTACAAGTGTGCATCACCACGTCTGGCTAGATTTCATTTTTTAAAATTTAAAGTTCCTCAATATTATTAAAAATCCAATAACCACTCGAATGACTGTATTCCTGATATATATGAACATATCATACATTAAAATTATAAAGAAAACTTAAGCCAGGCATGGTGACACACACTTGTAATCCCAGCTCTTGGGATGCTGAGACAGGAGGATCGCACAAGTTGGAAACCAGCCTCAACTACTTAGTAAGGCTCTCAGCAACTCAGTGAGACCCTGTTTCCAAAGCCTCTGGATTTCATCCCCAGCATCACAGAAAGAAAGGAAGGAAGAAAGGAAGGAAGGAAGGAAGGAAGGAAGGAAGGAAGGAAGGAAGGAGAAAGAAAGAAGGAAGAAAGAAAGGAAATAAGAAAGAAAGGAAAGAAAGAAAGAAAGGAAGGAAGGAAGAAAGAAAGGAAGAAAGAAAGGAAGAAGAAAGAAAGAAAGAAAGAAAGAAAGAAAGAAAGAAAGAAAGAAAAAAGACGATAATACTAGTGCAAAACTTTAAGGAAGACACATGCATGATTAATACTACACTCAAAATTGTTGAAAGGTGGTGGTGGGGAGAAGGGACATTTGTCAGAAAAGGGGCTGACTTGGGACTTTGTAAGGAAGGACTAATGTTCTGCTTCTCAGCCAGGGTGAATGGTACCCAGCTGTCCATTTTACTATTATTTTTTAATTATAAATAATAACTTTCTGTACCCAATTGGGTGAGAGGGAGTGAAGGAAGGAAGGAAGGAAGGAAGGAAGGAGGGGGGAAGAAGGCAGGAGAGGAAGCTTATTCTTTCAAACACACACATCTTTGCTAGTCAAACTCAAAGAAAGGAAAGACCAAAGCCTGTTATGAGCTGTAAGCAAACAAGAGGTGCAAAATAGTTCTGTGGATAAATTTGATGAGCTAATTGTTAGAGGCTCCACCTGGAGTCTCAGTTTTGCTTGGGTTTACCTTCCCCATTCCCATCCTTAAGGAGGGGAGGCTGACAGAGAGACAAAGAAGTCTGAAAATATGCCAATGTATAGCATGCTTCAAAAATACAGAAATCACAAACGGCCAGAAATTCCTCCTGCCATGTGCTATAGCTATTTATGCCCATGTAAAGTTCAGTGCACCTGTGCGATGAGCCACCACCGTGACTGTCATACCACGAATGCTCAATAATGCTCCCTGCGGTCATGACTATGTCTCATTAATATTACATCACCCTTTTTATATGCCTCTTCTTTTCAATTATTATAAAATAATTTATCATACATACCATAAAATGCTCTACAAACCCCATTGTCAAGGACTCCGTAACATTCCAGGCACAACAAATTAGTAAACTATCCCCCGGGGGGATTTAGTTAACCATTAACAACTGTTAGACACCTAGACTGTTTCTAGCTTTGTGACTTCCTACAAAAGTTACAGGCAATCTGAAGATCAACCTAATGAGGTAATATTTGACTGGACACCCTAGATAAATTTTTAATCATCACCATGATAATTTGTACTATGAAAGAATCATTATTCCAAATGCTTACTTTATATATTCAATAAATGTTTAACCAAGTCCTATACTAGGGTATGTGGGAAATACATAGACAATTATTTAATTATTTATTTCTTTTCTTCCTTTTTCTCTTCTTTTCTTTTTCCTTCTTTTTTTTGTCTCTGTGTCTTTGTGTGTGTGTGTGTGTGTGTGTGTGTTACTGTGTATTTAACTAAGGGACATTCTACCCCTGAGCTCCACCCCAGACCTTTTTATTGTTTGCTTTGAAACAGCGTCTCACTAGGTTCCTGAGAATCTCACTAAGTTGCTCAGGTTGGTCTCAAATCTGAGAGACCAACTTCAACCATGGCCTGGAACATGACATATTTTTGCTCTTCTGTATGGCTGAATGATATTCCAAAGTGTATATATACTATGTTTTGTCTCTTCATCTGTGGATGCAAATCCAGGCATATTCCATCACTTGGCCATTGTGAAATTGTAATAAACGTGGGTATACAGGTATCTTTCTAATATGCTGACTTTAATTCAATTTTTCTTTCCTTTTTGGTACTGGGGATTGAATCCAGTAGCATTCTATCTCTGGACTACAACCCCAGCCCTTTTTATTTTAAAACAGGGTCTCATAACTGTGGAGCCTGGTCTTGAACCTGTGGTCCTACTGTCTCGGTTTCCTGAACACTGGGATTATAAGCATGTGCCACTGCACCTAACTTGACTTTAATTCATTTAGGTAAATACTTAGAAATGGTATAGTTGGATCATATGGTAGATCTATTTTTCAGAGCTTTTAATTTATTTATTTATTTTTTTGTAGTGCTGGGGATTGAACCAAGGGACATTCTACCTCGAGGCTACTCCCCTAGCTCTACTTTATGTTTTTATCTGGAAAGAGGCTCTTGCTAAGTTGCTGAGAGCCTCACTACATTGCTGAGGGCCTTGAACCTAAAATCGTCCTGTGTCAGTCTTCCAAGTACTGGGATTGCAGGCATGCACCACCATACCCAGCTAATTTTTTTATTTTTGAGGAAACTCCATACTGATGGCCAAAGTGACTGTACCAGTTTTCATTTCCCCAGCCATGCATAAGGTTTTCCCACATTCTCACCAGCTTTTACTGTTTTTTGTCTTCTTGACTGGTAATCATTATGACTGGGGTGAGAAGGAATCTCAGTGCAGTTTTGATTGGCATTTCTACATTGATTTTTAAATAAAATATTTTTCTAAAGACTATGAAATGAAGTCAGTGCCTTTATTGATGTCATAAGAATCTTTTTCCATCTTTGGCCTATATTTTCATTTTCCACATAGCATCATTAAACAGAGGCAGAAAAACTTTAGAACAAAAGTTGTAAACAAACTTACGCCAGCCCAGGCCCAAGAAATATGCTTCCCACCCATCCTCCTATTTTAGCCTCCCAAGAACTGGGATTACAGGCATGTATTACCGCACCTGGCTAAGCTAATATTTCTAGTATTTCCTTTATTTTTCTTATTTGTGGTACTGGAGATTGAACTCATTCTACCTTCAAGCTACACTTCCAGGCCTATTTTTTAATTTTTATTTTGAAATAGGGTCTTGCTAGGTCAATGAAAATCTCACTACTTGTTGAGGCTGTCCTGGAACCTACAACCCTCCTGTTTCAGCCTCCCAAGGGATTATAGGAGTGTGCCACTATGCCCAGCTCTAGTATTTCCCTTTTAAATTCCGTCATGAAACTCATTCTACTCTAAAAATACATAGTATTTTCTGAGGATAACTCAAGATCCTCCCACTTTGGAATCCATTTGGGTAGCAAGACTGGAGATTATTGAATTTCAAAAGATTTATTTAACCAGGCATGGTGGCTTAGTACTTAGGAGGCTGAGACAGGAGGATCGCAGGTTCATGGCCAGCCTCAGCAATTCAGTGAGGCCCTCCAAAACTTGGTGATACAGTTTCCAAATAAAATAGGGTTAGGAGTGTAGCTCAAAGGCAGAACACCCCTGGGTTCTATCCGTAGTACTACAGAAAAAAAAGAAAGAAAAAAAAAAAAAGAAAAGACTTACCTAAATCAGAATGTTACAAGTAGTTGAGATACAAAGAAAACCTAAATTAAACAGATAACAATAAGTAACACTTACTGAGTGTTTGTTGTATGCCAAGACTGTGATAAATGCTTTCCCCAGATCACCTCCTGACAGCATCACAAAGACAACAAGGCAAACACTATTATTACCCCTATTTCACAGATAAAGAAATTGAGTTCTAGAAGGAAGTTACTCATCTAATTAGTGGTTGGATAGCTAATACCAATGTTCCTCCTCCTTCTCCTCCTCCTCTTCCTCCTCCTCCTCCTCTTCCTCCTGTCACTCCCATCCCCTAGTTATGGGGATCAAATCCAGGGCCTCAAGCTTGCTAGGTAGTTCTCTGCCAGTGAGCAACTTACCAGCTCTACTGTTCCTACTCTTTTTTTTTTTTTTTTCTGGTCTGGGGATGGAACCCAGGGGCATTTGACCTCCATGCTATATCCCCAGCCCTACATTTTTATTCTTTATTTTGAAACAGGGTCTAAGTTGCAGAGGGCCTCACTAAGTAGCTGAGGCTGTCCGCGAACCGCGATCCTCCGGTCTCAGCCTCCCAAATGCTGGGATTACATGCATGTGCCACCACGCCTGGCTTAATGTTCCTACTCTTAAACATTATATTCTGTTTCTTCCCATTCCAAGATGTCAATAGGGGAGCATATATTTGCTGTCAGTAACTTAGAAAGTAACTCTAGGCTGGGAAATAATATCTTTACAGAACTGTCCCTAACCTCAACTTCTGTTTGCAACTACTAAAATAAAAATAGACCGATTAGACATACAATTAATTTCCTATTTATCTTATTTCTTAGTCGTCTGACTTGAAGTGAAACTAAGTAGCATGAATAAAATAACAAAAGGGTCTGGCAAAGCCACAAAGTAGACTGTAAAACCTGCATCAGAGCTGAAGCTGTCTGGCTTCTGAACTGGTCAATGCAGATCTAACACAGGAGTAAGCATGCTCCTCCAGATTCCTGACCACCCAGATGTATCCTCCATCCCTGACTGTGTTTCAGAAGAACAGATTCTGCTCAAAACCTTCTTCAGAACCCTTTCTTAATGTATTTTGCAGTTTATGAAAACTAATCACAGAAGAGGGCATGGAGTCGTTGTAATTCACCCAAGCATCAAGCAAACTGCATTTGCCCATATTCACCATGTTGTCTTCTGGACCTTAAAGGCCACCCTGTGGAGCTGCTACCTGAGCACTGAAGTCCCTTGAATTTATCTTGGTGAAAAATAAAACAGAACA
Organism: Muscardinus avellanarius; assembly: GCF_963383645.1. Taxonomy (NCBI): domain Eukaryota; kingdom Metazoa; phylum Chordata; class Mammalia; order Rodentia; family Gliridae; genus Muscardinus; species Muscardinus avellanarius. The sequence goes on from NC_137797.1 coordinate 57,390,303, forward strand.
AAAACTTTAAATGTAGTTATAAACCCGACATGGTGGTGCATGCCTATAATCCCAGTACTTGGAAGGCTAAGACAGGAAGATCACAGGTCCTAGCTCAGTCTCAGTCATGTAGCATGACTCTAAGCATCCCAGCAAGATTATCTTTCTAAACAAAAAATATAAAAGGGCAAGAATGCAGCTCTGAGGTGGAATTCCCCTTGATTATATTCCTAGCATACTGCAAGCGCACGTGGTTGGGCATGCGCACGCGCGCGCGCGCGCGCGCGCACGCACACACACACACACACACACACACACACACAGCTCCTGTTCACAGGCTAGAGTTGTGATTCTTTCTTAGCTCTAACTATGATTTCTTTGATGAATATAATATAAAGTCTAACTAGGTAAGGGTTCAATCTCCTATTTCAGTATCTCTGTGGTAAGGATTCTGAACATAAATCACCACAGTTGAAAGGCAGATGGCCTAGGTTCTCATTTCAAGGATGTTACAGTTAACTGTGCAATTACATTATATATCTGTCATTAAGGCTCCCGCATCGTATAAATGAGTGGGTTGGACAAGAGAAGTTTAAAGTCCCTCCCAGCTATAAAGTTTTAGCTCATAATCTAAATTGTTGGCTCTTCCAGTCCAGGTTATATGGAAACAATAAAAGTGAGATGCAGTTTCCATATTAGAAACAGCCATGTTTTTAATCTCTCTGCTGAAACCCATGGCATGATATGGGGTCAGATCAAATTCAGCTGGCACTTCCTCATGCTCCATCTGCTACCAAAATGTACTCTTTGTATTTCAGGCAGTGAAGTGGTCAAAGAACAACAGATTTCCTTGCCGTTTCTGGTACATATTGCAAGTGGAAGAGTAGGAGGCCATCCCCAGGACAGTACTGCACAGAAGAGCTGCCAGTCTTAGGGACTAATAATGGGTGTTATTTAAAAACAACACAATCGCTCAGCTATGAGTTCTATCTCATAAAATGTGTCTTTTAATTCTTTTGGTTTCTGTATGTGTGGCTTCCCAATAGTTTTGACTGCAGATTACAGAAATTGCATAGATCACTAAAATCCTTAGAAAATCTCCAAACCTTCTGTTAGCCAATTACTCCATCTCTTCCACTACTCAACTTTTGCCAGCTATGTTAATGAGCAGCAGAGTTAATTGGTTTGAGTTTCATAGGCTTTTCTGGAAAAGTATCCTTTTAAAAAAGTGGCCCCGCACCAAGAGATTTATTTCAGCTGGGTGTGGTACATGCCTGTAATACCAGTACTTGAGAGGCTGAGACAGGAGGAGCATAGGTTCAAGGCCAGCCTCAGCAACTTAGCAAGGAGCCCCTCAGCAACTTAGCAAGGGTCTTTGTTTCAAAATAAAATAGGGCTGGAAGTGTAGCTGGTAGGTGGCCTCAATCCCCAGGAAAGTAAGGATGAAAAGAAGGAATGGAGGGAGGGAGGGCAGGAGGGAGGAAGGAGGGAAGGAAGAAAGAAAGAGGGAGAAAAGATTCTCTTGATTGTAAGCCTTTGAAGGGAAATGGATCAACATGTATAAAATGGTCAGTCTCTTAGTCCAAGTTAAACATATTTCTTTGAAATTGTGTCTTAGGGTTCTTCTGTCTCTGATTTAAAACTATCCATTACTTAACTACTTGGGTGTTTGTTTGTTGAAACAGGGTCTCACATGTTGTCCATACTACCCTCAAACTCTGGACTCTGCTGCCTTAGCCTCCCAAGCAGTTGAGCTCAAAGGCTTGCAATTCCACTTTAACCACTATCAGAATTTCTGATTTTTTTCTATTTTGGCATATGTTGATCTGAACATAGTTTTGACTGTTATTTTTCTGTATTCTTTATTGCATTGCATTTTAATTCTCTGAGAATTCAATCAATTCCTTATGAAAAAAAAGTGAAAGTAAAGATGATTGGCCTTAAAATGGGGCAACCAAGAAAAAATGTCAAAAATCTGAACATTTTATACCAAAAAATTAATATGAACTCACAAATCTTCAATTATGTCTCTTAGGGTTGATGGAATACAAATTCTTCATCTTATAGATAAGAAAACCAAAACCCATTGAGAAGCTAAGTGACTTGCCCCCCAAAATACATGTAACTAGATGCAGTCATGGCCTCACACATAGAATTACACCAGAGATGTTCTTTTCACAGTTGAGTATAGTGTCATACAATCTGTTCCCCAAACCTTGCCAGATAGTCATGGTGGTAAAAATCCCATATCTGAGCTGGGCACAGTGGCGCATACCTGTAATTCCAGTACTTGGGAGGCTGAGACAGGAGGATGGCAATTTCAAAATGAGACTCAGCAACTTAGTAAGACGCTCAACAACCTAACCAGACCCTATTTCAAAACAAAAAATAAAAAGGTCTGAGGGTCTAGCTCAGAGGTAGGCTGCCTCTGGGTTTAATCCAGTACCATATATACACACATAAAATCCATATCTCAAATCTGTAATCATTCCTTTAGATCAAAATATTATCTCAGAAATTTTGAGGTAAGTCTAACTGTTATCAGAGAAGTGGGAATAAGAAAGGACAACACTCCAGAGTGTTTGATTTTAAGTTAGAAGGTGAAAGAAATGACATACATCAAAATGACTCTTGAAATCACCTAGACCCCTAAGCCACCTCAAATCCAGTGTACATGGCTTCATTCACTGGGAACAGAAATATGCCATAATGACTCCAACACAGCCAGGTTTCCTTCCGCAATGGAAGAGACAAGTTCCTTTTATCATCAGATAAAGTAGCTGGCTGGAAGCAAAAGACTAGTTTATCCCCAAAACACAAATCTTGCAGTGCTGGACCAGGACTCTGCAGGGGCAAAATGCTCAGCCTTAAAGAAGCACTCAGTAAACAGGTCCTGAACAGAGTCTTGCCTCTCAGGCTGTCCTTACCAAGGACTACTCTCCCACATAGGCTGGCTCAAGCACCAAGGAGCTTCCATTTCTCTTCCCCACTCTTCATGACATCACCTTGGTGTACAGGTGGATCTGGGCTATTTTATGTGTAAAAGATCTACCTCTCCTGGAGAGCCCTATTCCGTGAGGATGGAGACTAGACACAGGATGTGTGAGTAGTATAGGGGGAAAGTAAAGTCTGGCCACAGGCAGGACAGCTACAGTAAAGAGTCCTAAAACTGTGCCCAAGGACTCTTGGGGTGGGGGTATAGGAGGAAGGTTAAAGGGAATAGGGCAAAGGTCACTGTGGATTAGAATTGGCTTCCAAAATCACTTTGGGCATGTTCATCATCTTTCCTAGGATTTGATTTGATAGACACATTGTAATATCCCATTTCATTGATTTTTTAAATGAATATAAACGGCTTAGACTCTCAAGGATGTAAGTGACCACTAGAAGACATTAATCAAGGGGAGAAATTATTTTTCCAAATAAGGACTTGACCATAGAAAAATGACTTCAGCAGAGAGATAACTAAACCAGCACTAGGAAGCACACTCTGCCCATCAGTGCTGCAGGCAGCAGGGAAACCAGACGGCCACCCCTCTAAGACCTGCCACAAAGAGCCATGTGGAGAAAGCGTACAGGGAAATGGAGACTGAACCAGAGGACTGGCATGAAAGGCTGTGCTGGTCTCATTAAGGAAAGAACGGTTACCCTACCCTCCTTACAAAGTTCACCTGGCTCTAAGAAAATAATTGCTTCTCTGCTCATGTAACTTGCATATCAATGTCACAAGTTCCTATAAGAATACATTATCTTAATCCCAGGCGGGGGAGAATCTGTGTTTCCTGAAAGATGTTTAGCTTAAAACAGCTTGTCCCCTTAGTGGGGGACGGGCTGTGGCTGTGAGCTGGTCCAGACTCACACTCAGGTGATCCAGGATCCCCTCACAGGACTCAGGCATGTCCACAACTGGCCACACAAAAGAACATGCAGCCAGTTCCTGCCTCTCCCAGGGCCAGCTCAGTAATGCCTTTCTCAGCAGCCCTTTCCCAAGGCTGTCTATAGACAAACGCAGGTGTCCACAGAACAATCTTTTTGAACTTTGCATTGAATATGCCAAAGAACAACAGTGATCTCAACACTCCATCCATTGTCTCCAACAGGAAAGCTGCTGAGAGACCACACAGGAGGAGGGAAAACCCCAACACATATATATGGTTATTAAACACTGACAGCAAAACAAAACACTTGGAGAGAAAATATTTTTTAAACTTCAAGGCACAGAAAGTAAAAAAAAAAAAAAACTCAATCTCAATCAACCTTAATTAGATTCCCTCCATTAGTCAACAATGTAAAGGAGTTGAAACTATTACTCAAATACCCCAAACCTTCATTTTACACCCAAGTGGCTTTCTGCAAACGATAAAGCAATATTCTCGTGGGAGTATGAAAGATGGCCCTGAATTCTAGTCCATGATCAAGGAGGAGGCGGATTCCACGAGTCGCAGCTTGGTTTAACTGACCGGCTTTCAGCGATCTATTTTATAACGGGGGAAGGCGCCCTGGTAGATTAATAGCAGAGTCTACATGTCTGAAACAGCCTTCACTCCATGAAGCTCTAGACCACTTAGTGCTCAGACTTAACAAAATGACTCCATCGAAAAATTATGTTGTGACAATGATTTCATCGACAAAGAATGATGGTGATGATGATGGTGATGATGACGGTGACGATAAAGAGACTGTGTCGCCGGCCTTCGAGTGTACGTTGCCAGCCCCCGGTGGTTAAGTTCCAGCCGGTCCTCTCCCTGCTGGAGGTGCGGGCTGCAAGCCCGGGGAAGGCCCCCGGGTACCCAGCTCCCAGTGGGCTTGACGGGACGGAAGCTGAGACTGGGACCCCTGGGCGGCTCGGCCAGGGCTGGAGCCACCTTCCTCCAACGCAGACAGCAAGTTAGCAACCTACAACTCCACGAGCACCACGACAAGGAGGCACACAAAAGGAGCCGGCAGCCGCTCCCGTGCTTACCTTTGACTTGACTTTCATACTCGGCTATGATCTCTTTGTCCTTTTTAAATCGGCTTGGCGCGGACATTATCCAGCTGTTCCGGGCTCGCTCTCAATGGGCAAGTTCTGTTCTGTGGTCACAAACCGGTCTCCTTGGAGAGGCAGAGTTGTACTCCCACACGCCGGG